>NW_027222401.1:4200000-4568912 GCF_014235925.2 Colletotrichum truncatum | reverse complement strand
GACTTTCCCTGGCTTGAGGATCTGAAGGGTGGGGCGCTAGAATGTTGAAAATGGGATGGCTTGAGAGACATGCCTGCTCGATAATTAATCGTGTCTGCTGTTCGGGCCCTTGTCACATTCCTAGAAAAGATGATGCGCAGACCTACTTCTAAATTGATTCTCATGAAGTGAGATGTCCCAATGCTAGAACTTGGACCTGATGAAAGTGTTGGTTTCTGTTCACATGTCATGAACCCGATGTGCATGCCACGCCATCTGCGCTTAAACCCTAGTTCGCGGATTCTCACTGATTGGCTCTCGCTCTCGGCGTAGTACTCCCTATGTGCCAAGTTGCAACATCCTGCTCGGAAAACCCGCCGCCCTCTGTGCCACATCTGTTCAAGTTCTTCAGGACTGCGTGTCGCAGAGACCGTCACCTGCATATGCGGACAAGGTTCTGGATCCGTTGAAGAAGCGAATCCCATTTTCGGGCCTGTACAGCTGCAAGAACAGCGTCACCTCATGGTTACCATGGATCAAAATTGATTCGCACGGCCGTCCGCGGAACCTGAATTGCGACAGCTGGTTGTACGCACCCTGTTCTCTCCCTTTGACCTGAAATGAGAACTTCGATACAGGATGCAGATGGCCATGATAGGCAATTCGTGGGGCAAAGCCGAGTAACCAGCGGCGCGAGAAACTTCTCTTCTTCCTGAAGGAAGCAGCCATGCGAAATGGGAGATGAGCCAACTGTTAGTCTTCATATTGCTAGATTAGTAGGAGTCTCTTCACTAGTCAACCACCCCTCATCTGACACTTGCAGTTCCACTGTCTTTTCCCAGCCTTTTACAATACCCAACGATGTGGTACAATGGATGAGTTCCCTCCCGAGTATGTCGAAGCGAGCAATGCAGGGCGAATCGTCGGGATAGTAGGCACTTTCTGCTTCATCGCCCTGACATTTGTCTCTCTGCGTATTTATGTCCGATTAGCTATTCTAAGGACCTTTGGGGCTGAAGATGCGCTCATCATCCTCGTTGCTGTAAGTCCAACAATATTCCAAGTTTTTCTTAGCTACGTCTTGAGTGCCTGGTAAAGGATGAAACTAACCCGATGGAAAATTGAGATTCTTGCCCTGATCTCTTGGATCTGCCTAGTCCTCCAGATACCGTACGGCCTCGGACGTCATGGCTTGACCATATCGATAGAAGACCGAACCAAATTCGAGCGCATAACATTTTGGAAGACGGTGTTATCGGATGGCTTCGCATTGGGACTTTTGAGAATATCAATGGCAATCAGTCTACTACGATTGAAGCGGGACTTGAAATGGTACCGCTGGTCACTCTACGCTATCGTTGGTATGTCTCACGACCGGATCTGAACGGTCTCGAGTCTTTGGAAACACCATACTGATTCTTGAAAGCCTTCGTGGTTGCGTATTCTATTCAAGCAATCTCCTGGCTTTTTGTCTACTGCACCCCATATTCAGGGTGGTGGGAGTTTCAATGGATGAATCCCTTCGATCCAAGATGCCACGACTTCAACTTGTTCCTCAACTTAACATACTGGAATGTTGGTCAGTATTGCTTGCAAGAAAAATCGAGGTAATGACTTACAGTGAACAATCAGCCTGCAACATCTTCACCGACATCTGCTTGGGAGCATTACCCATTCCAATAATCTGGCATCTGAAGATGAGGTTCCGGGTCCGGCTCTACGTGATAGGCATCCTCAATCTTGGATATTTGTAAGTTATCGACATCTTCTATAACACCAACGTTAGACCCTTTGTACTGGGTTAGGGCTGACATGGTTTTCCACTCCAGCGCAGTCATCATGGGCATCCTCAAGGCCGTCTTCATGCTTACCACCGGTGGCAGCCCCGATGCCATTTTCGACTATTGGGTTCACTTCTGGCAAAAGTAGTTGGTATCCTCACACCCGGTCATCAGATGCTAACTTGTGGTTCTCAAGCCTCCAACTCAACATCGGCATCATCGCAGCTTGTGCCTCATATCTGAAGCCCCTCTTCGGACGTATGTTGAAGATCAATAGCACGATGGACTACTACCCCAACAACGAGCGATATGGTCGCAGCGGCCAAACGCCCCTGGGTGGCGCTGGATCCCGTAGCAATGCCTATGCTAGTGCCAGGAGAACGGGCATACCCCTGGATCTGAGTGTGCATGACGAATTCGAGATGCACACCAAGGATGATACTCGCGTCGTAGAGCGGCAGGTCTCCGTCGTAGGTTCGAGAGGCAATATGGTACGGTCGCCGGTGGCGATGGAAGGCCGGTCGTCTGCGGAAGCTGTGTACACGGGGTGCTTGCCGTCTGATACGAATAGCGAAGAGATTATACTGGATAAGGGACAGCGGGGTATCTTATGTACCAGAGACTTCACTGTTAAGTATAGTGAGAACGATAATGCGAGATGTTGATCCTGAGAGCTCGAGAGTTCTCGGTGACGGATCATCCATGAAGTTATTTTTCTACTATTGATCTTTATACTCGATTTGATGTAAAGAAGGATCTTCGGTATACAAAATAAATGTGCCCGCTTCAAGGATTGTTCAAAAATGTGCAAAGTCTTAGGTGACGTAACCTTGATGATACTTCTCTACAGTGGCAATATATCAATCTGTAATGACTATTGACCTCGTCTCAGACGAAAGTTTATGGCTAAGTAGCTTGATAACATGTGGGAAGGCCACACCCCCATACCCCTGATCAACACTTCCTAATAGATCGCAACAAGTCAAACCTCAAGACTTTCCATTGGTGATCCTGATGACTTATTATTATTGACTGCTCTATAGAATCCTCCTATTATGCGAGACAGAACGCCGTCATAATTGGATTCGTAGTGCAAGGCTCGATCCAATTCACAACCTAGCCTCTAGTAAAACCATCCCTACACCCCGGTCGCGTTGGGTTAGGGCTAGAAAGATATTATCTTAGGGCCACTATCTTTGGTAGGATTGGGTAGGGTTAGACTGATTATCTTAGCTTATGGCTAACTGCTTTCATATTTGTGAACTATGATTATAGCTAAAGAGGGATAGAGATGGCTGATTGATTATTTACGGTGATAGCTAGGAAACTAGGCAAGGAGAATGACTAGTTATTAATATATGGTGCGGTGGTTGTTGTGTCTTAGCTGATGGGGTGCTTTTAGTATATGTAGGTGTATTGCTTGGTTCTGGCTTTAGTTATTAAAGTTACCTTAAATAACATAAACTGCAAATGAAAAATCGATAGTAGTTTATATCGACTGACCTTTTATTTATTAATTAAGGTGTCTTAGTAAGGGTGCTACATACCCTTTTGCAGGACTCTTATAATTAATAGTTATTATTGCGCAGTGGCACTTAGCTGTCGGCTGCTATGGGCGGCAGTGGCTACAGTGGTTGTGAACAGTTAAATGGTCTGGGGCCCCGTCGGTCGCGCGACCCGCCCTCCCGCACGCGACCCAGCCTACATTCTTTTATGGTATATATGGGAGGAAGCTACCACGATCGTGAGGAGGAAAGGGAGAAAGCCCCGGGGGTTAGGGGTTAGAGGGGGAGGAGAGGAGGAGGATGAGGAGGAACGAGATCGTCGCTTCACAGCCATTCGACTATAGGGGGTAAGAGAACCGGAGTTGTGAAGGGAAAAGGGGGGTATAGGGGCACAGGCAGCTATAGTTGTAATGGGGAAAGGAGGCGGAGGGCAGGGAAGCAGGGAGTTTCTACAGTATACTCAGGAACACAAGGAGAAATCAGCAATAGAAGCGCCGTTGCAGCAAAATAAAGATATAGACGAAGGAAATCTTACCGAAGATAAAAGTGAAGTCGTGGATACCGTGTCGACGCATTTTCCCTCGGATATCCCTATAGACGACATTACTCCAATACGACATCAGTGATGGAGCCGCATCCGACGTCTCGGTCTCTTCATCCCTTAGATCCGATGCCTCAGCTTGAGTGCATCCGACGCCGTCCATGGCGATGGGGGAAAACCTTTCGAATGTCCCTGCTGCTTCTTAATGATCGAAACAAGCAATTGGGAATGATGGAAGTGAGTCATCTAAGTTGAACCGCTACACGAGACAGCAAGTACGAGACAAATCGCTCATGGATAAGTACAGGAGACATGTATTCTCAGACATGCGACCATACGTATGCACGTTCAGTGATTGCGGAGAATCGAACCGACTCTTTCCCAGTCGACACGACTGGTACAGCCATGAGCTTACTTTTAATCGGAGGGTTCTGGGTCTGCGTCTTGGATTGCTCAGTGTAGTCTACCTCCGAGTTAGCTTTTAAGGTACATTTTAGGGCTAATTACCAGGAATTGGATGGTATAGCCCAAGTCGAGAAGCACGGGGCACATAGCACAGAGCTACCTGAGCCAAAGGTGTCAATTTGTCCCCTATGAGGTGGCGAAACCCGATATCCCGAAGTAATTAGAACACGTATTGGCCGTCATCAAGCTGGCCTCGGCTTCTGGCCTCTACACAGTATGAGATATTGAGGTGATGATGGTGGTCAAGAAGGAAATGATGGTCAGGAAGGAGATGATGACGATGAGAAAGACGAAAACAAACAACAAGAGCCAGAATATGGTGAAAAAGAGATACTGGAAGAGGACATCCATGAAATAGACAGGAGTAGAGATGATGACGAAACCAGACTATGGGAAGCTGCGGCAGTAACTTGCCTTGATGCAAAGCACAAGAATTGGCGCACAGAAGCCGGAGATAATAATTCCTACATTTGTGGTCAGCTCGGTGGTCATAACATTGTTATCGGTACACTTCCTCATAGCGTGGCTGGGGCAATTTTATCAGCAGCCTTGGCAGCAAACATGAGACACATCTTTCCTTAAATCAGATTTTTTATAATTGTTGGTATTGGAGGTGGCGTGCCATCAGAGCATCACGATACTCGGCTTGGAGATGTGGCAGTCCGTTATCTAACCGACACACATGGCGGCGTGATGCAGGTCGATATAGCTAAGCAGCTTCAGGCTGTAGGTTTCCCAAGAACCGGGATCCTCAACCGCCCACCCCCATTCCTGCTCCACGCTGCAACTTACCTGGAGGGTTAAGTCTACGAGAGTACACAACTGGCTCCAGCATGACATCCAACGCATCAACGCCAAAAATCCTCAAATGCGCGAGCGCTACTCGCGTCCAGACTCAAGCTCGGATAGATTGTACACGCCTTCGTACGTCGACGTGTGAGATGATCTGTGCAAGCTCAGCTGCGATCATCAATATGAATTAAAACGGCGTGAGCGGGATGAGGATGATGATAACCCGGCGGTACATTGCGTCCTGATCGCTTCTGTTGACATGCTAGTCAAGGATGCCGGCTCCAGGGACGACTTTGCGAACGAAGGAGGCATTGTTTGTTTCGATACAGAAGCTGCTGGACTAATGAAAGACTTCCCATGCGTCGTAATCCGACGTATCTGCGACTATTACGATTCTCATAGGACTCGTCAGCGGCAGGGCTACGATGCCATATCAGCAGCGGTATATGCAAGATCTCTATTACTAGCAGTACCTCAATTACAATCATCTATTCCGATGGTCAAGCAAATGTCACATCGCTGATGAGGTTCTAGTTTATAAGGAGGATTTTATTTGTATCATGGATATGCGCGTACAGAGTTTGGCCGAGAAAGGTAGATCTCAGCAACCCTACATATACCAAGTTCTCACAATTAGCGTCAGGGAATGGTTAAGAGGCCCTTGATTCGACGGACATTTGGGCCTGAGGACCCGGTTGGGACTTAATAATTGCAAACAAAGCTATCCCATTGATCGCGGCATGACCCCTTTTTCGCCAGGCCCTCAAGTTTCCGCTTTTAGAGCCATTTTTACCCCGCATTACACTAGATACATAGAAAATCCAGCATTTCCTCTGAATTGTTAGGTTCCATTAGAAGTTGCGAGTAGTAATACTTTGTACTGAAGTTTTAAGTGCAAAAGTTAACAAATCTGGTAGCCGCATAGGCCTTGATTGGCTTTACACCTCCCTTGGCGAAAATGAAGTCATGCCGCGGTCGATAGGATAGTCTCAATGTTTTCAATGGACAGTTACTGGTGGTATACTGACTTTGACAGTGCAGTGTGCTCTGGTCGTGATAGACATTCAACGGTTTGGTAGCCACCTTTGGTGTAAAGAGCAAGAACTACATTGAGAGTATCCAAGACGACAAGGAAAAACTTTTTAGGCGAGGAAAAATACCAAAATCACGGCTTCTTTTAATACTATGGACTATATTACCTAAAAGTTCCATCTCATATGGGTTTGCGCTCATCAACTCGATGATAATACCTGGTATGGACACGGTCTGTTACTTAATAGAATCTAAATTAAGCTTTCCTGGAAAATAAAACTAAACTAGTATAGACTAATCTAAAAATGATATAACCTGTAGATAGCCCGTACCCTACTAAAGCTAATTTAGAAGAGTAGAAAGGCGAGGAGGGATAATAACGAATAGGCCATCCTCTATAAAATAATACCGAGGCTATAGGAAGAAGAACATCAGCAATCCCATTGCCACACCAGATACACCCATAGCGATACCTAAGGTACGATAGATAAATCCAGATACAAGGAACGCAAGGACCAGCCGTAGGTATCGAGATAGCGCCGTAGAGCGTGTAACTAGAAGGATGCAGTCGACGATACAGTCCGCGTGGCCAGCGAGGCCAAGTCGTAAGCATTGGTGCCATGAGGTACTGTCAAGTTGATGCACGTCAGCTGTCTCCCCTGTCAGAAATTGTGGGACACGTCAAGGCAGTCGTGGGGGCGAAGGAGGGGAAGAAACTGGATGAAGATTTGCAAGCGCCCGCTTACCCCCAGAACTTGCGTATGGTGTCTCCCTGGAATCCTTGCAAAAGTATATCGTCAGTAAGACTGCCGTTAATTGATTCGGACTCAGTAGGCCACTAGCAACAGCTCAAGGTCGTTCAGATCTCAATTAATTCTTATCAGTTTAATCAGATAGCATGTGAGGCAGGGCCCTTAGTTAGGTAAGAAGAATATCCCAGTAGCAGCTCTAGACATATCTATAATACAGATATTTTAGACGTAGAACGGTCGAAGAATGACACTTAACAAGATTTTGATGAATCTTACCCCCTGTCTTTGCAGACCCGCTCTTTTTTAGTAGCTATTGCGATGATACTAACGTCCCACACCCACTTCTGGGCACCCCCCACATGTGGGCACCCCATTTACACCAAAAACGCCGTTTTTCGAAATTCTATATTAAACTAACTACTATACTTACTAAGAAAAGAAAATATATATAAACTATGTTAAGTATAATTATAGCCATCTAATTTTTTATAAAGGTTTAAATATAATAATAGTTATAATATAGAAGTTTAAAACTAAAAGCTTTAAAATGTTAGTAGATACTAGTAACTTACTAGTATTCCTTAACATTAGAAAAATATATTTTCGCTTATATATACTTATTTAAAAAATCTAGGAAATTAATATTTATACTTATTAAAAGTATATAATTATATCTAAAAGAGATTTAAAAGTATTACTTTAGTAAATATAGTATAATTAAGGGTTAAAATTCTATAATAGAAACTTTTCTTAAGGGAAATTTTAAAATATTATTCTAAGCTTAAAGAATTTTTTACTAAGTATAAGAATATATAAATCTACTATATCTTACTTAAAAATTCTAATCATATTAGTTAAATATCTCTACCTATTTTATATATTAAGATATAGGCTAGGTAAATTAGTATTATAAATGTTAAACCTTGAATTTATAATACTTATTATTAATAATACTAGTATATAGCTACTTAAGTATTATAATTAAGTCTTAATCTATTTAATATATATTTATTCTCTTTAATAAGTAAAGTATTTAGTTTAATATAGAATTTCGAAAAACGGCGTTTTTGGTGTAAATGGGGTGCCCAAATGTGGGGGGTGCCCAGAAGTGGGTGTGGGACGTTATCATTTATCGTTGCTAGGTTGTTAGGTGTTTGAAGCTGCCTGTAGGCTAGGGTAAGAAAATAGTAGTATGTGTAATTGAAGGAGATGCGGTGGGTATGGAAGCCCTATAAGTACCTATGTACGTGAATGCTATGGCCAGACAAACAAAGGCAAAACCCTCTCAGAAATCAGTATCTACTATCCCCCTCTGGCTTGTGTTCCTCTCTCTCCCAGGTCTCTCCTCCCAGCTCTTCGACTGCCGTGGATCTCCGCCTCGAGGTCACACCGGTCTTCTCAAGCCCTAACATCGCGGCGACGAACCTGAAACTCCTCAGGAATCTTGCTCCCATCCACCACTAACCCATACAACTCATCAATCTCCTCCACACTCAGCCCCTCCAGCTCCCAAACCGTCCCATCCTCCGCAATAATCTCATCCGCCGGGCCCAAGCTCCCCTCACACTCACCCTCGCCCTTCAAGCACACCTCCTCCTCCATCCCAATCGCCCGCTTCTTGCTTGTAAACTGGTAACGCGCACCCCAGTAGCCACCTGACATGCAAGTCCACACGACGTTGGACTTGATATGCGTGGTCTTGATGTTGTTGCACTGCTGGTTGTGCGTGCCGTAGTAGGTGAGGCGCCAGTTGGTTGGGACGCCGCGCCACGCGATGGAGGGGATTTGGCCCGTGCCGGGGCCGGCGTTAATACAGGTACCCGGGTTGACGTTGTTCCAGCGGCGGGAGGCGCCGTTGCAGTTGTTCTGGGAGTGGAAGTAGACGTCGATAGCGGAGACAGTACTGGCGTAGGCGAGGATGACGGTAGTGAGCTGCATTTTGATAGATAGGGCTTAGGGATATATCGTATAGTAATATGTTAAGAGTCTTGTTTAGGATGATAGTGTGATAATGAAACTTCTATTGATAGTTTTGGTCGTATTGATTGTGTTGTTATTGAGGATGATTAGGAATAAGAACCAGACGTCTAGCAGGAGAAGCCGCCCTTTTATCTTCTATTCTCGAGGCTTACTCCTCTGAGCTTCTCTCGATATAATTAGTTCTCTTTGAGATATTGTTGTAAGCAGCTCGCTCTCGTCGATATTGCTCGGTTCCATATTGTGCTGACATAATGCTCCGCCCTGGAAGTGGGGATTGTTTCCCTAGCAGGCATCCCGTCTACCATTATTCCGAGCAATAATTAGAAGCGCAGCCCACAGTTTTCCAGAAGTATTCCCCATAGGATTGGCGGTGTCGGACTTAGACCCGCTTAGACAGAGTTCAAACCCCTGAACTACTGACTCTAGGCTGCTATAGGTAGAGACACCAGCTAGCCCGGGCAAGCCTGGTATCGAACGTCGCGGGCGCGGGCGCGGGGGCCAACCAATTGTTTCCCCAGCCAAGCCTACACTGATCAACAAAGTTAAGTTAGAAAGAGGCTAATTTAACAACGTGAAATAAAAAACGTAGGCCGAGCGAGCGAGCATCCGATCATGCTTTATCCTCGACGCTACCGGGAGTTGAGGGGCGTCTGCAATGCTATGTGTAGAATCATTCTCTAACGGCTGGTGCGCAACATGCGGCCGGTTAATAATTTCCAGGTTATGGGATTCTCAGCTGACGTGGGTAGGCTGAGGTGCATAAGCAATTAGCGTACTTGTGAGCCACGCAACCAGTATTCTAGATACGAATCTCTGATGTATGTTACTACAGGGGCTCTTGGCTAGAACGCGAAGGTCGCGGTTGGTTTCCGTTTGACGCGTTCAAGTAAGAAATTCGTTAAGGATCTATCTGACTGGATATACCTTATCTGCCTAGATCTTTGCTTGGCGTTTATATATAGAGGTGGGTGGAGATTGCAAATAGGGCAACTAAATAGCTGTTATTTTCACTATGATTACTATTATAGCGCTATTGTCGCCATTGCCGTTGCTATTCGTGCTGCTGCTGTTGTTGGTGATATTGATGTTGATGCTGTTGTTGAGAGGCTGCTGGCTGATGTGAGGGGGAGGGAGGTGTTCAAATGAGGCGCCGGTCGGGTGGGCGGCTGGAAAACTCTGCTACTATTGTTGAGGGGAAGGAGCGGACTAGCGAGACGGAGGAAGGAGCCCTCTTTTTTTTTTTCCTTTTTTTCTTTTTTCTTTTTCCTTTTTTTTTTTTCCCTTTCCAACCTGGCCGGCAACCTCGCTACTATGGAGGGCAGGCGAGTTGTTACGGAGGAGAGGAGCGTCTAGCCGGCGACCGTGGCCCGTGCTTATCGTGTGTTGTTTTACCGAATTCCGTTCGGCCTGCATGTAGGTACCTTAGCATGCAGGAATGGTGCCTAACTCGTATGACACCCAGATTCGTGTAAATACTTACAAATGTCCCCCACAATCTCCATAGTCGGGCGTGTCACATTGCAGCGCAGTTAGATAACATGCAAGCGTGAGATGGGTCTCGCCAAACATCCCACATCTGGCTCACCGGGAAGACTCAGTTGGGTCTTAGGAGTCTTAGATAATCTTGTCCTCTTTTGCAAAGTCATCGACGCTCAGTAAGCAAGTGACAGGCTGCGCCATGGCTTTAGAGGCACAGAAATAGACTGGAGGAATAGCGAGGGTCGAACCAAAAGCCTATAAAAAGATAAACTGTGCCGCGGGATTCACCCGGAGCATAATTGTATATAGGTAGCCCAGGTTGGCCTGCCACTCCATAGTCGAACTATTCTAGGCAAGCAATATCCTTCACCAGAGGTATCCGTCATGCCTTCTCTTAGAGCCACCCCCATCGTTCTTGAGCTCCAGACCGTCAAGGACCATGGGCTTCTCGTCTTAGCAGTAGTCGCAGTCGTGATCGGCCTTATCTACCGGGTTTTCCTAGCGCGCCCATTCCACAAAGACCTCGATCTTGTGGGAGAGAAGCCTGGACAAAGGCATTTCAGCCTCTGGACAAGGCTCTCCTTCTACTTTAACTGCTCGGCTCTCTACCGTAATGTCTGGGACAAGGTCCGTCTGAGAAAGTCCTTAACAATTGCTCGCGGCAGTTACTAATCTAAGGTCTTTGATAGTTTTCCAAGCGGGGACTTCCCGTTGTTGTACCAACACTCGGCACACGTAAGGAGATCTTCTTGCCCCATAGCTCGATGAAATGGGCGCTGTCCCAGCCTGCCTCTATCTTAGGCATGTGGGAGGCGTTCAACGAGATGTTCCAGCTGGGGCATAGCCTAGGGGACGAGAAATACATGGTGGATACTTGGCCACATTTGCTCGCACGACACATCCTGACGCAAGAGTTGGAGGACTACATCCTTCCTGTGCACGAGGAGCTCCAACTGGCTATCGATACCCACTTGGGTGTAGACACGGAGAACTGGAAGACACTTGATCTCCTGGATACCATGCGAATGATTGTCAACCAGACTGGTAGCCGATTTGCTGTTGGTTTGCCGTTGTGTACGTTATGGGCGCCTACCCTTGAAGTAAGAAGAAGCTGCTGACAAACTACTCGCACAGGCCGCGATGAGGATTACCTCCGAACCATCATGAACACAATTGATGGTGTTGTCGCCAATGCGGGGGTCACGGGTTTCACACCCGAATTCCTGCGCCCCCTCGTCGGCCCTCTCGTCTGCTGGAGCACGCGGTCCAAGCTCTCCAGTCTCGAAGCGCGATACGATGCCGTCTTCAAGGAGCGCATTGCGTACATGAAGTCCACCTCCGACGAGAGCAATGACCCTCTTGACCTGCTGCAGAAGATGCTCCGGTATGCGCAGAAGAACCGGCCTGAGGAGCTCGAGACGAGCCAGATGACGCGGCGGCTGCTCATGGCCAACCTGGGCTTCATCTACCAGGCCAGCTTCGCCATGTCAAACATGCTGATGAACATCCTCGGCTCCGAGGCGGCGCATGACACAATCGCGGTGCTGCGGCGCGAGGCCGAGAGCTTCCTCGCCGAGAGCGGCGGCGACGCGGCCAAGCTCTGGACGAAGCAGAACATCACCCGCATGGTGCACGCCGATTCGGTGGCGCGCGAGACGCTGCGGCTCAACACGGTGCCGACGCGGGCCCTCGTGCGCAAGGTCATGGTCGACGGAGTCCGAACCGACACCGGAGTCGAGCTGCCTCGCGGGGCCCTGGTGTCGTTCGTGTCGCAGCCCATGCATACAGACGAGGAGCACTTCACGGATGCGGATGCGTTCGACCCGTTCCGCTTCGTACGGCTGCGCCAGGAGCAGTTGGCGACGAAGGGTGAGGGCGGTGCGCCTGAGGCCGGTGGCAACTGGAGCCCGCACGCGTTCTTGTCGACGGCGAACCTGCTGATTTTCGGCCGTGGACGCAACTCGTGTCCAGGCCGGTTTCTCGTAGACTTCCAGCTCAAGATGTTCATGTCGCACTTGCTGACGAACTATGACATCAAGTTCCCCGACAACTACCAGGGCCAGCGACCAGCAGCTCGCTGGCTGCTAGAGTTCGTGTTTCCCGCAAACGGAGCCAAGATCATGGTCAAGCGGCGGACAAAGCACTAAAAGATTAGAGGGCAGCCTGATACGCGTCTTTAAGCGGTGAGGAGCTGAATAGAATACAAATATATTTGTACTATTGGATGTTGAAGGTCAGAGTGAAGTGCAAGATGAATTTAAAACTGCAAGTACTAGTAGTCGGGCGCAGTCGGAGGATCAGAGGTTGTTCGAGAGTCGAATTCGAAGAACTTCAAATGCTTTCATAGGTAAAGCGAGATGGCCACAGGTGATTCGATGGTTGAATTGCTTTCGAAGGACAAGCGAGATGGGCAGCGTTAACACTGCAGGGCCAAGAAGCGGAATGAGAGATCCCGGCTCAGCTGAGGGCCCGCCTGGGATGGCTCCCAATAGGTTCACGGTACCCGTGCGTGTAAAATTTCACGGGTACCCGTGGAAATGACTAAGCAACCTGCCCACGTCAATGAACGCGTCTTGTGTCATACACCTTTCACGCGTTATTTGCATCCAGCACTTCAGTCATATATTCTTAAAAATGGAAATAGCTCTCAAAGACTCAATACTCACATTCCCAGACGACAGTCTCCCCCCTGAAAGCGATCATAAATCTCGCGATGAGCTTTTTATGTCAATCAACAACTGGGCGGCGACAAAGGGATACGCATTCACTACCGGGAGATCAACAAAGGAGAAAAGCGGACGACGGACGATTACATATTCATGCGATAGGTCGTGTCATCCGCCAAGCACATCAATAGCGCGGCAAAGGCAAACTACTAGTAGGGGGACTGGTTGTCAATTTTCCGTCCTTGCTAAGGAATCTTTGGATAAGAGCACATGGAGCTTGAGACACCGGCCCGATAAGCGTTTTTCTTCTCATAATCATCCCCCAAGCCAACATCCGTCTGCTCACCCAACGCATCGCAAGCTATCTGAGGAGGATCAAGCCAAGGTGGCCGGTCTTTCAAACGCTGGCGTCGCACCCAGGGACATCAGAACATACATACGACAAACGACAGACTCTATAGCGACCCAGCAGGATATCTACAATCATATTGCAGCCGCTAAACGAGATGTTCGTGAAGGGCAGACCTCGATCCATGCACTTGCTAATCAACTTGATGAGGAAGGCTTCTGGAGTCGCATGCAGTTTGCACCAGATGGCCGAGTTACGGCTGTCTTGTTCGCTCATCCAGATTCCTTAGCCCTTCTCCAAGCCTACCCAGACATCATGTTACTAGACTGTACCTATAAGACTAATAAGTATGGTATGCCACTTCTTGATATAGTTGGCGTCGATGCTTGCCAACGGTCGTTCTGTATTGCGTTTGCATTTCTTAGCAGCGAGGCAGAAGATGACTATACCTGGGCTTTGGAGCGGGTCAAATCCTTGTATAGTCAGTGCAACGCTAGCCTACCTGCGGTTATCCTCACAGATCGCTGCTTAGCATGCATTAACGCTGTTGCAACCATCTTCCCCTCTTCTGCATCTTTGCTTTGCCTCTGGCATGCGAACAAGGCCGTTCTTCAACATTGTAATCCAGCTTTTGACTCTACTAAGCCAAAGACAGTCAACAATCCTGCAGCGCTCAAACCTTCAACTCAGAGCTGGGAAGAATTCTATAACTCCTGGCATTCGATCATCAGCTCGCCATCTGAGGTGGTTTTTGAGGAGCGCGTTTCCCAGTTTGAGGAACGCTATCTTCTGGACCATCTCGAAGAAGTCGGCTATGTTACGTCCGTTTGGTTGAAACCATACAAGGAGAAGCTAGTGAAAGCCTGGGTCGATCAGCATACCCATTTTGGCAATGTGGCTACTTCGCGAGTTGAGGGTATTCATGCACTACTTAAATCGCACTTGAAACGATCCACATTAGACCTTTTTGAAGCTTGGCGAGCAATGAAGCATGCTTTACTAAATCAGCTATCGGATCTAAAGTTAAATCAAGTTAAACAGCAAATACGGATACCAGTTGAGCTTTCAGGGTCAATGTACGGCGCAGTGCTTGGCTGGGTATCGCATGAAGCCTTGCGCAAAGTAGAAGAGCAACGGAAGCTGCTCACGAAGAAAGACACAAATCCTTCCACAGCCTGTACGGGGACGTTTTCTCGAGTATATGGTCTCCCATGCTTACACAAATTGAAGACTTTACAAGAACAGAATCTTGTTCTTCTACGTGAGCACTTCCATGCACATTGGCATTTGAGGCGTGATGGAGCGCCGCAGCTATTGCTGGAGCCTCGCCAGCGCATAGAGCCCAGGTTGCAATTAGAGAATCCCAGTATTCCCAAATCAAGCACTAGACGAGAGCCTAGCGGGTTCGAAGTTGTTGAAGTTGCTTCACGGGCCCCAAGCAAATGCAGTAGGTGTCATACAGTTGGCCATACTATGACTTCAAAGGCGTGCCCTCTGCGATACACGCATTTATTGCCTGAACCGACACCTACTCCAGATCCAGCTACAGTATCAACTGCGATATTTACCGGGACGACGACAGATACACAAGAACCTCCTTCAAACGCCGTGCAGGACGTACCAGAGTTAGTTCAACCGACTATTGCTATAGTAGTAGAGACCAGTATATCACCACCTCGGGTATTATCACCATTTGCGTATTCGCATTCACCTTCGCTGCCAGGATACGATTCACCTCAGGCGATATACGGACGGTACTGTGCAGCAAGAAGCGCCTGGTACGGTGCTCAACCTCGTGGGAGTGTCAAAACAAACCAGGAGTATCGAAGGGCAATGGGACTTCCGCTACGTTATGACAAAAAGTGTTATGAGTGGTGTCTTGACTATAAGCAGATGAAAGGACGCTGCACTACCTCACACGGGTCAAGGGATTGGACGAAGGAGGAGATGATGGCTTATCTGGACTGGGATAGGGCTGAACACAAACGGGTCGATGAGCTGATTATTGCGGAAGATGGACAAAACCCCTTTAAAAACAGTGAGAGAGGTATGAGCGAAGTCTGGAAACGAGTCGAGCAAGATAAGGCAGAGCAGGAGGCGTTATACGCTGGTAGTAAGCCCGAAGAGTGCATCGTAGTAAAGTCGTAAACTTTCCGGATAAGTTTGATGCAGGCCGTGCCTCTCATTGGCTCATGAGCCCCATATCAGAGTTGCTTAGTCATTTCCACGGGTACCCGTGAAATTTTACACGCACGGGTACCCGTGAACCTATTGGGAGCCGCCTGGGATGATTGCCTTATGTAATCAGTATTTGTGAATTACTTTCGTGTTGTACCCATAAAATGTCAGCTTGTTTTTGACTTGTCCTTTCGACATTCACAACACGTCGCTGCACGCGCGCCAAATAAACACGAGACGTGTCTCTCGCAAACACCACAACCTCCTCCTCCTCCCTTACCAAGACTACGTACCCGCGCTACATCATGGCCAAGCAGGGACCTAGATACGAGTTCGGAGGCCCGTAAGTCAAGGCCCACCCCGCCGGCTCCCCACCCGCGCCGCTAACAAGGGCATGCCCGGCTTGCTAGACCCGGTGCCGCCGGTATCGTCTTTGGCCTGCCGATACTGATGTACGTCTTCTACTTTGGCTGCAACGATCTCAGCGGCTGCCCTGCTCCGGCCCTGCTGGAGCCGCGTACTCTCACCTGGGAGAAACTCAGGGCGCAGATTCCTTGGCCGCAGAATGGCATCTGGGGCTTCGCCAGCTGGAACGTGACGGCCTGGGTCCTCGGCTACTATCTTCTCAGCCTCATCCTGTACCGCGTTCTTCCTGCTCATGAGGTCTACGGCTCTAAATTGGCTGAGTCTGGACGACCTCTCAAGTACCGCTTTAACGGTAAGTGGAATGGGCCGGCATCCTTCCTTGCCTGTCTCATTAGCCCTACTCATATTGGTAGTTTCTGACTTTATGTCTCAGCCTTCAACTCTACTATTGTGCAGCTGGCTGGCTGTGCCATTGGAACCTATCTACATGGGGCCGACTTCGTCGTTTGGACCTTTATTACGGATAATTACTTGCAGATCTTGACTGCCAATATTATCCTCTCTTACATAATCGCGACTTGGGTTTACATCCGCAGCTTTTCAGTTAAACCGGGTAATCCTGAGCTGCGTGAACTAGCACGTGGTGGTCATACTGGGAACTTCATTTACGATTACTACATCGGCCGCGAACTCAACCCTCGTGTTACACTTCCGTTCATCGGCGAAGTGGATGTAAAAGCTTGGCTCGAAATGCGCCCTGGGCTGACTGGTTGGGCGTTACTTGACCTGGCATTCATTGCGAAACAATACCGGACGTACGGTTACATCTCGAACAGCATCGTTTTCATCACCGCAGTCCAATCCTACTATGTCCTCGAGGGTCAGTATGCCGAAGCAGGTATTCTGGGCATGATGGATCTTACAACCGACGGCTTGGGATTCATGCTCAGCTTCGGCGATATCGTCTGGGTACCCTTCCTCTATTCAACTCAGTGTCGCTACCTATCGGTTTACCCCGTTCAGCTCGGATGGACAGAGCTCATCGCAGTTGCCGGCGTCTTCGCCATTGGAGTGTACATCTTCCGCGCCTCAAACTCACAGAAGAATGCCTTCCGCACCAACCCGGATGACCCGCAGTTCGCCAATGCATCGTACCTCCAAACGAAGCGCGGTACGCGACTGTTGACCTCGGGTTGGTGGGGTGTTTCTCGCCACATCAACTACCTGGGGGATTGGCTTCAGTCCTCGCCCTTCACACTTCCTACCGGAATCGCGGGTTATCTCATTGTTCCTGCCGGAAGCTCCTTGGCTGCTGGCGCTGTTGGCAGCACTACGACGCTCGACGGACGCGTGGTGATCCAAGACGCCGCGAGGGGATGGGGCATGCTGTTTACCTACTTTTACGCTGCATGGTTTGCCTTCATGCTGGTCCATCGCGAGGGGCGAGACGATGCCGCCTGCCAGCAGAAGTATGGCGACGACTGGAACAAGTACAAGAAGATCGTCAAGTGGAGAATCATCCCAGGCATCTATTAGAGAACACGCATTAGTCAGGTTGGTTGGTCGGTCATTGGGCAGAGGAACGGTGACGGGTTACGTGAAACTTTCGCTAAAGACACGGATCGCGACAGTAATGCAACATATTAGACAGAGGTTTAATGATGCCATTCATGCATTGGGTCTGCCGAAAACGAGGAGATAACGCATGGTATTTTAATAGTGGCGGCTCTCGCCCAACGGGTTTTCCAAAACACGAGACTTGTTATTCTCAACCATTGCTTTGAGTAATCTAAGTGCGCGAATAATTGCGACCAATCGCGCTATTTGTATTCTATTCCATTATCATTGTTGCAAAAACTATTCCAGATTGTGATAGGTTGAAGCTGATCCTAGAAATGTGAATCCCCACGAACAACACTAATATGACTATATAAAGCGGCCAAACAACCTTCTAACTTCACCTCACGCGATTTTTCATGCCACAACAAACCGCTATGTCAAGCCCCTTTCCAACCTCTGAAGTATTCAGTCTCTTATGGAGGTTCCCTGGCTCGTTGGCGGAGAGCATCTTCGTCGTGAGGAACTGAAGCCAGGACCCTCCGTGCGAACCCTTCGCCACCCGGGACATCACAGGCAACACTTCTTGGGACGACATTTCACAGAAGTCGCTTGCTGAACCCAAAATCAAATCTATTAGCGAAAAAAATCGATGTCCTAGAGCGCTGGCAGCGCGAATGGATTGAGTGGCACGAGCGGCACGCCAGTCCTGACAACGACAACTGCGTTTTTGGAGAGCTACCAGACAACGACATTCCTACGTCAGAGAGCAGCAGCAACGAAGGAAAAGAAAAAGAAGACGTTCACAGCGACGAGGGAGAGCTCTTGCGCTGCTGCGGCACTGACCGGCCAAAAAGAGCACTGCCCCTCGTCATTGAGGCGTCCAACACGGAATACATCACGATCGACGATTACGTCTCGGCGCTGCACCCATGGCTGATGGGTTTACGAAAGGACATCATACAAGCTGACAACCTGTTGGGCGATAGGAAAGCCAAGGAGTACGAACATCTGGTGTTTCTTCATGGTCCTACCTCGACAACGGTATGTATAGACAAAAGTAATAAAAGACTACTTAGCCTAAAGAAGAGTCGTAGAGGTTAATTAGCGGTATATAAAACTGTAACTAACAAGTATTACTTTTAACTCAAGCTACCTAATCAGAGAGCATAAAATAAAGAAGACTTAGCCATATTGTAGGTTTGTCCTCCGCCTTGCGAATAGGGAATTCAGCCTTTCCTAACGCAAGGTATTATATGATACAGATATTGATGTTGTATTACTTAGCTGTTGTAGTTAGCTTCGCTCGAATATAGTCTAGCGCTTTTACCTGTCGGCCCTTCTCATCAAAATTACAGCTATCTAACCACTTTTCCAAGGCAATCCTGATTATTGGCCACTCCTTATCAATAATACTAAACCAGCTTGTATCTCTCGACCTCCCTTTGATAATCTGATGGTTCCTCAACGTTCCCTCATACACATATCCGAGCCGCTCCGCCGCCCGGCGGGATGCCGTGTTTAGACTGTTACATTTCCACGATACCCTCCGATACGGCAGAGACTTTCCTTCCTGGACACGAACTGGTTCCAGCACGTTCTTTAACATCACGTAATGTGCCTCAGTTGCCGCTGCCGTCCGCTGTAGCGCCGGTGCAAACATTGCTCCAACCTCAATCTCGCGGTGCGTCGTACCAGCTAGCGAATAAGCCATGAATCCAAATACCTCTGCATGCCCTGCAGAGCCTTTCTCTCCACTCGCCGCTTTCATCGGGTTTAAGTGTGCCGGATTAGCTAGGACGGCGTACAGAATAACATCCGGAACAGCAACCAGATTGTCGAGTTGCTTGCGCAGATCCACTTCCGAGCGGACCTCCTCGAACGGAAAGTAGTCCACCAACCATTGGTTCTCGAGTAGCTGGAGATTGCGCCAGAAACTGGCCCAGTGAGTCGATGCTGACCAAGGTTCGAGGGTAGCGAGGGAACCGTGCAGAACGATGGATCGGTCCGGTTCAGCAGCGGGAAGGGTGCTGACGATTGGGCCAAGTTCTGTGTTTGCGGGGACTGCCGGATTAGAGTTGTGCGAGAAGAAAGGAAGACAAGCAAAATCACCTTTGCTGGTAGAAGCCCCGCCCAGGACCTGAACCTTGGAGGACATCTCGGGCATCTAGTCTAGCAAGTTACTAAAGCCGATAAACCCCTCCCGGTGAAAGTCTGTAGCTAAATCCTAATTCCAGATGGGTTTTCCAAGTGGTACTCATGCTCAAGTAAACCTGGCTTACGTGTGTTCGTTGTTGAGAGCCTGAGGGGTTGAACCCTGCCCGATTGAATTGGGGAGGCTGGGGTCCTGATTCTCGCGGACATGTAGGGTTCGCGGCCCGGTCGGGTGTGGAACGCGTCCGGCGCATACCAATGATCTACCTTTTACATTTACAAACAGGGGGCTGGGGTTTAATAGGGCTGGTTGCGCGGCTGATAATGCCCTGAGGTACAACAGGCTATTCTTCCGCCTCTTTTACTTCTGTGCAACGTCAGCTATGCAGACGGGCACTATAGTCGCCAACAGTTCACTAACTTCCTTTAATGCTAAACTATGAACTGCAAGTAGGATAGCTCTTTTCATATACTTTTCAATTTGCGCAACTCTCGGTTCAATCATGAAGTGAATGGCGACTACTACCGATAAAGCAGGGCGCCAACCATATCAAGAAAGCAAGCTACTTTGTCCTTTGGAGCAACCCCCAGGGGTGTAGGTGCATTTGAAGGCCGTTCGAACTTGATCATCCCTTTACTCCTCGCTATAGCATTATCATCCTCCGTTATTGAATAATCATCCTGACTGTGGGCGAAGGACAAAACTAAGTGCGATGCTACCTCAACTTAATAATGAAAATAGAAGCACGGCGAAATGTTCTTTCAGAGTCTATTACAAAAACATCTTAAGAGCATTAACTCTGACCTTCGTAGTGTAGTTTCGAGTTGTTTGGCATCAGACCCTGCACCCCGCAACAGCGATGCTGTTGCTTTCACATCTCCCACAGCACCTCATTCTTTTAAGCCGTAGAGGAGGAAGTTTTATATTAGACACCGCACTAGTAACAGACACATGCTATCATGTTTAAGTCTGCAAGGTGGTCAGATGTATGTTCTTCTCGGCAACGACATGGATGAAAACTTTCATATGCTTACCTTCCCCGAAGCCTTGTGGGTGCAGCAATGCCAGGGCTAGACTAGCTCAAATCGCAAGCCTCGATCGCAACCCAAAGCGTTGAGGCACATTGCGCAGACCTAGCTGCGAACCACAGTGATTCATTCGTTGTGGCCGGTGGCCGGTGATATCCTTCGATTATGCAGTTCTGCCCGACTACTAGCGTAATACTGATTTCGTCTACTCCCGTCGACCTGTCGGAAGCCACCGGCAACAATCAAAGTCTATGTTCAGTCGTTCGCCACGACAGCCACCGTCTATCAACAGTTGATACTGTAACTCCCGCTCACCGAATGATTTTAGTTACGATCATTCAAAGTAGTTATTATGGTCTATCAGTCTTTTACTGTAAATCATTGTGCTGGCAACCCTTATCAGGCTGTCTCTAGCAGATTACTACTGCTTGTACATTTCAAAACACGGTAATTTCTGTAATCTTTGCCGTGCGGGCTCATCTGGACTGGCTGCCCGCTGCTATATCTTAAAATCAGCTATGTCGAAATACGGCCTTGGTGTTAAGTCATTTTAAAGTTTACATTAAAACCTGCTACTTATCGTGCTCTAGGTCGTCAAAACATCAGAAGTTGACGTACTCGACATTATGCATACCATATTCAGTCTGAGGTGTGTATACGCCAGAACACTGGATCCAACAGCAAAAATAGTATCAAGTCACTATCCAGATTCTATGACCAATTCAGAAGGCCTCTAGTCGCACAATACCCTAGGCTTGGCAAGAATCATGGTACGGTCGTAGTCGATGCCGTCGACAGTACCAAATCTCGAAAGACCTGGTGACACATTGAAAACAACACGTCGTCCGTCATCCAGGCCACTCCCCCATGTCTTAGCCTCCATAACCTCTGGATTAAAAATAATTCTCTCCTTGGAGGGTTCTGATTGAGTAACCCAATATACGTAGAACAAGGCCCTTGATTTTATGAAAGTCGAGAACAACCCAAGCGCGTCTCTGAAAATGTTGAGCAGATCTTGATACAGCGCATCTCTGAACGAAATATTCTTCCTACTGTCTAAGGGTAGCAAAAGTGATAACCTGACCTGCTCGCGGAGAGCAAGCCTCCCTAGAACCTGATCCCGTAGGCCCATTATCGTCTCCACCAAAACCGCGCCTCGTGGTCTCCAGTAGAAGAAATCAGCAGCTGTGGCTTGGGAGATTTTGGCTGGTTGTTGACATGTTAGCGCCAATACCCGAGAAAGCAATCATCTACAGTGCATTCACATACGAATGAGGGCGCAGCAATGACCATGGAATTTAGTACCCGCGATCACCCCCAAAGCGCCAAGTTGATCCTCTTGTTGCCCGATTCCAAAGATGCTAAAGATAACTGAACGCCAGATAAGGTGTTCCACTACAGCCGATCTTGTCTTGACGTCTGACAGTAATGCGTACTCGACAGCTGTCATTTGCAAAGTTGTATCAGTGTCTTGCTGGTGGCTCCGCCCCCATTCTTCTTTTTCTGGACAGCGAGTGAGGAAAGCGTTGGCGAGCGAGCAAATTTTATGTGACAATCCTTTCCACAGACCAAGTATGGCTGTGTCTGAGATCTCAATACTGTTTGCGAAGGCTTGTC
Organism: Colletotrichum truncatum; assembly: GCF_014235925.2. Taxonomy (NCBI): domain Eukaryota; kingdom Fungi; phylum Ascomycota; class Sordariomycetes; order Glomerellales; family Glomerellaceae; genus Colletotrichum; species Colletotrichum truncatum. The sequence continues at coordinate 4,546,690 of NW_027222401.1, read as the reverse complement.
CCGAAGGTTTGGCAATTTCCACATTGCACAGTTGCTCTCGCAATGTCAGTATCTCCTGCTGGCACTCGCGTATATGATCATTCATGTGCTGCTCATGTGCTAATTCTGCTTCAGCGTTTTTGCGCTTGAGATCTACAACGTTCTGGGCTGCTTCATCAAGAGCAAGCCGAAGTGACTTGATGAGCGCTTCTTGCTGTCCCAGTTCGCGGCGTAGTCTCTCGTTTTCCCTTCTGATATTCGTGATCTCCATAGAATGAGGTCTCTCGTCCTCTTTGATCCGTGGAAATGGCAAGCCTGTCCATCGTCCGTTTTTTTTTGCGGTAAGGTCGGCATCCAAGTGGCTAAAATCCATCTCATTGTCTGCGCTTGAACGCTGAGATGTAAGGTCGCAGTCGCTTGTTGTAGACGTTCCGCCTGGGCACTGTTCGATGTTCGTAAACATTGCACTGGAGTAAAATTTCTTGGAGAATCCAACTCGATAATGATGTTGGGGACAAACCACAAAATGGATCAATGTCGGGATGAACTGGTTATGTATGATACGATCCGTATGTAAGAGTTACCATCTGAACGACCCACTCGGGTGTCGAGCGGCTAGGACAAGGCCTTTGTATTGCAGGACATTGTAAGAACAGGGATCTACCTGGAACGACAGAACTATAGTTCAAGTCATGTCGCGATAAATGAGTGATTTCCTGTCGCCCAGAGATACAAAAGATACGGGTTTATCAAAAACATACTAGAACAGCGAAATTTCTTTTTTTTTTTTGACTGACTATATGTAGCGCAAGCTGACCACAATTATAAATAGTTATCTTTCCTCTGTACCATTATTTTAATCTATTTGTATATCTAGAGGTTGTCTATTCTCATTTATAGACTGTAGATGTAGGCCGATATACTAACCTTATTGGTATTTCCCAGCTGTTGTTAACTCTCCAATTCATGCTTAGTTTTAAATGTCTTCCACTCCATAAATAACCCAGCTGTACTAACGACTGCAGCAGCTGTAGCAGCCACATATAGGGAAGTAGTCGAGGCGTCTCGATAAGCTTCCGCAACAAAGGACAGAAGCTGCGGCTCAATATGCGCGGGATTGATATTTGCCGCCCCCAGATCGGTAATCTGGGTGACATTTCCTTGCTGGAGACGAGATGCCAAACGGCTAGTCAGTGTTTTGATAAAGACTGATTGGGCAATGGGTGCCCCAAGCACAACACCCAAGCTTTGTGAGAAAACATTTAAACCATTTGCAATTGGTATGTCTGCCTCGTGCAGGACATTTCGAACGGCAGTGAGCGGAACTTGGGCACTGAAACCGATGCCAATGCTTGTCAAAATGGAATACCCTATGATATGTCCAGCGTTACTGCTAGTGGTGAGGCTCGACAAAAGTCCACTGCCGAGTGAGTATATCGCTCCACCAAGTACTATCATGGGAACGTAGTGTTTTGTGTACGTGATCAATGCTCCAGACACAAGAGTAGCCAGCGTCTCGGGTCCCCCAAGGGCAAGCATATATGACCCAGCTATTCTTGGAGAGAAACCCCTGGCAGCTTGAAGGTAAAAGGGCACGTAGTACGCCAGGACCGTGACGCCCAGATAAGTACAGGTAGTTGCGACACAGCTCAATCCGACGGTTCGCTGCTTCACGATACGAACTGGAACAAGGGCTCTGAATAAGTTTTGATATTAGCTTATATAGATTAACCCCCTCGACAGGACGTGAAATAGATTGTCTAAATTGGTCTCTTAACCAGAAGTGTGGGAACAAAGCTTCACTTACTTGTCTTTTTGCTTGACTTGCAAAAATGCAAATATCAAGAATAGGACTCCAAATCCGATCAAACAGCCAAAGACCTTTGTACTACTCCACGGCAGGAGATTGCCACCCCACTGAAGGCTTAAGACTAGGCAGGTCATAGAACCCAGTATGAGAATGCTGCCTGTAGGATCCAGCCTGATAAGCTTATCTTCCAGTGAAATTCTGGTTGAAGGTCTGTGAGGCTCTGGGAAAAAGATCCAGACCAAAATCATACTAACACCAGAAAGCGCTTCCATGAGAATCTGGTCAGCATGCAACTAGGTCGAATTCCGCTGAACACCTACGTAGGTTGAGCCAAAAGCCAAATCGCCAAGTCAGAAAGCTTTCCGAGAAGACGCCTCCGAGGACTGGGCCTCCAAGAGCCGCTGCCATCATCATAGAGCTCATGATAGAGATCATCATAGGCATTTGGGCTTTCGACACGGTGTAACCACCAATATTTAGAGCCCCTGACGCCACGCCACTGACTCCCAAACCCTGAATGCCGCGACCGATAATCAGGGTCATGGAGTTTGGTGACACAGCGCAGATGGTGGAACCTGTTTCACCATTATTCCCTAAGCAAGATAGAGAACGGTCGCAGAATCCACAAATCGCCGCCATGTTCACTTACCCACGGCAAGAGTAGCCATATTGCAGCAAAATATTACTTTCATGGAGAACAGAGTATACAACCGGCCATAAATTGGCTGTGTTGCAAGTCGAGCCAGGGAGAATGCCGCTGAATACCATGCCGCATCACGGAGACTTTGGAATTCTGTTGTAATCTTTGGAATACTTGTGGCTATTATTACCGTATCACATTATCACGGGTCAGCTGTGGTCACATAAGCTGCGACATGATGCTCGTCTATGCTACGGGTGATACACGTACCCAAAATGTTAACGTCGAGTGCCATGAGTAGCACGGCAATAAGTAATCCCGTTAGTGTTGCTGTTACCATCAGCCGTCGAGGTCTCACTAGTTGTGGAAGACCCGGCGTTTGAATCACGACGTGGATGTCGCTTGCAACAGGACTACTAGTGGTCCCGATGTGGCCCGGGTTGAAGCCAATTGAAAAACGCTTTTCGAGGTCGTGTCTTGCCCATTCCACGACATCGACCTCGGAAAGCTCCTCTTCATGTTTTTGATGCGAAAATTTGGAGGCCATCTTAGCCTTCCGCCGTCTGGCATTAGTTTGCCATCTGTGTTCTACTCGCTAACTTTTAATCATAGGACTTACAGTGAAAGCAAAATCAGGGGTTACTAATGCACGGGACTGAATCGATGAGAGTCAGTTCTTAATATTCATGATTAAACAGAAGATTGCTATTGCATTAGTAAATAATATAGAAAACGAATCTTTTTTTCGCTTAAAAGAATATTGAACATGAACCAGGGTCAAATGCGAAGAGATCGGACGGGAATTTCTAGGCCTCTCGGGAACAAGGAGACTAACTTTGGTGACGAGAACTCAAGTGAGTCCAATAAAGGTTCTAAATACAGTTGAGCTACCCGGAATTTATTACAATATATACATGGTAAGCGCACGTGGAACAAGAGCCGGCCTCCACCTGAGCATTCTAAACTTAAGCCAGCACGACAGCACCCTTAGGCCACATTGTTGTGTAGGTGCTAACCTTCAAGTAGTGGGGTATGGTTTAATCACGCCCGCTGTTGAAGGTACCGGGTTACTCGTACTTTCTCGCAGATTAAGTTACTTTCCCCCGGCAACGTCATGAAAACAACTCCGTCGTTAAACGTAAACCTACTTGCCATGTTTTTTTCCACATGGCAACTACTTATGTTCCTTGTCATCATGTCCAACCGAACCCGAGCCCACCTTCCTGAATTTGAGGGACAACTCTGCTTCCAATGAACTAGAAAGTTTATTTCAAGGCTGGAATTGGGAGCAAATTGTGTGACGACATCAATGTAACCGTATACTATGAACTAAATCTAGTACCCTTGATCCTGTAGTTGGAGATTTATCTTTGGTTGTCGTTGGCCTAGTTTTCGGATGAAGTAGTAATCGGAGGGCACCGCCGGTTATAGCCTATTTAGCACCATTGTGGTTGCCATACGCAAGGTTGTACCTTGATAGATACATACGGTTTTATGCACATCTGTTAGTAGCTAGAAAAGCTGCGTTAGTATTTAGCGGTCGCCGGCAATCTAAGAAAAGGGGAAAGCTTTAAATATCAGAAGCTAAAGGCTTTCACGCAAATTGACAATGACACGTCAGCAGCCTAATAACTTAAACATAAAATAATAATTTGAACCACTTGAGCATATGATTCGCTATATCAGGGCATCTCCGAACTTAACCAGCAGTAGGACAGCGATCTTAGTTGCAAGGTCGTGCATTGTTGCCGATTGAATAAGATCGGGTAGCGGCAGATCAACCAAGAGATATTGGGAGACCCAGCTTGTCAGCTCATTTGCGTTTAGCGAGTCAAGCCCAAGATCATCCAGACCAGTAGCCGGGCCGATTTCAGCGCTGGAAAGATTGAGCAATTGCGCAATAGCAGTTCCAAGCAGCTTGCCGATCAATCTTAGTGTTTCCTCGTCAAGTAGGCGTTTAGGTGTGCTCTTCGCAATCATCATTATCGTTGTCAGTCCTGACTCGGTAGAAGAATTTACTTGTGATTCTGCGGGCAAGCTCTCTAGGTGGATGCTGTGCGCCGCACTCGTATGCGCGTTCTTCTTCCAAAGGACGTGCGTCGAAGGATCTGCTAGGCCTTGCTCCGACCAAAGACCGAGAGCCATCTGGCTGAGATGATGATATGCGTTGTCTTGACTGGGTGTTGGGCTTGGACGAGAGTGGTGCATGCTGATAGTAATGGCTTCCAGGAGATCCTGCTCACGAAGGATATGATATCCTGCCGACCTGGCTCTGTCTTGCATGTTGCCGGTACTGGCGATGATACCGATGCCACCCATAATCCCAATGTCGATGACCGACGCTGGTAGCCCTAGGTGATGCCGATACCGAACAAACGCGTCAAGATAGGTGTTCGCGGAGTTGTAGTTGGCTTGCCCAAGGTTGCCGACCAGTCCGCCGATCGAGGAGAACAGAACGAAGAAGTCTAAGCTATGCTGCGACAATGCTGTGTGAATGTTCTCCGTACCTCGGATCTTGGGCTCGATGCATGCTCGCCATTCGTCGTATGTCATGCGCAATGTCGCAGCATCCTGTCAAATCCGTTAAATAAGTGGACAAATTAATAGAATATGTGCTTTCCCCACACGAGGATTGACATACCCGCAAAACCATTGACATTTGAAACACCCCAGCGATAGGACGATCCGCCGCGTTAACAGCCCTTGTGATATCCTCCAATCTCGCAACACTCCCCGTTACCGTCTTTACGACACAGTCCTGACTTCGCAGTTCGTCCAGAAAAGATTCAGTCTCTAGTCTAGTTCCAGCAGAGCGAGAAAAAAATACCAATTCCCCAGCACCATGTTCTGCCATCCACGTAGCCACAGCGCAGCCGATGCCGCCCAAGCCACCCACAAGCAGGTAAGCAGCATCTGAACGGAACCGAGGAGACGCAGGAATGACCTCGGCGAACGACGAGGGAAAGTTGCCCAGTGGGTCCGGTGTTGGGATTTGGAGGACGACCTTGCTATCTGCTTGAACCTCTTGTCCAACAGCAGCACGGAAAGCCTCCTGGACTTGATTTGGCTTGAAGATCTTCGCCAGTCGTGCCCAATCTGCTGGCTGTGATATGCCGACGAAATGTACTTGACACGTCTTCCAAGCCCTACATAGATTAGTTGTGAACTTGTTTGCAGTCATAGTCCTGCAAATAAAAATCAACGTGGCGTGCGGGTATAGTAGTGCTCACCTTTGCACAGTGTCTGGATCGTAGAAACTGAGTGTCTGTAAGTTAACGCTGCGATATGCCTGACTTGCAAAGATCCTTGGTCTTTCGTAGGCCTCAAAGTTGTCTGAATAATCTAAAACGTCAAGGAGGGTACCAGTAGGTGACAAGCAACTCAGTACCCAGTCGGAAACATGGCCACCAAATCCTATCATGTAGGCTGCCTTTGGCCATGGCGAAGCATCTTCCGGGACCGACGCAATAGAGTCTCTGACGATGCCGAAAGCATTTTCCAGAAGCAAACCATCTGGCTCCGAAGTGATGATGAAACGACTCTGACAAAAAGTCAACTAGTCAACGACTGCTTGCGTAAAGAGAAGTTTGCGCTTCCGTTGTCCTTACATCTGCTCGTATTTCCCGCAACAGTTGGACAGTTGCGAGACACACGTCGCTGAGAGTGAACAGCACGATGACGACCTTTAATCAAACAAGAAGTAAGTTTTCAGCATTACTGCCTCCAGTTCTCCCCTAGCCAGCCGCCCAGAAGACAAGACTTACCTCTCCGCCTTCAATCCTTCCAAACTTCTTTACTGTTAACTCGGCCTTAACGCATGCCAGCGGCATCGCCGCGGCAGCTTCGAACGCGAAATTTTTATCCAGCCGCAAGCACCTCGACGGCAGGACATCAAGATGGCTGGCTACGGCACCTTTGCCTGTCAAAAGAACGACTACTCTGTCTCCCACTTGAAAATTGGTTACATCATCGCCTACTCCAGTAATGATGCCGGCAGCCTCTTGCCCCAACAGAACCTGGCTAGCCTTGAAAGCCTCCTTGGCTATGATCACATCCTGTAAAATACCAGATATTAGTTATCCTCCCATAATCAACACGAACGCATGCACGGCCTGTACAGGCCAGGGGTACGTGCCTCTTTATTGACTGCGGCTGCTTTCACCTCCAATCGGACATGGCGGGCGTCTAGACCTGGCAAGGGGCAAGTAACCCATCGCAACGAGCTCAACTTTCCTGGAATCCTTGGAACCAGTTTTACTTTCCACGTCTCGCTTATCTTTTGTTGCTCGGAACATCGATAGAGTTCCTGTTGGACGGTTGTCCAGTGGTGCCTCGGTACCATGATTCCATGCTCCATAGTAATCGCAAACTCAAAGTCCGGGTCAAAAGGGTCAGCAAAGCATCGGTGCGGCAGATGCTGGACGATGCGCGTGAGTAATTTTGCCAATTCATCACTATCTGCATCATCTTCCAAGTCGACCTCAACGATCGTGATATCGGCTTTTAGCTCCGATCGCAGCGTACGAGCGAGTCCATAGATCAGAGCGGTCTGTGGGTTCTTGCAGCTGATCTGCGATAAAGGTGTGACCCAGACGATGGGTCGTTTTTGGGTACCGGTGCTCAGAAGTCGGACGAACTCGGCGAACTCAGTCTCGGTCAGGTGATAGATCCAAGGGCGTTCAAGATCGAGGAAAAAGATAAGAGCTCCCTCGGCTGGGAGTGACGCGGATTGATTGATGCAAGTAGCTGCATCGTATGTTCGGGCTGAGACGGAATAGGAATGCAGCACCGATTTGAAATTTTTAATCAATGCACTTTGCTGGTGATTTGTAACGATAGTAATGGTTGATGAACTCGATTCAACCTGGTTCAGAGTACAAAGTCGCATGATGGGGGGTAGCTGGCTTCTGTGTTGATCACTTTGATCTACATCAAATCCCAGGTCGCGAAGAATGGGAAGTAGGACATCTTCTGAAATGGGTGGCGAATCATTCTGCAACAGAAACTGAGAATCTGTCAGCTTTCCTGCTTTTAACAATTTGTGTTTCCGGTCTGCGGACAACCATTGGAGCACGTGTTGTTGTTTCCAAGACTATCCGCACAGCCTATTGCTGGTTTCAGATGAGAACGCCACTTCCTGGGACTTACATCAAGAGATGATAGAAGTGAATCGCCTGAAGATTCACATTAGTCACCTGTGTTGGACGTGGAGCACGTTTCGAGTAACAGGTTTTAGGTACTGACCAGAAAGAAGCTCTAGAAGAATGAGCAACCCAGAAGGGTGAAGTAGATGCTTTATGTGTTGCAAGTCTTGAAGGGTATTGCGTTCCGCAGATAAAATCTGCATAGGGATGTGGGTCAGTAAATGTTCCCATAATGTTGCAGAAATCAAGAAGTCGCACATTTGTACAGACGATAACATCGCACGAATGAGCAACGACGTTAAGATCTCTGTCCCCGCCTACGGCATCCCAGTTTCGCACTTCCAAGCCATGAGTATCTGTAAAGGCGTCTTTTGGAATGTCTAAAGGATCTTGCGAGACTGCCGCATACGTAAACATTGAAAAAAGCCTAGTTCCTTTGTCTGGCTGGAGAAGTTCCCGCAATGTCAGGGCCATACTGTGGCCTATCCCACCTGAACCGATCTGCAAGATCCTCAGCTGAGGATTTGTGTGTGTCAAAACATGCATCGCATCTGCCAAAAGTTTCTTAGCTCGCAGCGGCCAGAGGCCTCGGGACACGATAGATTCTCGGAGCGTTTCCTTGGTCTGCCGAATGGGGTCCTTGAACAGCTGGTCCATCGTCGGTTCCATGTCATGCAGATGGCTACTCTGCAGTTTAATTCGTAGCTTTTGATGGGCAACTTGATGATCATCTCGGTTATCTTGTATAATATCCCGGCAGGTAGTGGCAGACAAGACACCATAACCTGTCTCCTGTGCCCTTTGAATCTGTTTCTCAACCCATGACCTGGTCGCACACGTAGGAAGAGCATCTTCAAAGTTGTTATCTTGAGCATACTTCGAACGCATCTCCAATAACTGGAGAAATAGCAAGTGCTGCATTTTCTTGATTTCATCTGCGTCAAAGAAGGGAGTTCCATAGAGGGTCTGGAATGGGAAGAAGCTTGCGTGAGCATGCCAATGAGCCGTGCTGACAATTGGAGGAGCCTCCGTTTCGAGTTGCAAAGCACTACTGATCTGGTGGCCCTCAATACCTTGCATGACGACAATCTCTCTCCCATCATCATTGTATGCATGGACCGTTCCAGAAAGATGGCCCTGCGCAACTTGGTCCATCATTCCTGTGGCCCAAAAGGGCCCTACATAACGACGAACAAGAAGTTCTTTGATATACGTCGGTGCGGCCATATACTTCGCATTTCTTTCTAGCCCATGGCAGAGTGCAATGCCTGTAGTCTGCAAGCATTGGTCGAGTGCGGTGGGATGTAAAAGGTAGCTACAGGTTGAGTCCGCTGATGTCTCCTCGGGTGGATTCACACGGGCTGTCGCTTGCTGTACACTGGGACTGACAGAAATGTCTTCTAGCCTTCTGAAGGAGGGTCCATAAGTGAAACCTAACTCTTGTGTAATTTTGTACCAAGCGTTTCGAGACAGCAAGCGCGGAAATTCGCGCTTTGCGAAGCGCTTTTGGACTCGATGGGTCCCTGCGGTGACTATTGTGTGGCAGTGCTCGGTCCAGACGTTGTCTTTCCATGAAGTGATTTGGACATCGTAGCTTGGAGGCGCATTCTCATTGAAAATAAGACGTCGTAATCTGGTATGTATTTCAACCGGACGGCCAGGATCCAAACGCAGTGCCGCGGAAACAGAGAAATCTTGAGCAAAGAAGGACTCCAAGCAGCCTCCGTTAACCTGACGAAGGGCCTGCTCAGCAATCGATATATATGCTGCAAAAGGGATAATGACCTGGTCGTTGACAACGTGATCGCCAAGCCAGGGAATGTCCTCGAGGAGCAATACTTTCCTCCAGCTAGGCTCAAGAGCACTAGTTTCAAATACTGGGCTGCCAAGCAGCTCGTGCATAGGGTACTGGGAGTCTCTATACGCCCTGAATAAACGGTGTTGCCCCTGAAAAGACTGTTCATGAGCCCAAGTATATGTAGGAGTATTTGTCAGGGTTTTTCCCGGCGGCGCAATCGCTTTATGATCAAAGTTGATGCCCTCACAAAACAAACGTCCGGCCAGCCTGAGAAGACTTTCGTGGCAATCTTTGTTCTCCTCCAAAGTTGGGAGGTAGCTAGCTTTGCTGTGGGGAATGCTCTCTAATATCTGTTTAATGGGGCTCTTTAGAGAAGGGCGGGCGCCGATTTCAACAATGACAACATTTGGTGTCTTGGTTTGCTTTAGAAGACTTCTGAGAGCCTTGTTAAACAGGACAGGTTGAACTAGGCTTTGGTGCCAGTGCGCGGCGCCCAGGGATTCGTCGACCTTTACGTAGCCTCCAGTGACACTGGAAAAGAAAGGTACCCGAGGTGCGGCAGTGTTGAGAAAGGGGCGAATCGCCATTTCATAGGCTAAACCATACTCCTTCATGTGTTCTGGAAGTTCCAAAACTTATGTTAGTACTCTGTCACAGTATTTGAGTGTATCTCGCGTTGATACTAACCGGAATGGAAGGCATGATCCACAGGAAGAATCTTAGCAAATATTCCATCTGTTTTGAACCTTTCCACCACAGTTTCAACCGCACACGCATCTCCAGATATAGTTGTGTTGACATCACTGTTCTCGCAAGCAACAACTACTCCAGGTAGCAGCCACCCAGATGTGTCCTCGGAGCCGGCTCCAATCGCAGCCATGGCTCCTGAGTGTCTTTTACCGGTTCTGTTGAGTATGTAGCCTCGGAAATATGCGACGATAATTGCCTCATTTGCTGTGAGGGCACCAGCCGCAAAGGCAGCGGTGATCTCTCCACTGGAGTGGCCGACCACAATATCCGGGTCCACTGTCCAATTACGCAAGACTGCGAGAAGTCCTATTTGAATAGCGGTGCTGCAGGGCAAAGCATACTCTGACTGCATCACCCGACTTTCAGTTTCTGATTTAAGGAGTTCACCTACAAAACAATGGCAAAGGGAAAAGCATGTTAGCGTTGCCAGAGACTTGCTAGGAGTTTACGAAGAAATTGAAAACTTCAAGACAAGGCGAAGAATCCATACCTTCAATCGTCCAAGACGCTTTCAATCCTCTGAGCACTCTGTCTAAATCTTGAATACATTGGCGAAAGATATTGTTCGTAAGGATTAAAGTCTTGCCCATAGTAGGCCACTGCGCGCCCTGGCCATTGAACACAAAGACAAGTGTCTTTTGCTCATCGCTGCTGGAAGCAGACAGTTTTAGTTCTGGCTGGGTTGTCGTACGCTCTCCGTTTTTTCCGTGTCGTGCGACGAAAAAACCTCTGTATTTCAACATTGTTCGTCGACATCCAAGAGTATATGCCAAATCCGATAGATTGTACGGTTCCGAGATTGTCACAGCGTACTGCCTGTAAGCCTGGTGAAGTAGCTCTAAGGATTTTGGATTCGACGCCGAGAGCAACAAGATGTGACATTCTTCTGTGACTACAGAAGATGTATTCATGCGTGGCTGGATATAGGGATTCAGTTGACCATCGACCCCCATGGAGGGATATTCAAGGATGGCCTAAAATTGTCAGTTATGGTTTCGATTTCCAGACGATTATTAATGTCTGGAAGTTGAGAAGAACGAAGTAAATGGACTCATACATGGCTGTTGGCGCCCCCCATTCCAAAGGAGTTCACACTGACTCTTCGTAATCGATCCAGAGGAAACGGCTCAGGCTCAGAAGCAACTCTGATCCTTCCATCGGCCCAAGGGACTATATATGGGTATTGATTGGTCATTTAGAGTGTCTAGAGATGGCAATCTCGAAGAGCACTTACGATTAGGATTTGGTGTATTGAAGTTGGTGTTTGGCGCAATAATTCCTCTCTCAAGCATAAGTACCACCTTGATGATACTAGTCAGGGCAGCGGCGCCCTCAGAATGACCGACATTGGGCTTGACCTATGGATATAAAGAAAGTAGCGTTGTGTTAATGATTGAGTTGGTGAGACCAGAAGATTTACCAATACTACTCACAGCACCGATGATCATGCCTTCTTTTCCAAAAATTCTCTCAATGGCTCCGACTTCAGCAAGATCGCCAATCCGCGTGCCCGTGCCATGACATTCGAAGAAGGACGTTTCGGAATATTTGATGATCCCCGCCTTGTCGTATGTATGCCGAATGAGCGCCTCCTGCGCGTATCCATTAGGGATGATCAGACCAGGCTCCCTGCCGTCATGCTGAGTCGCAATCGAACGGATCACGGCCCGCACGGGATTCCCATCGCGAAGGGCCTGCGACAGTCGTTTCAAATAGACGGCATTAATGGCCTCGCCCCTTCCAATGCCGTCGCTGGCGGCATCAAAGGTCTTGCAGATGCCATCCGGGGAGGCAATGTTGCCTAAAGTCCCAGATGCGCCCGCAGCCGAGGACGGCGCAGATAAGAATAGACTACAGCCAGCCACAAGCGCGGAAGTACATTCTCCCAATATCAAAGATTGCACGGCGAGGTTTAGAGCTACCAGTGACGATGAGCATCCGGTTTTCACAGTCATGCTGCGACATGCGCATCAATAAGATTGCTTCTCAAGCTGTAGATGGAACATTTTGAGGTTCAAACTCAACGTACCTTGGGCCCCGGAAATCGAATGCATGCGAAATTCTATTTGATAACATGATGTCCCACTTGCCAGTCGGATAGTTGCTGTAGTACTGCGAGTCCCGTTGCATCTCAACACTCCAGTCCTCAATGAAGGAGCCCACATAGCAGCCGACCGTCTTGCCTTGCCAGTCTGTCTCGCCAGCATTTTCAAGGCATTCCCAACTGATCTCTAGCAGCAGTCTTTGCAAAGGATCCATCTGTTCTAGCTCACTGCGACCGAAAGAAAAATGTGTCGCATCGAATCGGTCAAGTTGAACATGGTCCAGGAAGTATGCAGTCTTTGTTTGGATGGTCCCCGGACGTGGTTTCTGACTGTAATACCCATCAATATTGAAACGGTCTTTCGGGACCGGCACAGATGCACATCGCTTCTGCATCAACATGTCCCAAAACTGTTCCGCGTTGCTTACGCCCCCGGGAAGTCTCATGGCCATGCCACAGATGGCCACGGGGTCGTCGCCAAAACATGGACTGACATTATCAGGTTCGCCCATTTTCAAGTTTCCGGATCTGGATTGTGGGTCACTACAGGAATTTATCGCTTGAATAGCAACTGAGGCTATCATTTCAACAAAAACACTTTCTAATATTATTCTGTGTGTTCTTGATAATATGGGGTCATTTATTTAAAGGGGCATGGTGTCACAAGCAGTTAGGGGAACCAACTGCGCTACAAGATAAGATCACAGGTCTTGGTTGGGTTACAGTGGAGTCATCGGCATTACTGGCGCTATTACCCCTGCTTTTAACCTACTCTTCGGGAGTAACTTACGTATCCTCGTTTTAGAAATTCTGATAGGAAAAGCAGGGGATATCCACATAGACCAGCTTCTTAGAAGGGAGAGATTGGGAGGGGAGGGGGGTCACTTCAGCCGCAACCTTTTAATTGCCTTAACCTTACAGAAGTCCGCAGGGACCAGTCGGCTAAGATTTAAAACTTATTATTTGAGGATGGAGCAGTTATACAAGGACGGTAGGTGTAAGTATTATGCATTAAAGCGGGGTATATCTCAATCGTAGAAGAACTCTCTCTTGCTTTGCAATACAATAGTCATGATAGACTAGACAGAAAGAAGCTCTTTTAATAGGCTAGCAATAATGAATCTGCTCCTAGCGATTCGCAGACAGCGGCTGGTGCAGACGAATTGGCGTCTATGCTAAAGTCATTGGTATTCACAAGCTACGAAAAGGCACAGAATCATCAGTCTTTGTCCAAAGCACTCAACATGGGGTTACAATTTAACAACTCCGCGAACCCCTCCACTCAGAAGGCTCTCGTCATGAACGAAGATGGGCAACTCTTCGTGTGGGACGAGGCGCCTTGTCCCGTCTTACCTCGCGATCAAGCCCTTGTGCGCATTGAAGCCGTTGCTCTTAATCCGAGTAACACCAAAATGAAGACAGACTTTGCTAATCCATTTGCGATCATGGGGTCTGATTTCGCTGGCACAGTTGTCGCAGTAGGACCAGACGTTGTCGGCGTTGGAGTTGGCGACCGGGTATGCGGGGCGCAAAATGAGATGTTCAAATCTACGCCAGAACAAGGGGCGTTTGCAGAGTATACCGTGACGAGGGGCAAAATGTGGATGAGAGTTCCAGACTCGTGGACTATTGAAGCGGCAGCGTCATTACCTGTGGGAATATGCACCGCTGGTTTAGCTGTAAAATCGCTAGGCTTACCTTTGCCAAACGAACCTGTTGCGAAAGCGAAACATGTTCTCGTCTACGGCAGTAGTACTGCGACGGCTTCTATTGCTATGCAATTGCTAAAGCTGTGAGTTTTACCCCTTGTCAAGTTTCTTCCCCTATGAGACATTTCGGTGGTACCCATCTGACTACATACCCTGTGCACAGCGCAGGTTTGATCCCGATAGGGGTTTGCTCTCCAAAACACTTTCAATTATCGAGGAAGAATGGGGCTGAGGAAGTATTCAATCGTTTCGACAAGGACGTCGCACAAAAAATTGTAAACAGTCCCTGTTGCTTTCTTTCCAATTATGCCCGAACAGACTCCGGAGGCTAAACAATGTAAATGGCCAAGAAAATTCATACACGGAACAACTTAAAGTATGCGTTAGACTGTACTTCTAACGTCGAGTCTACAACCGTCTGCTTCAACGCGATAGGGCGCGCTGGAGGGAACTACGTTGCCCTTGAACCATTCCCGAGGCATGCTGCAAATCGGTCGGTAGTCACGGCGGACTTCGTCGTCGGTCCCTGCATCTTTGGCGAAGGATGTACCTATCCAGCGCCATACACACGAGAGCCAGATGAGAAGATGCGTGCTTTAGGGGTTGAATTGTGGGAAATTGCGCAGAAGCTTGTGCTTGAGGGCAAACTGAATCATCATCCTGTTCGAATACTAGACGGCGGATTTGATGCTATTCGGAAGGGCCTCGACTTGATCGCGAATCAGGGTGTGTCAGGGGAGAAGATTGTGGTCCGAATGCAAACTTGATGTCCCAGCCGAAACTTAGAATCCGGGTCTTTCGATGTGGACTTGATGTTGAATGATATCGTATAAATATTGTAACATCTACGGTTTAGTTTCTTGTACGTGGAACAACCACTTGTTGTACTCTGTCTTTATTCTCAATGGCGTCCACACCCGATTTTACGAGTCTGAGAACAATGTTTTTGGAAGACCCCCACATTTACCACCCTTGGGGGTCTGACCACTTCAATACCTGCAACTTGATAAGCTCCGCTACCCGAAAACCTTAAATAATGCCAATTTGCATATGAGAATCGTATTGAAAACTACAATGCATCCCCGCTCTTCTTCCTGTTCAGTAAACAGCTGTTCAATAAACAGGTTGTCATCATGGATTACAAACAACATCATGTTTGGCACGTTTGGCCTGCCTGGGGCCATGTCACCAGTACTATTTCCCTTATCACTGAGATGCTTGAGGTTAACCAGTCTTTGGCTGTAACCTTTGTATCTCATGCTTTTCTAGGTAAGGTCCTATTCACTGCGATTTTCAACATCTGGTGGATAGTAGATAGTGAGTTGTTTTGGCGCAGTATTGATTTCATTCAGACCTTAGCCAGTATTCCGATGCGCCACGAGACCGATTTCATGTGGTATTAGTCGGGGACCCGCAGTGAGTTTTCAACATCCCATATAACGAAGCTGTGTCACTCTTGAAACCGATATTTTTGACCATGAGCACGCAGTCTTCTTAAGAACAAGGGAGTGACGGTGGAAGACATTACAAACCAGCTGTCTAAGGGATGGGTGGAGACGCTACAGCAAGTCACCAACTCAAGGGACAATCGGCCAAGGCCTACGGCGCTGATTCTGGACCATATCGGCTCGTTAGAGTCTCTGCCGCAGGCACGAAAGATCGTTGGTAATGGATGTAAGATTCTGTTGTATTGGGCAGGTAGTGCTGCGCGCCTTTACTCTTACCTTGCGCCCTCATCGGAAGGGGGTTTCAGCGACTGGGAATTGATCGCCCACAAATATTTCTCCGATGAGACCTTGCGTCAGGGAAGGAGCCTTGGTGAAATAATTGAGCAAGTGAGTATACTACAGTTAGTCGTCACGTAGCTTTGTAATTTTGACAGACTGATAATATTTCACAGGTCTCCATTGCCAAAAACGGGTATGATACATTCAATGGAACCGTGATAAGAATCCCTGGTTGTAGAGATATTTATGATTATGAGCGAGAGTTTGGTGAGTTTGGCATGATTAGGACAGGTGAGGAGGTCATTTGATTTGGTGGACATCCTACTAATTGTGGTCGCAGTGGTATCTTCATTGCTCAGGGAGACAGTTACGCTTGTCCAAGCCACTGATGGCATCGTCTGTGCTTCAGCAATGGCATTGGAAGGTGAAACCCTTACTGCTTGCAACAATTATACTACCGTGTATCCCGTTGGTGTTCAGATCGGACCCAAGAATTGGTCCCGAGACGCACTGATCGAGGATGAGAGAATACGTGCTTATCTTGACCGCCACGGCAAGGAAGAGGTCCTCGTCATCTCGTTTGGGTAAGATGGTCCCTCCTGAGTTTCATTCCATGAGTCTTACAATCGTTACATTAGGTCCATGGTCTTCCCAACCAATCAAGCTAATTTTCAGGCTCTGATATCTACCTTGAACGAGATGAAGCATCCGTTTGTCTTGATCATTGGGGGAATGCATGCGAAGAAATTCATTAGTGATGCCGACATAGAAAATATTCAAAGCAGCGGGGTCGGTCTTGTGTGTAATACGTGGGTCGATCAACAGGCGGTCCTCCAGCATCCGTCAGTAGGGTTTTTACTTGCTCACGGTGGATGGAATTCTATGATGGAAAGCTTTGTGCAGGGTATTCCACTTGTGGGCTGGCCTCTGGCTCCGGGAGACAACGCTATCAACGTGGCATTGGCTTCAACAAGGGATAGGCCTACTGCGTTTGAGCTCATGCAGGTAAGTCTTGTGCTATACGTCGACTTTGATACTGTAAGCAAACTCCATGTGGTCAATTTAGCTAACGACCTTTGTTTAGATTAGGACAGGTAGTGCTAAAGCCAAAGCCAGACGAGGAGGTCCAGATATCCTTGGTAGCGAAGACGCTGTAAGACACGACTTTGAGGAAGTCTTCCGGAAGACGAAAGGAGCTGAAGGCAAGCAAATTCGTTTGAATACACAGCAACTTTCCACTGAACTTAAGAGGGAGAGAAGAGAAGCTGCTCGACAAGTTATCACAACTTTGGCATTACTTTGACACGAGAGAATTATGGAAATTCAGCGTCACATTGGTGTGTGGAAAGCAAGATCTACATCCTTCGCTTAAAGATCCGAGTTGTCAAAACGATACTATTTTGTGACTATTGAAGCTTATTCAGTATGTGAGCTGACTGGCGAATGGTGGATGAGCATTTGCCATGGAGATCAGGGATTCCATATCAATTGTAAGTGGTTAGGACATCTGTAGGATGAAAGATTTTGAAGCTACGTAGCTATCACTTCACTCCCTAACGGCTCCATAGTAACACTTATACACAACAAATTGCAGCGTGTGAATGGTAAACACATGATTCCGTTCTATCTTGGGTTGGCCTCTATGCGTTCTGTCACAAAACTCCTGATAAGCTTAAGGTCATCTTCATCTCGAGGAAGCTCATGACCTCCATTGAAACTTTCCATTCGGGCGCTGTCTACGGCGAAATGGGTTGCAAACATTTTCTTGGACGACGGAGCGCCAAATACATCCTGTCGTCCGTAAAGATGCAACGTAGGCAATCTGGTCGTCGAGACTTGACCGCCGTGATGGTTATCAATGCTCAGATCACTCATACACTCAGTCAAAGCTTCGTAGTATCCCGAACAAATCAAGATGCCGAACTCTAGATCCGGAAGCCAAGGTGCGAAGCCCATTTGCTGTTCCCACAGCAGTAGGGTGGATGCTATGCCGCCTTGTGAGAAGCCCAACACTCCAACAATCGCCCCTGAAGGGTTCTCAGCTTTCCAGGCCAGGACGGTGTTTTCGATGCACTGATTGAAGACTCCAATTTCTTGCTTTGTTGCTTCGATTCCTTTTCGGAACCATGTGAAGTAAGGCGGCATTTTGGCAAAGAATGGAAGCACTCCAGGGCCGGGCTCCGAGGGGTGCGGGGCTTTCGCGAACACAAATGTAAATTTGTCCTTCAAAGTAGCCCGAATTTTGGATGTTTGGAATTTGAATATAGCATCTGACGATCCGCTGCCATGAAGAAGAAGAATTGCACGAGACGGACGCGAAGTAGTCGTTCTGTTCATCGTGATGTTGTAAGCCTCTCAAAGACAATTTACAATGGTTAGTCAAGGCGACATTTAGCTAATAATTTTTTGAAATGCTATTTACCATCAGCGGAACTAAGAGAGAGTCTGTCGCAAGCAAGTCAGGGCAACCAACTGCATTACAAGCCAAGAGTCTCGATGGTGGCAATAGTGAACCAATCTGTCCCGTATTCGGACTCCAGACGCTTCATTGCTGAATCAGTATCCATCACAAGGTTATAGTTAAGGTGATGATAAAGTCTGCTTAGACCTATGTCCCGTTCCGTAGTGCTGTGCAATAACTTGTGGTCAACTTGGATAACGCGATAATGACCCAATGGTAAACTATGAATTTAAGCCTTTGCGCAACAGAAACAAAGAAAGTGGGCACTGCGGCTGCTATCCGAGTGAAACGAGGTACTTCGTCCTTGAGTACGAGCAAGATTTTGGGTTCTGTGAGGACGAATCGTAATCTTGTTGTACCATCCTATTTAGGCCTGGTGTGAAACAATCATACTTTTGCTGTACTTGTGGCTAGTGGTTACTAGAATCCAGGCCGCATCCAGCCTCTTGGCAAAGTTGTTGATTCGATGATTATTCCAAGAGGTTGCATAAGTATTAACAGGGCTGGGTTGATAACCATAAAACGTTATCATTATACTATTACGCTAGCAACCTAAAAGCTTAAATAATCAAAACAAGTTCTTCCATCATAAGAGCTTGTGCCAACATTTGTAAACTAGTGTCAACAAACCAACAACCTAATTGTCGAGTTATTACGTGTCGTGTTTCAGGCAAGTTGTCTATAAAACTTCAAGGTAGGAAAGTGACTAAAAAGTATCAGAGGCGTAAGCATGCCTGTAAGGTCTAAATTTACCTCAAGGAATGAGAAACTAAGAAAATAAAATGAGTAGATTACACCGCGGATAACTCTGGAATGTGGAACCAGAAGCTTGGTTATAGTCGGGAAAGGCCTATCATTTGTTTATTGAATAAGACAGAGTAGTTTGTTATATAGTAATGGCGTCGGACTGGGTTTAGTAGGTATGCACGCTGCAGTTAACATCTGAGGGCGTGGAGGTAATAGAGCGGAGCAGGGGTGATGCTTAGTAATAAATGCAGGGTAGTAATGCAGGGTCTTGATGTGGATAAGGATGCTGGATGATGATCCTGATAATTACTTAAAGTTCAAAGAAATAGACTAATAGTAACATACGTATGTCTAGTAAATAGTAAATATATACCTTAATATAATTATAAGACGTTATAGTCTTAATAGAATATCTTAATTAAATAATTTAGTTATTAAAATTTTAGAATATTTTATACTTATAGAAAATAATATAAGTAAATTTATTCATAGTTGTTAATTTAGAAATAATTACATCTAGAATTCTCTTTATTTCTATACTTTACATTAGTAGTATGAATTAGACTTATATATCTTACTTAAATTTAAGCTTTTACATAGATTTATTAATAAAAAAATATAAACGATGGAAAGAAAAAGATCTAACTCAAAATAATAAGCTTAAGTAGAAACTTAAGCTTATAATAAATAATTACCTTGTTAAGGTAAGAAATAAATTTTTATGTATTTATTTATACCTAATAGGAAATGGGATTATTGTCCTGGGAACGCTGAGACATTACAACCAAGACTGTAGGCTTGTAGTGTAGTTAGTCTTCCTTACCTGCCTCAACACCTTCACAAGACAAATTTGTAACCGCACCTATGCCAATTGCGACATTTTACTAGGAGCGTGAGGAGATGGAGCAGCTTTCATTGCGTCCCCTTGGTAGGCATATCATCACACCCGTACACAATCAGAAGCCAAAGAGTAACCGTGTTTCAATCGTTGACTAGGTCCTCTTGAGAAGTACCTTGTTCATCAGCACGTAGTCGGCTTTTACAATGTTGCAGTACTCTCTACAGAATATTTCCTTCCTCGCAGTACAGCCCGCTACCTAAGCAGGGACATTCTTAGCTTGGTCTACTCGGGCTTGAGAGAAACGATAATATGTCACCCTATCTTGGGAGTTACACTGGAGGACGAGGATACTGCGCAGCCAAGCTTCAGTAGGATCGAATCTATCGACCTACGGAAAGTATTAAAATTCACCAGATCAGAATCTACCTCAAATATCGCCGCCTTGATACAAGCAGAACATCAAGACAAGCTGGTACGACGGCATGATGTTCCTCTATGGCGTTGTCTACTCGTTCTGCCGACTGACAACATTGATCGGGATCGTGCGGTGTCCTTTGTCCTGGCTTTTTGTTACGGCCAGCTATCTGACAGTAGGGTTCTGCTAACAGAAGGTGCAGTAAGAGACTAACACTGGTTCGTAGAGGTCGTTCTGGTAGATCGTAGGGTTAGGGTAAGGTGATCAGTCTTACACTATGGTAACGAGGTTCTTAGTATTCACAATACTGAGAGGTAAGCTGAAAGTCATTCGAGGATGAATCACAAGTTGATTGCTGAAGAACTATCTAGAAGGCTTAAGCAGATGCTCAAGTCCTGGTCTATATACAAGTCCCGTTTCCCAATGTCTTAGAGAGTCTATAGAGTCGCTCGTCGACTCTATCGACTCTCTTCTGATTGGTCCTTTACAGGAGTCTACAGAGTCGCTCGTCGACTCTGTCGACTCTGTCCTGATTGGTCGATTGTCACGTGACTTGTAACGTAGTTCTTCCTTGCCGAGAGGTTTACCCTTGTTCCCGTGATCCTACGTACATATGTCCTGTCGTAGCCGCCCGACCCAGTGGGTCTGTTAAGTGCATCTGACGGGTCGTAACATCAGGTCTCCCCTCGATGGTCTTGTCCTCAAGGCCAACATAAGTAGGTCGTGGCTTCCCAGGTTGGGGAGTCGTCAATCGTGCTTCCTTGTTTATTCATAATGCTGACATCATGTCAGGTCGCGTTCAAAAATCCAAATCAAAGAACCCTGTGGCTTATAAGGAACTTAGCCAGCTTGTCGATTTGTTCGGGTTCATCATGCCTGTCCCTTGTTCCGGTTGCGCGGCTGCCGGTGTCGACTGCGTCGTTTCCGAAGTTAATTCTTCTCGTTGTTCGCGTTGCGTTGCCGATAAGCATTCTTGCGACATTCACGGTCCTTCCGCGGCTTCCCTCATTCGGGTTCGGCAACAGAAAATAAAAATTGATGATGAGCTTGAGAAAGCTGAAGAAGAGCAGTTAGCTCTTATGGCGAAGATTCGTCGTTTACGAAGGCGTCGCAAGGACATCAATCGTGAGGCGACTGATCTCATTCGATCTGGTTTGCGGCGTGTGGAGGAGGTTGAGAATGAGTATCGTTCCGAGGTTCTTGGTTTGCAGAGTGCTAGCTCGGAAACTGTGGGTGCACTTCATTCCCTGGGTGCTATTGGCGTTGTGGATTGGTCTGGCGTCGGTTTGGACGACTGGGGTCCAGAGACGTCCTCTGGTGCCAGTATTGTTGGAGTTCTTCCTGAGCGTGTTCCAGGTTCTTAGCTGGTTCCCACGAATCGTCTTCGTGTCCATAGTTTTTCCACTTAATGAAGTATTCTGTTGTTTCGTCATTCCTCCGGTGGTCTAGAATGCGTTCTACTTCGTATTCGGTGTCATCTGTTTCCACAATGATGCAGTCTTCGGTGTGTGTACCGTCCGGTGCTGGTTCTAATAATGAGACGTGAAAGACTGGGTGACATTTCATTGTTTCCGGTAGTTTCAACTCGTAGTTGACTTCGGAAATTTTCTTCGTGATTTCGAAAGGTCCTAGTTTTTTGAAGTCGAGTTTGTCGCTAGGTCGTTTCGTTTTGATGTTTCGCCGTATGAGGTAGGCGCTACCTCCCTCTTTTAGGGGTGGGCCTCTCACCCTATGTCGGTCGGCGTGTTTCTTCATTCTTTGCCGTACGAATTCGAGTTCTTGGGGTAGTTTTTGTTGGATTTCCTTAAGTTTCTTGATGTCTGCTACTGCTTTTATCGCGGCAGAGCCGGTTCGGGGTTCTCCATAAGCGGTAGGGTTGAATCCATAGTTGAGGAAGAAAGGTGATTCTCGCGTGCTTTCTCCTATTGAACTGTTGTATGCGAACTGTGCGGTTGGTAACAACTTGACCCAGTTGTCCTGGTCGTAGTTCACATAACTCCTTAGGTACGTTTCCAGGATCTGGTTGATTCTTTCCGTTTGTCCGTCGGACTGCGGGTGGAAGGCAGTGCTGAGGCTGTGCTTTGCTCCGAGCTGCGAGATCAGGGATCTCCAGAACTTGGACGTAAAGACTGATCCTCTGTCTGATACTATTTCCTGGGGCAGGCCGTGTTGGCTGACAATGATCCTGAGAAAGGTGTATGCTAAGTCTTCTGCCGTGCTTGATTCCAAGTATGGTATGAAATACGCGTACTTCGTGAATCTATCCACAACCACTAGTATACTGTCGTACTGTACTTTAGTGAGTGGTTCTCTCGATTTTGGTAGTTTGACGATAAAGTCTAGAGAGATTGAGTGCCAGGGTGCTGGTGGTGCTGGCAATGGTTGTAATTCTCCATATGGTTTGTGTCTGCTGGGCTTACTTTTTGCGCAGACTTCGCAATCCTTGATTGCGTCAGCGACGTCTTTTCTTGTTACTCGCTTGTCGTGGTGTTGTCTAATTCGTTTCCAGGTTTTCGTAACTCCTTGGTGACCGTGAGCGGGTGCGCTGTGTATCTCCCTGATCTGGTCGTGTGTCATTCTTCCAGTCGTGCTGGTCTTGACACGGTCGCCGATCATTAAGAGTTTCGCGGCGGGTACGAGGTCGCCATTGTCTTTTTTGAGGATAACCTGAGTTTCTTCTGGGACTTCGTCCTTGTAATCGGGTCTTCGGCTGAGCGCGTCTGCTCTGCCGTTTTCTGATCCTTTCCTGTAGATGATTCTGAAGTTGAATTCTGAGAGGAATTCTGACCATCTGATTTGTCGTTTGTTGAGCTCTTTCGAAGTGGTGAAGTGTGCCAGATTCTTGTGATCCGTGTACACTTTTACTTCGTACTTTGTTCCTGATAGTTGGGGTCTCCATTCTTTGAATGCGTCGATAATTGCCATAAGTTCCTTATCATGGATCTGGTAATTCAGTTCAGGTCCTTGGAACTTCCTTGAAAAGAATCCACAGGGGTGTAGGACTCCGTTCTCGTCCCTTTGGCCTAGCTGCGCTCCTTCAGCTTCGTTCGAAGCATCCGTTTCGAGCTCGAAGGGCTTCTCAGGGTTCGGAATCTGGATGACGGGTTCCGATGTGACCTTGTCCTTGACTTCTTGGAACGCTTTCTGTTGTTTGTCTGTCCATTCCCAAGGTGCATTTTTCTTAGTGAGTTCGGTAAGAGGCAATATCGTTTTGGAGTAGTCTTTGAGGAATTTTCGGTAGAAGTTGACAAATCCTAAGAAGGATAGTATGTCCTTCGGGTTTTCTGGTGTAGGCCATTCTTGCACAGCCTTGATTTTGTTAGGGGACATCTTGATTACGCCTGGCGTGATTGTGAACCCTAAAAATTCTACTTCCTGTTTGTGAAACAGACTCTTCTCTGGTTCCACAAGTAGCTTCGCTTGTTCGAGTGCTTTGAGAATCTCGTGGACATGCTTCTTGTGTTCTTCCAACGTTTTGGAGAATATAAGGATGTCGTCGAGGTACACAACAACAGACTTGTCCAGATATTCCCGTAGTACTTGGTTGATCATAGTTTGGAATGTAGCCGGTGCGTTGGTGAGTCCAAATGGCATGACTAACGTTTCAAACTGTCCTCTTCTCGTTCGGAAGGCTGTTTTCCACTCATCTCCTTCTGCAATTCGGATAAGGTTGTAGGCTCCTTTAAGGTCCAAGGCTGTGAACCATTGGGCCTCGTAGAGTAGGTCTCTTAGTTCCGATATGAGGGGCAGTGGGTAACAGTCTTTGATCGTAATATCGTTGAGTCGTCGATAATCGACACAAAGTCGTTTCTTCCCGTTCTTCTTTGGTACGAATAGTACGGGGTATCCTGCGGGTGATTTCGAAGGTCTGATGAATCCTTTCGCAAGATTTTCGTCAAGCCATTCGTCTAAGGCTTTCATTTCTTCTTGGTTGAGTGGGTATATTTTGTTAAAGGTGGGTTCGTGTCCTTCCTTAATTTCGATCTTGTGATCCCACTTGCTGTGTTCCGGTAATCCGGTCTCGAGTTCTGGTGCAAAGAGTTTGCTGTAGACCCTGTATTCAACAGGTATCTTTGACATTGGATCTTCCGTGACTTTGTCAATCGTCGTGGCTGCTAGCGTCCTAGTGCCAATGTCTTTTATCCTTAGCATCAGGCGTGGTCTTGCTCTGGTTGCTGCTAGTAATCCGCATGAGGCCTTCGTCGAGTGCTTCTCAGAGGCTGGATTGAATTTTATTCGGCCGGTAACCCAATCGATTTGTGGGTTATGTCTTCGTAGCCATGGAATTCCGAGGATAACGTCGTGGTTTCCTATCTCCGTGATGTCGAGGCTGATAAGCTCCTGATGGCCATGGTAGAGCAAAGGGAGTTGCGCTGTCTCCTGATCAATGCTGCCTCCGCCATACTCGACTTCTTTCCCTTCCACATTCCTTAGTCGGTAAGGGTTTTGCTTCTGATTCCATGGTATTTCTCGCTGTTGCACTATTCGGGGTGCGATAAAGTTTCCTTGGGCTCCTGAGTCTATCAGGACCTGTGTGGTGTATCCGCCCAGGTTTACTGTGATCTTCATTTGTGCGTCGTCGTCGAATGTAGCACATAGGGACTTGCTGGGGGAGCTCGCCATGTGTCCCGGACAAGGCGGCTCTCCTAGTTTTTTGAGTAGAGGGCCTTCTCGCCCTTCTTTCGGTCTCTGCCGAGGTTACTTTCTCTGATTCCTAGACGAGGTGGGCTGGGCGTCTCGCCGTCCTGTCCTTGCTTGTCTAGTTCTTGTTGTCGGAATCTCCAACTTTCGCTTTTTGGAATGTAGTGGAGTTTGCATAGGTCTTCCCTGCAATTCCACCAGACTCCCGTGAAGTGGTTCACACACTTCTGAGGGTATTCGACGCTGGGTCGTAGGAATGCTATTCCATTGTTGTTGGTTTTCCATTCTCCGGGTTCTCCCCGTACTTCCCAATATGAGAGTTCTTGTTCCTCATGGGCTCTGCGGATTCGCAGTTCTTCTTTTCTTTTGGGGTATAGTTCGTTTTCTGCTTTCTTTAAGAGATGGTAGGCGCAGTGATCGAAGATGCAGTAGATCCATGCTATCTCCTTGTGTTCTCTGTGCTGTGTCGTAATCCTGGGATCGTCTTCCAAGAATATTTCTTCATCCCGGGTTTGTGTGATTGTTGTAGGGATTTTGTTATGATATTCTTCTGCATGGAAGGCGATCTGTTGGCAGTCGTCTTGGGGGTCGATGTATTTGTATTCTAGTACTTCCTTAATTTTTTCCATTCTGTCGAGATGGTGTTCTTCTTCTGCGTCTTCCGGGTCGGTATCGTCTATCGACGTTCCTTGTGGACGTACTTCCGCCGAGGGTGGTCCGTCTGCGACGTCTTCAGCCCATTCCGAGATGGGTTGAGGAGTAGCGCGGGTTCTTTGTGGCAATTCAAAGGTCGAGTCGCTGGCTACCGTGGTATATGGTGAGCTCCATCGTTGGCTTAGGTTGTCCTTTGCTTGGTATACTCGGGTCTGGGTGCTGGCGTCCCTGAATTGTTGTTGTCTCAGCATTTCATCCAATTGCTCGGTGGCTTTGCGGGCGTATTTGCTGGCTACCGCGAGGGTTCGTTCCGTCTTTCCATCGTTTTGGGGTCGGTAGACAAATTGGGTTGCTTTGTACTTGAGTTGATACTGTCCTCGGGTGTTTCCGCGTAGTGCGATGCGGCGGTCTCGGGTTTTCCGCATGTGTTGGAGGGTGTCTCCAACTTCGCTGTTGTTTCGAATTTGCATCGTGTAGTTGATGGCGTCTTGTATCCGTTTGATGGCTGTCTCGTTTTCTTCTTCGAGTTTCCTGGCTTCTTCTTCTGAGAGACTTTCCGGGGTGTTTACTTCATTCGTCTGTCGATAGTTGGCGAGGCGTGGGATGTCCCATAAGAGTCCCGGTTGGTACACAATGCTACCATCTTGGAAGGCGTTGTTGAGTTCCGCGGCCTTCTTCGCTTGTTCCCAGTCGTCGAGTGGCTCTTGTCGCTGCTTAGTGTAATCCGGTCCACCGGTGTATCGGTCTATCACAGCAATGGCCTTGGGTATGTTGGTGGTGTCGTATCCCGATCGTCCTGCTGGGTTTTGAGGGTACCATCCACTATTCTCTTTTGCATGCCTGTGCGTAGTGCAATCATTGTCATAGCAGGCTGTCCATCCCTTTTCTTCGTGGCTAGGGATTTTGGTTGCAGCGTTGGCTTGCTTAGGGGTTGCCGTAAGTTTCTTAGGCTGTATGCAGTGTCTGGCCATGTGTCCTGGCTTGTCGCAGTTGTAGCATTTGAATTCTCTGCGTCTGGGTTTGTCTTTTTGCGCGACGCTCAGGTCCATGGGTCCACTGTGTTGTCCATGTGCGGTGCTCTGCTGATTGTTGTTCCTGTTGTTCTGGTTTTTGTTGTTGAACTTGTGTTGAGGTTGCCATTGGTATTTCTTTCCTGAGTTGGCTGTTTGACGTTTTTCTCCTTTTTCCTTGCGTCGTTCAAACAGTCGGTTGTCAATCTTAATGGCGTATTCGACATAATCAAGGAAGCTAGGTGGCGTGTCCACTTTGGCCATTTCGTCCTTGACGTCGTCCTTGAGACCCTGGTAGAAAGCGAAGACTTTGCTTTCGTCGGTCATGTCGAGTCTGGCTGCGAGTCGTCGAAATTCTGCGGCGTACATTGTAGCTGATTTGTTTTGTCGTAGGCTCGCCAGTTCTCTTTCTGCTTGTCTTTTCTCATCGGGGTCTAAGAAGAGAGATTGAAGGGCTTTAACATATCCACTGAAGCTGAAAAAGATGTCCTTCACTTCTTGACTGTATCTCTCGATAGGGGTGTCCAGCCATTCTTGTTGGAGGGGTTCGAACCAAGCGAGGGCCTTCCCTCTCAAGAAGGTGGCGGCGTGGACGACACGTTCGGTATCGTTCTGGAACGTGTTGATGTGGAAGGCTTGGTAGGTCCGTATCTGTACCAAGTATCCTTTGAGCTGTCCAGGGGTTCCGTCGAAGGTGGTAGGGGTGTTGAGCTTAAGGCGTTCTCTTCCTTCGACAGGAGCTGATATGACGTTCGCGGCAGCTCGAAGGGTTGTGACTTCCTTCTCTAGTTCTTTGGTGCGGCGGGCTTGTTCCTGTAGCTCCTTGAGGGCTTTGACGTTCTGGTTGAACAGGTTTTTCATTTCCCTGAGCTCGTTGTTGTTCCGCTCAAGTTGCCGCTTAAGTTCTTCATTGTCGTCATCGCTATCGGATTCCTCCTTCATTTCCTGGTCTTGAATCTCTTGGGCCAGATTCTGGGGAATACGTCTCTCGGACGTGGACGAGGTTCCAGGAGTAGGGTTTTCGGTAGTTCCGTGCGAAGACATCTTGTCTTATACTGTTCGTTAGTCTCAAAGGGCAACTTACTGAACAGGAGCAATCAAAGTGTTACGGCCAGCTATCTGACAGTAGGGTTCTGCTAACAGAAGGTGCAGTAAGAGACTAACACTGGTTCGTAGAGGTCGTTCTGGTAGATCGTAGGGTTAGGGTAAGGTGATCAGTCTTACACTATGGTAACGAGGTTCTTAGTATTCACAATACTGAGAGGTAAGCTGAAAGTCATTCGAGGATGAATCACAAGTTGATTGCTGAAGAACTATCTAGAAGGCTTAAGCAGATGCTCAAGTCCTGGTCTATATACAAGTCCCGTTTCCCAATGTCTTAGAGAGTCTATAGAGTCGCTCGTCGACTCTATCGACTCTCTTCTGATTGGTCCTTTACAGGAGTCTACAGAGTCGCTCGTCGACTCTGTCGACTCTGTCCTGATTGGTCGATTGTCACGTGACTTGTAACGTAGTTCTTCCTTGCCGAGAGGTTTACCCTTGTTCCCGTGATCCTACGTACATATGTCCTGTCGTAGCCGCCCGACCCAGTGGGTCTGTTAAGTGCATCTGACGGGTCGTAACACTTTTGTTTGTCACCATGTCGTTGGAGATGGCGTTTCAATGATTGCATTCCATAAGACATTTCATAGATGCTTGAACCAGCTACTATCTTCCACAGAGACAACCGCGGGGAGTGAACATCTTAACCTCGCGGGGAAGGAGATAGTTGCAGTACCCAAATTACCGCTCATTCCCTACTTGGAAGAAAGTATGACATTCCCTATGTCTAGACTATACTTTTTGCGCCTGTTGTTCAAAGCACTCGTGTATGCTCCGATCGATCCCTTAGAGTGGGTTGGACCGCCCATCGGGAGCACGCGACCGCCTTTCAGCAACTTGCAATATTTCCATCTGCCGCAACAGGAAACCCGCAGCCTCTTGCGCCAATGCAGACAACACCAAACAAGCATCACAGCTCTTTTAACTGTTCTGGTGGCCATTGGTTTATCCGTTCTGCATACGCCTAGTACGCGTTTTACGGCCTCCGTACCCTTCTCGCTTAGAAAGTATTCGAAACACGCCCAAGATGACATGGGCTGCTTTACTAGTATTGCGGAGCCGCGCTTTTGCGCAGACGACAACCCACCACCGGGCTACATTCCGTGTCAGCGCACTGCCAGTTCTTCCCAAGATGATGACAACACATTGTCCTCTACAAACGACTCGAAACTCTGGGCGTCTGCGAACATGTGCAAACAATTTCTACGCCAACGAAGCGCTTCAACGGCGAACCTCACCAACGGTCTTCTGAAATTCAAAAATGACCATCGCAATGGATTCCTGAGATCGAGTGGAACTTCTAGGCGGCATGCTTTTACCTTGACCAACCTTGGGGTTGTGGATAGTCAGGCTTCGCAAATCGACGAACAAGCTGCTCGGCCAAGGGCCAGTGTTGATAGGTTTGTGTTGTCGGCGGGGATAGCAACTAACGGAGCGCCGTACACAGTTTGTGTAGTTTCTCAAGCTGGGGGCTATATGGGTATCACAGTGAACTGGGAGGCCGGTGTTGTAGAAGATGAGAGTGCAAATTGGCTTTTGGCTTTCCTCGAGAAAGAACTCAAACGGTTATCAGCCCAAGTCAAGTACACCGAGTCTTCTAGGCTTTGAATGATCATTTTGCTATGTTTTAACAGAACAGTGTTGCAGTGAATTGACCGATTGATGTACTGACCTATAAGGTCAGACTGATTTGAATCGCCGAGGCAAGAGAAGCAGGGAAAGATTGTCGGAATGCAGCGGGGTGGGGATTATCAATTATTCTGCTCAAACTTGAACTTAGTAAATGATATTTGTACTACAGTACAACCATTGGAGACCTGACCCAGACTTCTCCCCTAGGTTATGAGTAAGATCAATCGGTTACCACCAATGGTAGTGGACAAGTCTCATAGATCTCTATACGGAAATGCCCGGTCACTTTGGGGCACTGACAGAAGGGGGAAAAGTTCAACCTATGGCCAACATCGCAAGAACCCGCTAAATTGAACACTAATGGGTAGAACCTGCTACACAGCTACCCGCATTCTACCGGCGTCAATTCCTCCCAATTTATAGATGCTTCCCCAGCCTTGTTTGTCTGCGCCATTCGACGTTTGCTTGAGCGGGAGACCGAGTAGTACCCGTTGGCGATTAGACAACTTCTCTTTGGTCTCTTCGGAGAGGAAAAGGTCGTGCTTCTCCATTCTTTGAACGTAAAATCTACAGCAAGTCAAGCAGATGACAGGCCGTGAGCTACTTGTCTTGTTTATACCGGTGGAGTGCCAAGTCCGACTGTCCAGCAGGAGGCATGAGCCAGCTGGTGCTGCTGCAGGTATCGAGCCGCCCTATTCAGTGTCAGACACTCAGCTAGTCACATCTACATGAAACGAGAAAAAACAAAGCGTGGACTGATATATTACGATCTGCCAACAAAGAGGAAACGTCATCACGTACGACATCACGGATATGGTGAGGCACTACGTTCTTGATGTGTGATCCAGGGTAAATACGAGTGGCACCTTTCTCGTCAGTTATGTCAGTTAGATTCCAAAAGATGTTCAAGAGATAAGGGTGATTTGTCGTATTGGGCGTCATGTCCATCTGGTCTGTGTGCATATAAATTCCGGATTTGGACCTCGGCGATACGATGGTCGCGGTCATGGCGAAGAGGCCGAATTCTCTTCCTAGGAACCAAGGCATGATTGCGTCGATCAGGGGGTGGTTCAGAAGGTCCAGGAACTCATCTCCTTTGTTCACGAGGTTCCTTATTTCAGTACATTAGTGGGGGCAAAGTGTGCCAGTGTGTATCGTCGACCACAGGGAGCCATAGCATACTTACCAAACGCGCTGATCGGGCTTATCGTCGGCAGATTTATGGAGATTCGCCATGTGAGCAATTCCGGCCTGCCGTTCACCCGCTGCTTGTTCTTCTAGGGCAGTCTTGATCACTTTCACTTCCTCCGCCGTGAGAGCGTTTGCGACGAATGCGTAGCCCCATTTTATGAGATCACTCTTTATTTGCTGGATGTCTTCGCACGGCTTCGGCAGACTCTCAACGTTTAACTCGTCGCTGCTTATTATAGGTGATGGAGGACCCAAGGCAGAGAAGCGACTGGCAAAGGCACCCGGACAAGGAGGTCGAGCGTAGAGCCTGAATGCTTGCTGGGGATTGAGGCGACCTTCCATGACATCAAGCACAAACTCAGGCAAAATGGTTGTTTCAAGGTCTGGTTGGACCTTTTCAGGAAGCATTTCAAGAACAATGGCTTTTTTCGAGCGGGAATCAATAATGATGGAATGCAACGGCTGCTCTTGGGTACCGTCCCCGAACGAGAGCTTCACAAGCATGTTGAGTCCATCAAAATTCTGATATAACTTGATCAGTCATGTGAAATACTCAAGTCAGCTAGTAGGGTACTTTGACCTTACCGTGTGCCTCTGGGCAATCAATTCGCAGACGCGCGAAACATGGTTTGTGAACTTTTGCGATTTCTCGAGTTTTGACACATCATATGGCTTGTCGCGGAATCGCAGACTTGGTGTCTGGTTTGTAGATGGTCGTGGCAAGCTGTAAGAAGCCATTCTGGAAGCAGTATAAAAAAACAGTTTGAGTCAGGGGAGGGTCTTCTTTTGGCAGATGGACAAGATGTGAAGTGTTTGTGGAAGAACAGGTGGTGAATGTGGCCAGGTTTTCGAATATCAAAAGTATGATTGGATTGCTGCTTGTGTGGGTTGCGGTACGTTCCACGATTTAAATGATGCTCGATAATTATTTTGAAGAAACTATACCTTTTCTAGCAGTATTTTGTGTTGTAACCTCGGGAGGAACTGTGGACGCCAAAACTTTTAATATCATTTAAAACTTAAGATCCACCCCTCCTCCTGATCTTCTCATTAGCCACTCAGTTTCTGCAAAAGAAGACACCATTATTCTAAAGTTGAGAGGGTCTCCGAGGGGATGCTCTTGACCTCTCGTTTATAAAACGCACAGTAAAGCAAAAAGTTAGTTAGAGAAGAGACTAAGACAAAGTAGTGCTATTATTATATTATATTTACGTCATACTATACTTATTTATTAATAGCTTTATAATAGATAATTACTTTTCTAGAATATTTTCTTAAGAATAAAATTTATTATATTAAATATAACGTACATGATAAGCGAGTGAGACAGACAAGCGAGTGAGACAGTAAACCAGACCTTCGCGACAATAATATCGAAATCTATAACAAGAAATCTTAGATTGATTAATACTACTCGGATTCCTGTTCTTCGGATGTTTCCTCAATAAATTGACATGTTCTCGCGTTGTGGCCTGTATTCCCGCATACGCCACACCGACGATGAGTCGTCTCAGACCTCACTTTGCGACCACTACTCCGTCGCGTTTCCTCTTGTAGTTGCGTGTCTGCCTCTCTTTGCGACTGTATATCCTCTCCAGTAGATATAGTAAGACTTCCTCCTTTCTGTAGACGTGTTTTCTTAGCCCTTCGACGCCGACTTAATATTGCATTCTCCTCTCGAAGGATTTGAACCTCTGACTCTAGTAATGCTACCCGATGCCCTAGTCCTTCTGTCCCTCTGGCTAGCTTACTCACAGCACTATAAATTGATGCTGGAGAGCTGCTTCGGTGGCGTGAGATTCGACTCTTAATAAAAGTAGACTGTGATCTTGCTTCGCTTGGGTTGCTCGGCGTCCTAGAGATCCAAGGGTCTGGTGTCTGAGGGACCCCCTCCTCAGGCGTTGGCGTTCGGAACTTTACATCCAGCTTTGAGAGAACACTTTCTGCATTCAAAGGGACAAGTCCAGCTCCTCGGAAACCTCCCTGGATATTTTTCCTCGTAAAAGACTGCTTAAAAGCTTCGTGAAATGCTGCAAAGAAATCTTCCTTCGAGATATGGGTTGTGCCTCGCCGCATCTTATTCTCAATTTGCCGACCGTAGGCATTCTTTAACGGCTGAAAACAACCAACATCTAAGGGTTGAAGTAGATGAGACGAGTGAGCCGGCATGCACAGTGTAATAATGTTGTTTTCTTGACAAAAGAGCTCGAAGGCTGCGGAGTAGTGACTTTCATGACCATCAACAACGAGGAGGCGATATTTCCCAGACGTACGTGGTTTTGTATAAATGTCGAAGTGTCTGATCCAGTCAATACCTCTCTCGTTTGTTGTCCATCCATTTTCAGACGTTGCAATAGCCCAATCGCCCGGAAGAGAGGTTTCTGTATACCAGCTTGAGAGGTGATACTGGCCTGCAACGATGATGTATGGCGGGATGCTCTCCCCTTGGGAATTAATAGCCTGGATAACTGTAACCCATTCCCTATTGCCAGGCTGTGTCATCTTCGTATTTGAACGCCTTTCAGCACTTGTAACAACCATTCCAGAAGCAATAACGCCCATCATAAAGCCGGTCTCATCAAAGTTGTAGATATCAGCATCAGCAATACCATACTTCGCAATTGTATTCTTCACAAGCGAAAACCAGCCACGAATCACCTCTGGATCTTCGCATTGAGCTCTCTTATAGTCATACTTGCGAAAGAAACGCGTCCTAAGCTGTGGTTGTCGCTTGACGAAATTAGAAGCCCAGCGCTTCCCAACTGGAGGCGCGTCGCGCTCTGCGAGAAGTCGATTGGCCATTTCTTCCACACCACTCAGCCGGGGAGGAAATGATCGCGCATCTAGGTCGAGAATATACTCAACTATTGTCTTCTCTTCTAAATCTGATAAATTCCGTGAATTAGGCATGCTGTCGCGTCGTGAGACTATTCCCTTTAGTCGCCGGCTTAATGTTGCGTGACTGACTGTATAGAGTGTACCTGCGGCCCGAGCACTAAGTTTTGGGTCATTTCTCATTGCTTGAAGGGCAATTTGTAACCTTCTTTCAATACTAGCTGATTCTATGATTTATTATAGAGGAAAAGGTGCCGGTCGCGTCAAGGTGCGACGGTCGCGGTTTACTGTCTCACTCGCTTGTCTGTCTCACTCGCTTATCATGTACGTTATTTATCTTCTTATTAATAATTATGAAATCTTTTAACTTAATTTTAAATTAATATTAAAAGCTTTAGTCTTTGAAAATATTCTAAAATAGATATTTTAGAAACTGAAACTCATAGTTATTTTACTAATAATTAACTAACGTACATGATAAGCGAGTGAGACAGACAAGCGAGTGAGACAGTAAACCGCGACCGTCGCACCTTGACGCGACCGGCACCTTTTCCTCTACAATAAATCATGGAATCAGCTAGTATTGAAAGAAGGTTACAAATTGCCCTTCAAGCAATGAGAAATGACCCAAAACTTAGTGCTCGGGCCGCAGGTGCACTCTATACAGTCAGTCACGCAACATTAAGCCGGCGACTAAAGGGAATAGTCTCACGACGCGACAGCATGCCTAATTCACGGAATTTATCAGATTTAGAAGAGAAGACAATAGTTGAGTATATTCTCGACCTAGATGCGCGATCATTTCCTCCCCGGCTGAGTGGTGTGGAAGAAATGGCCAATCGACTTCTCGCAGAGCGCGACGCGCCTCCAGTTGGGAAGCGCTAGGCTTCTAATTTCGTCAAGCGACAACCACAGCTTAGGACGCGTTTCTTTCGCAAGTATGACTATAAGAGAGCTCAATACGAAGATCCAGAGGTGATTCGTGGCTGGTTTTCGCTTGTGAAGAATACAATTGCGAAGTATGGTATTGCTGATGCTGATATCTACAACTTTGATGAGACCGGCTTTATGATGGGCGTTATTGCTTCTGGAATGGTTATTACAAGTGCTGAAAGGCGTTCAAATACGAAGATGACACAGCCTGGCAATAGGGAATGGGTTACAGTTATCCAGGCTATTAATTCCCAAGGGGAGAGCATCCCGCCATACATCATCGTTGCAGGCCAGTATCACCTCTCAAGCTGGTATACAGAAACCTCTCTTCCGGGCGATTGGGCTATTGCAACGTCTGAAAATGGATGGACAACAAACGAGAGAGGTATTGACTGGATCAGACACTTCGACATTTATACAAAACCACGTACGTCTGGGAAATATCGCCTCCTCGTTGTTGATGGTCATGAAAGTCACCACTCCGCAGCCTTCGAGCTCTTTTGTCAAGAAAACAACATTATTACACTGTGCATGCCGGCTCACTCGTCTCATCTACTTCAACCCTTAGATGTTGGTTGTTTTCAGCCGTTAAAGAATGCCTACGGTCGGCAAATTGAGAATAAGATGCGGCGAGGCATAACCCATATCTCGAAGGAAGATTTCTTTGCAGCATTTCACGAAGCTTTTAAGCAGTCTTTTACGAGGAAAAATATCCAGGGAGGTTTCCGAGGAGCTGGACTTGTCCCTTTGAATGCAGAAAGTGTTCTCTCAAAGCTGGATGTAAAGTTCCGAACGCCAACGCCTGAGGAGGGGGTCCCTCAGACACCAGACCCTTGGATCTCTAGGACGCCGAGCAACCCAAGCGAAGCAAGATCACAGTCTACTTTTATTAAGAGTCGAATCTCACGCCACCGAAGCAGCTCTCCAGCATCAATTTATAGTGCTGTGAGTAAGCTAGCCAGAGGGACAGAAGGACTAGGGCATCGGGTAGCATTACTAGAGTCAGAGGTTCAAATCCTTCGAGAGGAGAATGCAATATTAAGTCGGCGTCGAAGGGCTAAGAAAACACGTCTACAGAAAGGAGGAAGTCTTACTATATCTACTGGAGAGGATATACAGTCGCAAAGAGAGGCAGACACGCAACTACAAGAGGAAACGCGACGGAGTAGTGGTCGCAAAGTGAGGTCTGAGACGACTCATCGTCGGTGTGGCGTATGCGGGAATACAGGCCACAACGCGAGAACATGTCAATTTATTGAGGAAACATCCGAAGAACAGGAATCCGAGTAGTATTAATCAATCTAAGATTTCTTGTTATAGATTTCGATATTATTGTCGCGAAGGTCTGGTTTACTGTCTCACTCGCTTGTCTGTCTCACTCGCTTATCATGTACGTTATCTAATATATATAGTTACTAATAGTTTTCTAATTTTCTAACTATACCTTTACTAAGCATTTCCAACTTTAGCGTGATAACCAGCCCCACTGTTACTGTCCAATGCTCTTTTGCACACTGGGTAACAGTGGGTCACCTGCTGCGCTAACATTTGAGATGGTCGGTTTATGTGGACGACGTATTAGGTGTACAATGTGGGTTTGTAATTATGTTCTCGAGTGGGGGAATTAATCGGGGGCTTTTTCCTGTTTGTTTCTTTTTGAGGACATCAGACATCTTCACCAGCAGTGACACCATTGTACCAGGATAGCAGATAAGCACCCAATACACGTATTTGTATCGTTTTACTTTTCTCAGTGATTTACCATGATCAGAACTAGAAACGTTTGTTTATTGAGAGTGAAAACTACCATAATTGAAACCTCTAAGCAGCTATAATCAGAGGAGCGAAGCGCCATACAGTAAGTGACCCGGATCCTTAGTTTACCAGAG
This sequence comes from Colletotrichum truncatum, assembly GCF_014235925.2. Lineage (NCBI taxonomy): Eukaryota > Fungi > Ascomycota > Sordariomycetes > Glomerellales > Glomerellaceae > Colletotrichum > Colletotrichum truncatum. Next base: position 4,510,739 of record NW_027222401.1, on the reverse strand, counting down.
AACTTCTGTTGACCCTTATCAACGTAGAACATCCTGTGGTAAGCTATGGGTGCGGTTGTGTTTACTGTTCAGCCGCTACCGGCCTCCATGCTAAATTCCGCCAACCCCGCTTCAATAAGTATAATTAGACATTTGCCTTGCTTAGTTTCCGAGGGCATAACGACATGTCTGTTCGAGGGCAAATCCAGGATTATACCTGCTCCAGTTAGTCTTCGCAGCATGCAACTGTATACTATAGTGCGGAACAGGGGGCAGGGATACTGGCAGTGCCGAAGATGCCTCGGGCACCATTACCGAGACTTTTTACTTGTGGTGCAGTAGGTTTCCCGACCTGCTCGCAATTTACAGCAGCCATGAATCGGCGCTGACGCCTGGATATAGCGCTATTCCTGGATGTAGTTACGCATTATAGCTCTTTATGGAGTTGCGGGAGTCAACTCATGTCTGTAGATAAATATTGCTCAACGACAGGAGGCTGTCTATGGAGAGACAAATAATTGCTTCTCTAACCACACAAATAGCAGCTGTAATGGACAGTCTGTATTTTACTTGATACTTCTCAGGCGCAAGCCCATTTCTTCTCAATTGAATTCGGTATCAAGATGTGGAACCGTGAACCCATCGCTATTGTCGGGAGCGCATGTCGCTTTCCCGGTGGTGTAGACAGCCCATCCAAATTCTGGGAGGTTTTGCAGCAACCTGGAGACCTTCAGAGTGAGGTACCTAAGCAGCGCTTCAGTGCTGAAAAGTTCTTTCACCCCGATGGCATGCACCATGGCAGTACAAACACAAGATATGGGTATTTCTTGAAGGAACCTCTCGGCGCCTTTGATGCGCCATTCTTCAACATCCAGGCGGGCGAAGCCGAAAGCATGGACCCTCAACAGCGCCTTCTTTTGGAGACAACATATGATGCACTCTCTTCCGCGGGGCTCGTACAAGAGCTTCAGGGTTCTGATACGGCTGTTTACGTTGGACTTATGACGCACGACTTTGAGACAATTAAAACACAAGATATGCATCATATGCCAACTTATTTCGCCACAGGCGTTGCCGCGAGTATTGCCTCGAACCGATTATCCTATGTTTTCGATTGGCATGGTCCAAGCGTAAGTTTCTGTGGTCATCTCGCTATCAATACAGCGGCTGATATTCATGTCGCAACTGCAGATGACCATTGACACAGCTTGCAGCTCGTCTCTCGTCGCCGTTCATCATGCGGTACAGCAACTCAGAAGTGCCCAGAGTAGAGTTGCGGTGGCTGCTGGTGCGAACATGATCTTATCTCCGTGTATGGAACAACTTAGACATAATCTCTTGACCCCGATTACTGGATACTGACGTGAAAATGGGTTCCAGTGAGTTATGTTTCAGAGAGCAAATTGAACATGCTCTCCCCGACAGGCAGATCGCGAATGTGGGATGCTGCCGCTGATGGCTATGCAAGAGGAGTCAGTGTTCCATTGGCTAACATTGTGTGTTTATAAATGATCATCTAACCGGAATTTGGATACGTACAGGAAGGCGTTGCAGCTGTGATTCTCAAGACCCTACAACAAGCTCTGAGTGACGGCGATCACATCGAGAGCATCATCCGAGAGACGGGTGTAAACCAAGACGGCAAAACAATTGGAATCACAATGCCGAGCCATCTGGCACAAGAAGCATTGATTCGAGAGACTTATGCGAGGGCAGGATTAGACTTGAATAGAATTGATGACCGTCCTCAATTCTTTGAAGCCCATGGTGAGTTCCTCTGGATTAAATATACACGTGGGCCGTTTTTGGACTACTGAACTCATGAATATCATCAATCAGGGACGGGAACGCCAGCAGGCGACCCCCAAGAAGCGGAGGCTATCGCGAACGCGTTCTTTAGGAACAAGTTGCCCGACGTCACGCAACCCCAGGATCTGCTGGTCGGTAGCGTGAAAACGGTGATTGGTCATACAGAAGGGACTGCTGGACTAGCCGGCTTGCTGAAAGCTTCCCTTGCGGTCCAGCATGGTGTGATTCCACCAAACCAACATTTTGAAAAGCTTAACCCTGCTGTGCAGCCCTTCTATCATCACGTTAGCATCCCCACGGAAGTACAACCTTGGCCACAAGTTACACTGGGTCACCCACGTCGAGCCAGTGTGAACTCGTTTGGTGAGTTGCAGACAGTATCATCCATATGCAGTGACTCAAGGTTGACGAAGACTTCACGCAGGTTTTGGCGGAACAAATGCACACTGCATCATTGAAGAGCATGTAGGATCCGGCCTGCAGGAGCTATCATCCTGCAAATTGTTATCCCGCGACCTGGAGAGCCAGCTCTCGAGTACTACGTACGGCATGCCTCTCGTGTTTTCGGCCAAGTCGCAGCGTTCCCTCAAAGAAAATATGGATGCCATGCTCCGGTTCCTTGAGTCAGATCCATCCGTTGATATGGCAGATCTAGCTTGGACATTGATGCAAAAGCAAGCTGTACTGCCCATTCGGCACGCAATTTCGAGCCACACGTGCGAAGGGGCCCGTCTCGCACTCGAGGCAGCCATTAAAGACAATTTAGGTATTGACTTCAGCTCCAGCCGCGGCCATAAGAGTACACCCCAGATCTTGGGCATCTTTACCGGACAGGGTGTACAGTGGCCACACATGTGCAAGTCGCTTTTAGCCTCTATTCCTTTGGCGCGGGATATTATCGATGAGTTGGACACCTCCTTACAGACGCTTCCAACAGAATACCGTCCTACGTGGACGCTCCAGCAACAGCTGTTTTGTGATGGGGTTGAGTCCAATGCGGCCGAGGCGGGCTTTTCGCAGCCGCTCTGCGCTGCCGTACAACTCGTGCTCATCAGATTGCTCGAGGCTGCAGGCATCAAGTTCACAGCTATTGTCGGTCACAGTTCAGGTGAAATTGCCTGTGCGGCTGCTGCGGGATATATCACGCCTTTTCAGGCCATCCGTGTCGCTTACTTGCGTGGGCTAGCAGTCACCACGTCGCGCGTTACATCTCCTAGCGGTGCCCAAGGTGCTATGCTCGCGGCTGAGATCTCATATGACGATGCCAAAGAGTTGTGCAACCTTGAAGAGTTCGAAGGGCGAATCTGCATTGCGGCGTATAACGCGCCCACCAGCGTGACATTGTCTGGTGATGTCGATGGTAAGTGTGACTCTCTTCCTCCTGTCCCTCGTATGCGCGCACATGAGCTTGATCTGACGTGGACCGAGCTAATCGCGTTTATATATCGTCAGCGTTGGAACATGTTGAGGCCATCCTCAAGGACGAAGATAAGTTCGTCAGATTCCTACGCGTCGACAAAGCCTACCACTCTCATCATATGATCTCGTGTGGTGACACATACATCAAAGCCCTTAGCGACTGTGACTGTGCCGTTAGTACCGCCTCCAAGGCGCCCGAATCGTGCTCGCCTGTTGCTTGGTACTCATCCGTGTACGAGGGGAGACTCTTGAAATGTACGGACATCACAGCAGATTACTGGAAAGCGAACCTCGTCTCCCCAGTGCTTTTTTCGCAGGCTGTCGAGCGTGCTGTGGGTGACCATGATGTCGCTTGTGGTGTAGAAGTGGGTGCTCACCCTGCTCTGAAGCGTCCTACTGTTGCAACTATTCATGCCATTTACGGCACGGATCTGCCATACATAGGATGCATGAAACGAGGGCAAGATGATATGGATGCATTCGCGGAAGCATTAGCCTATTTCTGGGAACGATTTGCCTGTTTTAACATACTTAAAGCTGACAGCTTCATGAGAACTGTGTCACCTTCAACATGGCCCCGCAGAAGCCTGACCAAGGTCATTCCGAGGTACGCATGGGACCATACACGAACACACTGGACAGAAACACGTGCTACGAAAGCTTTCCTTACCGGAACAGCTCCCCATCTCCTTCTGGGGTCCCCTCTTCCGTCGACTACGGACTTGACGTTCCAATGGCAATCTTTCATCAAGCCCCGGGACGATGAGTGGCTTGAGGGTCACGACCTTCAAAGCCAACCTATCCTTCCCGCTGCCGGCTATGTTGTGATGGCCATGGAAGCAGCGCTGCACGTAGCAAAGAAGCGTGTTCCGCATGATATAGACATCACTGTTCTCGAGGTATTGGATCTGAGCATCGACAAGGCCATCTCCTTCGACGACAAGAATAGCATGGCTGAGCTGCTTGTCACGCTTAAAGTGATGGATCAGAGTGATCAGCAACTGTCAGTGGAAGTTTCTATTGACTCTGCTCTTGACAGAGAAACAAAACCTTCCACGTCGGCCAGTGGTCGCGTCGTTGTCACTTTTAGCTCTTCCTTGACCTGCTTGCTGCAACGAGGCTTAGATGAGCCACTACATCCCAACAACATAGACATCAACAGCTTCTACCGGGAACTTGAATTCTTGGGTCTCGACTATACGAGTAAGTATCGTGGTGTCCGAGAGTTGTGCCGTGCAGATGGCAGAGCTGCGGGGCGGCTCTCCCATTACCGACTTCCGAACAGTTCTTTGCGAGAGATCGTTCTTCACCCAGCCACGTTGGACACAGCTTTTCAGACCATCATGGGTGCCTTTTCGTACCCAGGTGACAAAGCTTTGAGGTCTACAGTTGTTCCTGTGCACATTGACAGAATTGCCTTGGCTCCTGGAGCGTGCGCCTCCGCATTGAGCTCTTGTGATGAAGTCATTGTGCTCTTTAACTCTACATGCTCATCCTTCAAAGACTCGATTCTGACTGGACACGTCGAGGTCTTTGATGACAGTTCTGTTGTCCTCTTTCAAGTGGACAACATCGTTCTTCAGCCACTTTACAGACCAGAGCCGTCCGCTGACCATCTGATGTTCACCAAAACTGTGTGGGGCCCTTATGTACCAGATCGCATTCTAGATCGTCCCGAATTCTGGGCTACTGATGAGGACAAGCGCATGATACCTATCATCGAGCGCATTGTATATAATTACGTGAAGGAACTTCTAAGCAAACTCACACTCGAAGACCGTCGGAATGCAAGCCTAGGACTGCAGAGATACATTCACTGGAACGAACAGGTCCTGGACAAGGCTCGACAGTGGCAAACAACATTCTACGAGGCAGATTGGGAGTTGGACACAGCGGCTGATGTAGAGAAACTCTGTGACGAGTAAGTTGGCTTCCCCCAGTCGTAAGAATGCATCTTTCAAGTGGAGGCTAACACCAAGACTTAGAAATTGGTATCACCCCTACGTGCGCCTTGTCAAGAGGGTCAGCGAGAATGTGATCTCCACAATCCGTGACAACACGAATCCATTCCATTGGATGAACGCGGATGGGCTGCTGAGCGAGTTCTATGCCAGTCCTCTCAGCAATGGACCGTGTTGGAACTACGGCAAACATCTCATTGGCCAGATTTGCCATCGTTTCCCCAATATGAACATTCTTGAAATCGGTGAGATCGACCTGGCTTACTGTCTATTGGATCCATGTTCAAAAAGCCGCCATACTAATGCTCTAAAACTTCCTACCTAGGCGCTGGTACAGGCTCAGCTACACGTTATATTCTCGACGTCCCACAGCTAGGATTCAACAGCTACACCTTTACTGACATCTCAGCGACCTTTTTCGAAAATGCTCGCGAGGTCTTTTCCCAGTATAAAGACCTTATGGACTTCCGAAAGCTAGACATTACTCAGGATCCAGCAAGTACTCCTCGTTTCATTGTCTACGTCGTTTCTATCAGACTTACAGCAGGCGTGGTGCGTGTTTAGGCTAAAAGATAGGGTTGCTAACAGCCATTCAGGTGCAACAAGGCTTCACACCTCACTCGTATGATCTGGTAATTGCTTCGTCTGTTCTCCACGCAACACCACATCTTGTTGAAACTATGACGAACGTAAGGTCTCTGCTAAAGCTGGGTGGCCATGTTGTCATCGCGGAAGCCACATTTAAAGAGTATTTGCGCACAAGCTACATCTTTGGGCTCTTCCCTGACTGGTGGGCCGGTTACGAGGACGGCCGTATCCTTGACCCTTTTGCTTCGTACGAAGAGTGGGATGCGATCCTGAAGCAAGCTGGGTTCTCAGGAATCGACAGCCGCACATCTGACCGCGAAAGCTGGGTTTTCCAGAATTCACTGTTCAGTGCACATGCCATAAATCCCAAGGTGGAGCAGTTTGAAAGCCTACTTCACACGCCACCCAGGCAAAAAGATGACGGAGCGAACATGCCGCAGCTAGTCTTTGTCGGTGGCTGCTCTGGTCGATCATCAGCCTTACTGGACAAGCTTCAAGCCAAGTTAAGCCATAGGCGGATCCTCCGTCTTGACTGCTTGCAAACTATGTTCAAACAGGCTGCGCGGTTGGAGACAGGTTCCACGTTCGTCGTAGCCTCGGAGCTTGATGACGAAATGTTCGATGATCTCGACGACATCAAGCTCGAGGCTGCCAAATCACTTTTCTCGGGTGACTACGCCAAGGCCGTGATCTGGATCACGGAGGCGGCTTTCACGCACAATCCTCGTCAGGCTATGACCATCGGCCTCCTTCGGACGATACAGCTCGAGAATCCGAACATCCACGTCCAGAACATCGACATGGACAACGCTGAGCATTCGGACTACCCCGCACTCATCGCCCAGCACATTATTGAGCTCGAAGGGTCGCCGAAACCACCTGAGGATAGCAGTGACTTGATAGGGTTCCATGAACCCGAGATTTATCTCGTCGACGGGCATGCCTGGATACCTCGCATCAAGCACGATATAGCGCGCAACAATCGCTTAAACTCTGCAAGTCGTGCTATTTTCGCGGATGCCCGGCCAGATCGTGTTCCTTTGCGCTTCTGTCTTGCTGAGGATGGAGCGTCTTCGTACCTTGAGTTCATGGACGCGATGGTCAGCCCTTGCCCACCATCTCCGCCGTCCTCACTCTCTAATGTGCATGATGATGATTTGGTCCAGGTGCAGGTCAATTTTGCTCTAACCGGGGCCATTCGCGTCGGTAATCTGGGGTTCTTCCACCTTTGCCAGGGTTTTGCCATCGAAACCGAGACGCCAGTAGTGGTACTGGCAGAGAACAACGCATCAGTCATCCGTGTTCCAGCCAGCCGTGTCTTCTCTTTGCCGTCTGGAGAAAAATGTATTTTGCTCCATATTGTTGCCTCCCTCATAAGTCAACGCATTATGAGCAACGCAGTCCCGGGCACGAGTGTTCTCGTGTTTGACGCACCGCGGTTTTGCGTTCATGCCATTGAAAAACAAGCCAAGAGGAATAACGTTCAGGCACACTTTGCCACCAGTCAACAACTTACTGCGATAGAGCTCAAGTCAGGCTCCTCATGGACGTACCTAGACCTTTGGGTATCGGAACGGGCGCTGAAGAAAATGGTCACTGCGAAAGTGTCTGTCTATTGCGATTTCTCTTTTGCGACAGAGCACGGAGCCGCCGCTACCTTAGGCCGTCGCCTGGCTAAGATTCAACCACCACATTGTGCAAAGTACGATTCTGCTCACTTTTTCGCAGAGCATGGGTCCGGCACGCTTTATGACAATTTCAATTGTGGTGAATTTGCCATTGCTGTCGAGCAGGCTCTTCTCGCATCCTCAGCAGTTACCGATGATCACGTCATGGTTGGAGCAGCAATCATCAAGGTCGCTGATATGCAGTTCAATGAAGCCCCCATGGACCTCACCACCATTATTGACTGGAGGACCACTGACACAATTCAAGCCCGGCTTCGCCCTATTGACGCCGGGAGTTTTCTCGCTCCAGACAAGACCTACCTTCTTGCTGGACTTGCCAAAACAATGGGTCGATCGTTAGCCCGATGGATTGTCACACATGGCGGTCGCTATGTTGTTCTATCCAGTCGCCACCCGGAAACCCCGGACTGTAAATGGATCGAGGAAATGGAAGAGCTTGGCGGTTATGTTACAGTTTTACCCATGTGCGTTCAGACAGTCGGCCACCCGCATTCTGTCCTCAACCCTAACAGCCCTAGACACCAACTAACATGTTTATCAATCAGGGATTTGTCCAACGAGAGAGCTTTAGATGAAGGTTTGTCAAAGATCCGCAAGACTTTGCCGCCAATACGAGGAATCGCTTATGGCCCTTTGGTCCTCCGAGATACGATGCTCCAGAATATGACCTTGGCAGATATGAATTTAGTGCTGAATTCTAAAGTGATCGGTGCACGCCTTCTCCACGAGCGATTCTGCGATGCAAATGCAGAAACGCCGTTGAACTTCTTCGTCATGTTCTCGTCTGGGGCCACTGTCGGTGGCACTCCCGGTCAAAGCAACTACAACGCGGCCAACGCTTATTTGCAAGCCCTCGCGCAGTATCGGCGGACAAAGGGACTGGCGGTATGTGACCTCGACGCAATATCCAGCCTTCTCTGTTTTCTTCAAGAACGAAAAACAGACGGGGACGTTGAGGTGGGAAAACCGGATAACGCTAACAGTTCTAGGCCTCGACGATCCATGTGGGCGCCGTGATGGGCATTGGATATCTAGCCAGAACACATTTCGACGAGCAACTTCTCAAAGTCCACGACATGGGCAAACTCGCAGAAGGAGACTTCCATACCCTTTTTGCCGAAGCCATCGTCTCAGGACAAGGCGTGTTTAGACAAAGCGAAGGCAAAACCACCCGGATGTCCGTCACAGATATGTCAGACATCGAAGTGATAACGGGCTTCCCGGTATTCGAGGCCAAGAACAAGAACTCCTTCAAGTTGTGGGATAACCCTCGGTTTGGCCATCTTCGGACACCCGAAAACCATTTGAGTTATGTGGGCCAAGGGTCTTCGACTAGTAGGATTTCTATCAAGGACCGACTGCGCGAAGCAGCAACTAAAGACGAGGCACAAAATGCTATCATACGTAAGCAAAGATTCAGAGGACCCGCCCATCCGTATTTGCTGGGATAGCGCAATTCTAACATGTGTGGTTTATCAAGATGGGCTCGCCCAGAAGACGCGCGACATCCTCCTTATCCCTGCAGATCAAAGTGTCAATGTTAATGCCGCACTCCTTGACCAGGGCATGGATTCGCTCGGTGCTGTTGCAGTATCAGGATGGTATGTGAGAGAGATTCGCTCCTTCTCCGAAACAGACGCAATCCGTCATCATGTACTTGCGTTTTAATTTGTCTTCTACCCATCCGATGACGTTCGTTATGTAGTGGTGTTGGGACTCGTTAAACCTGAAAAAGCACCCATAAAGAAGTTGAGAATGCACGAGTCTGCGACGTTCACATCTATGTACATGGCTGATGTTTCGTTTATTGCAGGTTCTCCCAAGAACTTTTGGTCGATATACCCATCTTGCGAGTCCTCAGTGGTGCTTCTCTTGAAGATCTCGCTGAGGAAGCCGTCAGACGACTTCCACGTGATGCAATACCTCTGATTGCTCTCAATCCAGAAGAATGCCAGCCGGAGGCGTCAGTGTCGTCAACCATCCAGAGCCCGACCTCTAGCAGCATGGATTCGTCATTGACATCTGGGAAGCCGTCAGTAAACTCCGCCCGGACCAGCATGACATTAGACGCAAGCGGCGATGATCAGGCCAGCACAAAGACCTTGCGTCGGCATCCCCTGTCGATAGGGCAGACGTATTCATGGAAACTGCAACAGCAGCTCTCGCGCGATTGTACTATCTTTCACAACACCATCGCCTACCTGTTCGAAGGCTACATAGATCTTCAAAGACTCGGCACAGCTGTAGACGAAGTGATACTCAGACATGAGATCCTTCGCACTGCGTTCCTCGCCGAGCTCCAGACCAATGAGGGCAATGACATGACTCAAGTTATCCTGGACACGCCGACATGGAGTTTGAATTGCACAGCGGTCGCCGATCAAGCCTCGGCCGAGGAGGCAATGAAGCAGCTTCACAGGGAGGGTTACGACCTTGAGTCTGGCAAGACATTTAAGATTGTTGATTTTCACTGGTCGTCAGCCCATCATCATCTTCTCGTGATTGCCTATCATCGGCTCGCCGGGGATGGCGCGACCACATCTGCGCTCCTCTCTGAAATCTGTGCTCTCTACAACGGCGCGGTGCTCCCTGTCGCTGTTCCACAATTTTCGAAGATTTCCAATAGTCAGCGCGTCGAATACGAGCAGGGACGGTTGGATGCTGACATTGCCTACTGGATGTTCCAGTACAACAACAAGGTGGTGCCTATCATGCCCATTCTTGACCTCCCACATTGCCTGCACACCGATCGGAACAACAGTCCCCCCTGTTCTTGGTATCAACACACAGGGGTCTTCCGCCTCAGCTCGGCAGTGTCCACACAAGTCAAGGAGGCGGTGCGGCAACAAAAGGTCTCGCGTATGCAATTTTTCATGACAGTATATGCCGCGCTCCTGAGCAGATTAACAAGCAAGAACAGCAATAGTGAGGACGGAGCCACCAATAATAATGACGATGACGACGAAAGAATGATAACCATTGGAGTTGCGGACACGAACCGTGCTACGGTGGAGGACATGGCAGCGATGGGCTTCTTCGCCAACTTATTGCCTGTACGCATAAAGACGAGAGAAAAAGGAGGCAGATCATCGTTGAGTCCTATCCAACAGTTGGGTCTCGTCAAGAAGGCGATGCGCGGGGCAATGCAGCACGCGCGCGTACCGTACAGTGTGTTACTGGAGCGGCTGCCAGTAACTCCAACTATGGAAGTCCTAGCCAAGGACTGGCCGCACGCGCCACTGTTCCAAGCAGTGTTCGATTACGCTGGGGGCGGGGTTGAGAGCGTGCGCATTGGCAATGCAGTCATCACCGAGCAAGGCGGTTTGCGGGCTTCTGAGCTTGTTTCCCGCGAACGAACGCCGTATGACGTGGTGCTTGAAATTTGTGCCGATCCAACGCGTGACCCACTGGTTATTGTAAAGTTGCAGTCCTCTCTTTACGGCTCTGAGGACGTTATCGTGTTCCATAATGCTTTCGTTGAGCTTATCACGAAGTACTCGGCGGACCTCATGTAACATAGAGCATGATGAGTCTTCGAGCTTCCGGGGGCCTTGGGCCTGATAAACAATTTCTAACGCATCATTACGCGTCAAGTATTTTCTCAACGATTCTAGGTACAGCGGAGACAACTACACCGATGGATTCGTCGAAATACTGTCCAATCTCTGCATGAAACAAACTCCCAAGAACTAGACTTCCAGAGACAAGATTAGAGACCAGAAAGGGAACACAATCTACATAAACGGCATACTAGAATACCAGTAGGCGGTCAGAAAATACTTCGATGGCATAAGAGGGCTCACAGAATACGCCGCCAACCACTGCTATGAGAGCCACCTCCGGGGCACTTCCGACATTCAATCTCATAGAAATAAACCCAACGGCCAGGTTGTACTTGGCCTTGGTAAAAAGCAGACGTCGTAGCTTGTTCGCACAATTTTGATAGAACCGACAACCGAAATGCTTACAGCGACGCGAACAACTTATTCGCCGAGGGAAGAAATCTCGCCCATAGAATTCTCCAGAGTGTAACCTTTCTTCATTAGTTGTTCCAAGTGCTTTAGGGATAAAAGTTATTAACTGGATGAGATATGTAGGGCCTCTCCATCAGCACTGTTTTTTATTTGAGTAGAAAGGATATGCTGACAGATGTACTGACAGTCATCAAAGACGCATACTAAAACCTAGCTATTTCGAAAGCACCATATCTTCCTCATCACCCACATCTGTCACTTATTTAGAGCAGGGTGGTAATGCAGCTTGGTATATACCATCCAATTGGAACTGTAGGTGTCAGTTCGAGGTCCGAGACCGAATAGTTGGGAGAGAAATGGCTTAAACGGCTGGAAGAATGTGTGCAGCCGAGGTTCACAAATTGGGAACGTTCAAATATTGTCCCAGAGGAGCTTTCAAAATCTATTTTCGTAAGAACTAGCTGTAGTTTTTGTTTAGTCGTCTATTTAATAGAGCTATCCAGTCTGTGAAGCTTCACCGACTTTGAAGCCATGCAGTTGGAGATACTCCTCTAAGCCTCTTTGTTGCTCTAGTTCATACGTAGGGTACTCCGAATCCAAATCTGGCTCCGGGGGGAAAAACCGAGGCACATTGTTGATGTCCCAACGCTCCTGTTCCCAGGCTGTAGCCGGAGGCATGATTTGTGCTATCGCTTGATCCCAAGACTCTCTCGCCTGTGGATCTGCTGCCGAGGCTTCCTCGTGCTCTGGAGTGACACCAAGTCTTCGAGGCCAGATATAAAACTGGCAGAAGATTGTTCGGCTTTGGCTGTTTTCATTTGTCTGGTCCAATTGTCCAAACTTGCTTTCCACCCAGTCGTCTTCCTCAAGCACCCAAAACCACGCCGCTGTGAGATGAAATCGGAAATAGTGATTTCTTTTCACGGACTCTAATCCGCGTGGGATGAAGGTGCCAAACACACTGTTGAATTTTTCTTTCCACATCCCCCAGACGTCATCAACCTTTTGCGGTATCAAGAATGCAGTAAATGTCACCCGACCATCGACATTTGATGTTACGCCTTGTATAATGTGTTTTAGAGTTAGGAAGCGCGACGAAGCAGACGACGGCGAAGCGAACGCATCCCTCAAGCTCAGATGCCCTAGAGCATGACCAGACTCAACAGAGACTAGTGGATCCTTGCGTTCGGGAAGGTTTCGCAAAAACTCTGCGCACGCGGGGGAGGATTGGAAGTTCTTCAAGTCATCCAACGTGACCCATTCTGCGTGTGTCAACAGCAATGTTAGTCAACATCAACCGGTTTTCAATGGCGATGGCAATCACCAATGATGTAGGCAGCCTGCTCTGGGTTGTCGACCATTCTTCCCAGTGATGGATTTCGACAACCTGCTACGTTCGTAAGCGGACCAACGTGGACATCATCATAGTCAGCAGGCCACGTCGGCCACTTCTGTTCTGGCGATAGATAAAATCGTGTCCATGTTGTTAGTCTTTTTTGATAGGGCTTTGCTGTTTGCTTTGTACGAGCCATGCTAATAGGACGTCAAGAATCTCAGTGAGACAGAATTTGTTTGTTGACTAAAGATGGATGCCAACTTGAAATAAACCATGAACATATGACTCCTGCTGCCTGGCTTGAGCGCTCAGTGATCTGACGTACGAAAAGCGGGGTATATACAAAAGAGGCCGTTCAACAAGGCTATTCTCATTGGCTCACTAACGAATAGCGCAGGAAAACCCATGGGATTACAAGGGTTCCGGCATTAAGATTGGTTATAGTGGGATGAAGTATTAATGAGGCTTCACATGGGCGTCATGTCAAGATCAACTATCTAATTACATATCTGGCAACAGCTCAAGGCTACTACTTTGATTCTACCTTGCTGTACGGGCCTTTAGGTGACTGCTATCTCGTTGCAATGGACACTGGCCTTCACACGCTCGTGGAATATCATCATATAACCAACATCACGCTGCTTTTCAATGCAAACATAGTATTCCAGTCACAACCCCGGGCAGTCAGTCCCTGAGTCGAGGTTCCATGTGTATAAGCCACTACCAGACTAAAATCACTAGCAAATTGCGGTCTTTTTTAATGCATTGCCTACACCGAAATGGTAGTTGTTGGGAAGGTCCGAGGAAGACTTACTATGAGTTAATTTCCCGCTTTAGTAATCGCTCAGCAGCTGTTGTCGTTGTGGACAAAGCACAACTTCCGCAGTAGTAGTCAAAGATGCGACGACGGGTCGTCGAGCCCGGAAGGGAGATCGGCACGGACGAGAGCGGCTCGTCGGGTTATTCGCCACGGCGATAAAAGTTTAAATAATATGACTAATACCTCAACTTCGAGCATAATCGACCTCAACAACAAAAGCCTGATCTGTTGCCAAGGCCTTACAAATCTGATTAAGTTGACGTGTTCAAATGACAAGGCCCTGCCAAGAGAGTAACGACACGATGCTTCCAGAGTGGGCCATGTCCCTAATCTGCACTTCAGAACACCTCATCGCAGGCTGATAAGCCGCAATTGTCCTTCAGCTTGCCGAACTAAGAAGTCCACCCCAACTCTTCACAGAATTCCGACCTTGGCCGAGGCTTCGGAAGAGCAGGCATCCTCAGCCTCACGGTCTCCAGCCCTTCGCATGAGCAAACCGGTGTAGCCCATACTGCCCGCCCAACAATCCTGCCATTCCCCTCCACCAATAGACAAATGCCGCTTGGAAGGGTATTTGAGTAGCCAAGCCCGGGAAAACGATACATGATAGTACCATTAACCTCTCCATGCTCATTTTGGATGAATAAACCAGCGTCGTTGACGGACCGTGCACCGCAGGTTGTACATGCAACCCACACACGAAATCGACGCCATGTCAAATGCAAGACATTACCGGTGGTACCTTGGAAGTCATAGCGAGACTGTGACTGCCCTGGCCAACATTCCAATAAACCCAAAGCCTCGATAATACCAAAAATGTCATACGGGCTATCTGAAGGCCAAGGCTGTCCGAGGGGAACTTTTGACAGTGAGACAAGCGTATGCTCTAGCTTTTGTCGACGGTCGCCAACAGACAAAGCTTGCATCATGTTCTCCTTCAACCCGAATTGTAGTCGCGAGCCAAAAAGGTCTGCGAAGTCGTCTACATTCGGCGTGTCGAGACTTCGTGCGCAAAAGTGGGCAAGATCATCGTAAGACCCATCCCACTGCTCAGATTTCCAGACTTTACCAGCGTTTTGCATCTTGAGGGTTATATCACCATTATCTAGGATATGGAGAGCTTCGTGGTACTCTGGTGGTGATGTCATATGCCCTATAGAAAATGCCTGTGAGTCTGGTCAGTTACCATTTGCGCGTCGTTGTTTTCCAGAATGTTAAGCTCTCCTAGATGGAATCAAGCTTTTCAAAGGTGAGATTTCAGCAGTCTGAAGGGTGAAAAAAGATAGCTGAAAAATGGTAGGGGTAGCGAGACTGACATAAACATCATTGTAACCTTCAGCAACATTGTTTGCTGGCATATTCCGAACATCTAAGCCATCTTCTGGTCCAAACTCTGGTGTCATCAGCAGGGGAGTATAATCGCCCTCCTTCAAACACTGTTGTGCTAGATTCAGATACGATTTGTCCCAGTTCTCACCGTCCAGCTTCGTAACCGAAGACCCGGTTATGATACCCTGGAGTGCGTAGAGGAAGTCGTAGTTGTCGCGGCAGCCCCGACGAGACAGTAATGCGAAGGCGAGGCCGAAGTTCCGGCTGTTGGAATCTGCGCGGCATAGGCTCAATGAACCCAGATTCCAAGGCACGATATTTTCGCCAATGTCTAATCGGGCTTCCAATTCTTTCACGTCACCCTCGTTTTTAACGATTTGCTCAGACCAGAACTTGTTAAGCTGTTCTTGGTAGACCTGAGCGGACTCCTCACCATGTAGTCGAAACTCTGAATCCATAATTCTCACTTTCGCGCTTCGGATGTACTCCATTGCAGTCCACACGCGGCTGTACCATTTCGCATTGCAAATCCCAATCATGCCTTTCAGGCGAGCTTCATCGTCTTCACCATCGAGGAATATGTCCATCATAGTTGGCGTGACATCTTCTAAGTGAACAACTGTAAGAGCCGACTCAGCGTAGACCCGATGCATTGCCTGCAGAATTGCAGTTTTGACAGTCGGTGACCACTACGCCATCATAGCGTCAGTTAACGAGGGGAAAATCCAAAATAACGAATTCGGAACTTGGACCTGGCTCAAACTAACCTGAGGCACGCTTATGTAGTCATGCCAAATCTCAACATCCTTGCGCAAAGCCTTGGAGACACTCTTTGCTATCTCGGTGGGGACGTGCAAGACCAAGTGTTGCACGTCCGGATCCTGGCTTTCTGAGGGTCCTTGAATCTGAGTGTCGGAGATACCTTTGTGCCAGACATGCGAGATTGTAATGTACTGGACATTACCTTTCAACAAACAAGAAAGATGCCGGTCGTATAGAATAAGGCATTCTCCGTTCGTTGTCTGCAAGGTCTTAGTACCATGCTGCTTTTCTTCTTCTGGTTGGAGAACTCGGAAGGTTCGAATCAACGGCTCCTCAGAAACCGTCTGCATGCACATGCAACATTCCAAATCAGGCTGCTCTTCAAAGCACCAAATACTTTTCAAATCTAGTTGTATTTGATTCGGCATTTCCATTCTCATCTCAGAGCTTCTCATCTGGGGGTTTGCAAAGCTTTACAGGTTATCATAAAACATTCGAGGTGAAGATCTAATGTAGGTAGATGGTAAACCCCGCAGAAAGGCGAACAGGACTATGGGTCTCGATCAGGTGCTTTGCTTACATTTTAAACTGACCTGCCCTATGTCGGCTGTGCGTTGCTAAAATTAACGCAGAAACATGTCCAGCTCCGGAGCTGGAACCCAGCTCCGGAGCTGGAGCACGTTCAAGGAAATATCTCCGAACGCATTACTCCCATCATCGCTCAACGGCGTTAGCTAACAAAGGCCCCAAACGCTTCATTGAGGTCGCTAATTCAAACCCACCATTGGGCATATTCCTTGCCTTTTTCCTCCCGGAATTGGCTACTATTGGCGTAACCGGAAAAAGTATATATATAAGGGGAAATGTTCCGGGGAGAACTAACTTATTATTTACAAGGTTTCGGCGGAGGAGTCTGGCTAAAGCCTGTATCCACTTGGCTAGGGGGATCTGCAACCCTGCACCATCTCGTGGTGGGCCGATACCTAGGTCTAGATGCTTGCCTGCCTAGAAAGTGTAGCAGTGCACAGCAGACCGTTACACTGTTTGCTACCATTAATCGAGGCAAGGAGATTTATGTGACCGTCAGAGGTTGGTGTTAGCAGTCCACTGGGGTATCAGTAACCTTTGGTCATAATTCAACAGGCGTAATAACAGGCAAGATACGAGCACAGAAGAAGTGAGAATAATCAGTATCGACTATAGTGATTTTTCAAACAGGATGCATTACGGTTTAAAGATCCCGTAATGCGTTGACTCTGCATGCTTAACTTATGTAGACAGGAAGACGGCTATTGAAAAAGTCGGCCTTTGATATCTGAGCATCGTCAGGGTGGAAGTCGTGCAGCCAGAGCCAGCAAATCATGCGAAACATAAGCAACGCCCAGGCGTTAGCAGCCGAAGCTTTGACTTGACCGGGTAAGAACCTTCTGGGTTCTGTGAAATTGGAGTCCTGCTCTCTTTGCCATGGTTCGGCGGCGTCTGGAGGCTCAAAGGTCTGCGCACGTCTCTGACGCGCACGGTCAAGTCTTGACACGACACGATGGAGAATGACGTCCGTATAGAACTTTGCCAACTCATTTTCGCGCCAGCCTGTGGGCATAGTCCTGATTTTTCTATGGTAAGCTCCAGATGGCATGATATAAGAAATGGTCGAACTGATGCCATCCTGCGAGTGGTCTTCATTGAGCAAGCCAAGTACAGCGTCTATGTGTGCCCTAATCACATCCAATAAGATGTCTCGGGGAAATTCGGACGTGACCACAGATGTAGTCCATTCGATGGAGTCCTGCAGCTCATCCATAAGCTGAGGACTCAAGGCGACAGTGGTTTCCGACTCCTGCCTTGAGTTCTGAGCGTTTGCCGGCACGTTTGCCGTTGCCGATATATGCAGAAGCCGGTTGCTCAAAGTCGTGATCTGTTGCACTGTTTCATCTTCCGAATTTAAGTCATCAGATAAAGCTAGATGCTCTGAGAATGATTTTATCAACTGGTCAAACGCAAGCTGCGAGCTATCCCACTGGTATGGCGTTGGGTTGGGGAGCACTCGAAAACACAGTCCTTTGATGCAGACCACGCTAGCAGCCATGCCGATAATCTCAAATATAACTACAGATAGTAAGAAAATATAAAAGTCTGTATACAGGATCGGGAGGTCTTACCTGGGAATAGATGGGTTGTAATGTGTCGGCTTTCCAAAGCAAAACAGTCTAATGATTCCGGATAGCACCCTAGCCTGGAAAGGGTTTGAACAATGTCACTATTGGTGCCCAGTTTTAAGCTATCAGGATAGTCGGGAACTCTTCTTCTCCATCGAGCTTCATCATTTGCGATGAAAATCGTAGGTACCATCCCGAAGCAGTAGTACTTCATGTCGTAGGAAGGGATGACACGACCAGCCTCGAATGTGGTCGAAGTATGGGTTGCAAAGGTAAACATTAGCCCCAAATGGGGTATATTTGTACCTGTGATGAGAATGCCATTGCCATCCGCAATATACCTGTCATCGCGACGGCTGAACTGTTTCCAATGGGAGCCGAGAAGAGCGGCCATCTCGATCAAATGACACATGGCTGTGACAGCAAACGGCTTTTTGACGCCATCTGGCATCAGGTCAAGCGTGTATAACTGTCTTTGAAATGCCACTGTGAATGTTGCTCGAGATGAATAATCCGTACTGTGTCTGTACATGTCCAGACCTCCCTCAGAGAACTGTTGCCTATTCCAAGCTCGACTTGTATCCTCCATCCTTGAGATATGTGGGTGGCAGGCCTCGCCGGCCCGTCACGTGGGCTGACGGCCGCCACCACTGGTCTTAGCCAGCCTCCACAGCCCTCTAGCCAGTTAGTTAGTTCTTCCAACCAACAACACCACTTTTCCCATTCTGAGCGTTCTGTGCTGGTTTCGCCCACAAGATAAGAGAAAAAAGAAGGAGCCAAGAGGCAGAAGCACCGCCATACTGCCCTAGGATACCCTTTTCTTTGGAGCCAGGAGCGAATTTCTCATCAGATATGCGACCGTCCATAAAATAAATCGGTGCCCCCTTCACTGGACCCATTCTGTTTGTCGGTTGACAGAGGAAAAAAACGGGAGCTTCAAAAACGACCTCAAATCGGAGCTCCCACGGACGGAATCGTAGCTTGGTGTACTTGGCCCATGGCCCCATGACCCGTTCGCCGCAGTTAGAGTATCCCACGGCGGTTGCGAGATATTGCTGACAGAGCTGGCCCAGCGTTCCCACCAGTGCGACGAGAGAAACAGCTAGAGCGACAATGGCGAGAGCCATGCTGGCAATAGCAGTTCTAGTCTCCACGTCATTGCCACTGCTGTCGCTCATGGCTTAGCTCAGAAACCAAGGGCTTGGCAAATCAAAATAGTTGTTGAGTGAGCACGCTTGACAAGGTCGTGAAATGTTTGAAGATAAATTCTGTTCACAAGGCTGGCTGGCCGGCGGCAAAAATCAGAAAGCGTGGGATGGTAACCAAGCAGCCAACACCACCCCTGTTGAATCCTGACATAAGCACTTACCAGGGTGCGCAGCTCTATTGGGCTGTCAGCGTCCAGTTTATCCTTGTGCAGTAAATGAGCCTACAGTTTTTTTTTTTTTTTTTTTTTTTTCTTATTTTAAATACTAACATGCAGTGTGGCTAACCAGTCCTTGTATTATCTTGGCCTGTTCTTCCGCATTATTGCCGACTTACTGACTGAGAACGGGGATGCTGCTTTACTAGTCCATCAAACCCATTGCAAATGGAGGAAACCAAGACAGTGACGTTTGGGGTGATTTGCGATGGCGGCAAGAAATTAAGACAGACCTTAAGAAGAGCTGTGTCTCGATCAACATATAACCTCTCGAGAGCTCTTCTGAACATGGGTACGTCTTTCATAAATGACTAATCTCACATCCCAGTTCAGAATGGCGCTCAGAGTTTTCATGTGTATTGCTTTGTACTTGTTCATGAATTCTGGTCATTGCTGCTCATGGATACCGCTACGGCTAATGCCCTGCATTAAAGGATATCTATATATATTGTACAAACGAAGAGGAGCGGGCAGGTAAAGCTGTTCTATATTAAGAGGTGAATCAAGATTTCAACTTTTCCAAGGGAGATAACTGATCCTCTTTAGACGCGGTTTTAAACAAACTAGAGTTCGGCAACTTCTTAAGACCGCTGGAAATCTGTCTGGCAGTTAACAAATAATTGAATGTCAAATGAGTGTTCAATAAAGCCAGAACTACGTCACGCTCTACGGCCTTATTTGTAGGATATCAACTACCTTAAACTCTAGCCAGTATAACTATATGGTGTCGAACAAGCGATGACAACAAGGAGTTGACAATTATTGAAGCTTTGATATTGTTTCGCATGCAGAACACTTACCTGCGCGTGGTTGTTAAGCCCTTTCTTTTTAAAGCACGGTTATATATTATGAGCTGAGCTCGGTAATCGAATAACCCAAACATTTAGGTATTTGTTGTTCAATTTGCGTAACTTCTAACTCAACATTCACCGCTTCCCCGTTACCCCATTATTAGAGACTAGCTTATGAAGCTTTTTGTGGTACGTCTCTTCGATCCTATAGATAACATGGGTTGTGTAACCCACACCATGGGGATGACATATTCCATTAAACCTATGCTATTGGCATGGCAACCTCATATTGAAGCTATGCCAGATGCGTCACCATCTTTGTAGACCATCTTTAGTAACAATTCTACCGACATCAGCATCTCTCTCTCCTTCCACCACGCTACGTATAATTTCACCACCATCGCTTGGCTCTCCAGCTCCCAGAGCCCTCAAATCCTTCGGGTCAGCACCACCAAACTCGGTTGCCAGGAAGCCAGGCTCGAGCCCCCACACCTTCACACCGTCATTCGTCAAGACTCGGACCCAGTCTCGCATAATGATATTTAATCCGGTCTTGGAGGCACGGTAGCTCGTCATCGGAATGAATGTTTCCTTCTTCGGCCATCCGGCCGCAAGTGGTTTGTTAAGAGCCTGGGTTGCCGGATGGTCCGTATGGAGGGTATCGGCCAGCGACGAAGTGCCAGATGATACAAAAACAAGACGAGGGTTAGATGAATTGATCAGCAACGGAGCCAAATGGGTTGTCAGGATTTGTGGCCCGACAACATTCGTATTCCATGCCGCATTGTAGGCATCTCTCATGGAGATTTCACCGCTAGCCAATTTAATGTCGAAGGAAGCGCCAGCGTTATTAACAAGGACATCAAGGCGTCCATACTTGGTCTTGATAGCCTCGGCCGCCTTTTCAAGTGACGAGTCGGACTCAAGATCTGTCTGCAAGACAGTCAAAGTAGACTTGGACTGGGGCACCTCTTTCTGAAGAGACAAAATCGCTTTTTCACCCTTCGACGGGGTGCGGCTGCCAATTATTATCTCGTATGACTGGGAGGATTTGCAGAGGGCCTTGACGGCCTCGTAGCCAATGCCGCTGTGGCCTGGGAGGATTCAGTTAAGCACCAACGTCCGCGGAAGTCAAAAATAGCTTACCACCAGTAATGAAAACTATTTGCTTGTCGGACGACATTGTAAAATCAGGATGACCGAGTCAATGTAAGCATTAATTGTTTCTCGTCCAAGTGCTTAAGATGATAGATTTCGAGATTCGTATTTGGACGGCGAAACGAAGCCTATAAGTAAAGACGCTTCACTCTATATGCGTTCTTGATACATTCGGTCATTTTAGTCAGCGGGCGACGGCCTTCGGAGGAAGCCCGCTACTAGTGGGGGCTGCACTCATAAGCACTTCACCAGGGTTCTCATGATAGCGGGGTGAAACAACTGCGTCGTTACTTTACATAAGAGTGTCATTTTGGATTTCCTAGTCAAAGGTGACCCACAGAAGATTCGAGGTCCTTGTGCAGAACATTTTCGCTAAACCTTGTAAGAACCACTGAGCGAGTTATTTGTCTCAGCTTTCGAGCCAATGGGGTACAAAAACCATGCCGACTCAGCTCACGATCTAACCATGATGCAGTACTCATGCTTATATCCAGCGTACAGTATCTCTGTTTCTTTTTGCAATGTCTCAACTCGCTATCGCTCTTAATCTTTCACGGCTTTGAGAATGTTCTTCCCTTGCTGTGACAATTGGATTACAGGTCTCGTTTCTATTAGGCCCTGTTCAACTCTTACAGACGCCAACATCTATAATTCCAAATCATATTAGGTCTGGTTATCATGACTTCCAAATCGTCGGATCGTCCCTTTATTTCACAGTCAACACCTTGCACGATGTGCTACACAAGTAGCTACAGCGGAATTCATAGCTATTCTTCTTTGACAGTGTTGCCGAATTGGCCAATATCTCTTGTAGATAGTGTAAAAGCCGTCCTACTTGGATAACTTCAATATGTATTGACGTCATCCTGGCAGTAGAGTAGTCACCTTGCCCAAGGCTTCGAAGCTTGTATGGCCAAACTAGTGAAAACAAAGTCTAACTGGTAAATCATGCTACTTCACGAGACTTGTTCCTGATGTCATACTCGGATATTCGGCATGCGACATCCTGCTAGTCCCTGGTCCAAGAACTGAATGCTTGAAACGGGAGCGGCGGGCTAAGGGAAAGCCACGCTTCCCTCGTTTTTTGCCTAATTCGTTACAGAACACTTGGAGGACTTTGATAACCGTTAAATGTGCTGTTTAAATTGGACGCCAGACGATTGCTGATTCTCTTCTTCTAACAGGGCCCATTCTTCGTCTCACATTTACTCCTCAAGCAGGTGCGTATTACCCTACTACAACCATCACTCAATATCCAGGCGAAGAATAGGTCTGCAAACTACAACTGGATATAATGGAAGTTCGTCTTTTCTGGAAATATACCAACTATCTTCATGGCATCCGCAAAGGGTTGTGTGAGGCTAACGAGTGTGCTGATCGTTTCCCTAATGTTGACGTACTACAGGGGTTCATCACATACATAGTACGTCTGTCACAGCGGAGACGGGTGTAGTGGGGTATGCTACGGCAGTCCGCAGGGCGCACTAGGTCAAAATTCAAGGTAGTGATAGGAACACCCTATAAGCGTAAACATATATAATCTCGCGTAAAACGATTTTTGTTTTTATATATTTCTAGGTAGGTATTTGCCTTTTTAGGAAATAAGGGTTTACTATATAGAACCATAGTGTTACGGCCAGCTAACTGACAGTGGGTTTGTGTTAACAGTAAGCCAGGGATTGAGAGTAGTAACAGTCGTTCCGTGGTCCTGGTCGAATAGATCGTAGATCTTCAAAGGTCTTGGTGATCAGTCAAGGCCTCAACAAGAGTCGTAGAGTAGTCGTCACTTAGGTATAGCTGAAAGTACCGGTTAGGGTAATCACAAAGTTGATTGCTGAAGAACTAGGAAAGGTAGGACTCGAGAGGACTCGAGTCCCAACTATATACAAGTCTGGTTCCATGCTGAACACTTCCTGATCCTGGGGGACCGACACCCAGGACGTCGGTCCATCGCCATGGACCGCCCTTGGCACCGTCGGTCCTGTGATTGATTGATTGATTTATTCCTACTCGGTTATGAAGCCGCTCTTATGCCAGCAGCTATGCCCGGAAAGCGGGGTTTGGCAGGTAGCCGAAGCGTCGACAATGAACAGCGACGCCCCACTTCGCCCTGATGTTGCATCAGGGCCAGCTATCCCCAAGCTCCCCACTATGTTCTCTATTCTGTGTGTTTGTGCCCTCTGTTGAAGAAGTGTGTTGCTCTCCTGTCTGCTTTCTCGCTTTTGTGTTGCTCTCTAGAATGCTTGTTTTGCGTCCTCCTGCTTCGGTTCAGTTGGTGCTGGTAGCACCGTATCTGGTTCTTTGTACCTACAGTCTCCCCCCAGCGCTCAGCTTTGTCTCTTTGTTTTGTCCGTATCCTCCCGGACTTGTATATGCCGTTTTCTTAGTTGCATCTGTAAATTCTTTGTTGCCTCCTGCCGGGTTCCTATGTGGCCTCTTGTTTCTTGCCTGTTGACCACTATTGCCCTCCACCACATTGGCCCAAGGGTCTTCCACGAAGCACAATGCTCCACTGACTCCGACATGTTCGATTACTGGGTATGAGAGCTCCCGCACAGATTCCGCAGACATTGTCGCGCGTTGAAGGGATACCAATCCTTCTTCGCAAAAGGGGCGACAGGGGACCAGTCTGTCTGTGGTCTGTAGTATTGTGTGGCATCGATCGTAGCATGCCTAATGCCTGGTGCTTTCTCCGTGCGGAAGGTGATACTGTTCTGTCGGACTCATCTTCGTCGTTGTGGGACGTTGCAAACTTTGTCGGGGGTGACAGGTGACCCAAAACCTGTCGGCGGCTGTTGTGTTGAAGTTGATTGTTTGGGCGCAGTCTTAGTGCTTCGTGTAGCGGCTTGTGGCTCGCCTGTGGTGGTGGTAACAGTGTTGTCTATTGATATGTCGTATTTTGCGGCTTGCTCTCAAGTTTTTCATTGTAGTCGGGGCGTGCTCTGCGGCCATCTTGGGCCCCTTTGGGACGTAGAATCAAGGCCGAGGATGGCATTGCATCGAAGGGGGCTCTGTGGCCGCGAGCACGCGTATTTGGGGCCGTTTTTGCTCCGATTTTCAAAAATTTCGTTCTCGCTGTTGTTGATGTTTTTTCCCGTCGGTCCTGTCCCAGGACCGCTTATCGTCCGTCGGTCCTGCTTATCGTCACGTGACCTGTATCCTAGTTCTTCCGTTCCGTGGGGGTTGTTACGACGTAACGGCTGACGGCCGTCCCTATAACCGCTGAGCCCCTGCGGGGTCGTCGTCAGTGGTCTGTTAACTGTCGGGTCGTAACATCAGCTCCCCTCTTAAAGGTCTTGTCCTCGAGACCTGAGTATAAGTAGGTCGTTGGTCCCAGGTTGGGGATCCACAAATTTGCTTCCTTTGTTTTTCATGATGCTGACACCATGTCAGGTCGCGTTCGAAAGACAAAGTCGCACTTGACTGTGATAAAAGATCGTGAGAGAGCTGCGCTTATTGAATACGTGGAGTCCCGATCGATTGCTAGCGACATGCCTTGCACTCGTTGTTTCCGTGCAAAGGTCCCGTGTCGTTTTGGCGAGAAGTCTACACGCTGTAGGACTTGCATCGAGGCGAAGAAACCTTGTGACGGCGTCCTCGTGGCGTCTACTCGTAAGTCGTGTTTTTGTGTTTTCGCTGTTCTGGGGGTTGCTAATGTTTGCTTCTAGTTCAGAAGTTGAACTCTCAGCAAAAGGAGTGGGATGAGAAAGAAGAGAAAGCGGGTGAGGAGCTATTCGCGCTTCATCAAGAGTTTGCTCGTTTGCAAGTTCAAATGGCGGATGCTGCGGGTCGTCTGAAACGGATTCGGACGGTCCGTAAGATGGTTCGGGAGCGGCAGACCGAAGTTTTTGAGCGTGGTATGCAGGAGGTTGACAGGGAGGATGGCGTCCTGGCGGACGACGAAGTCCTACCTGCCTTGGATGCTCACGAGAGGTTCGTCGTTAGTGACCTCCAGGCAGTGGGTCTCGGGAATGATCCTCCTTGGTCCCTTTTTGGTTTTGGTGACGAGTTTGTGGGTTTGGGTCCTCTGGTGGATGGCGCGGGTGCGGGGAGTGTTGGAGGTTCCTCGGCTACTTAGGGCTAGGTGTTCCTAGGCGAATGAGAGGGTGTTTATCCCGTGGCTTGTTTGATCGTGGTGGACGGATGATGGGTTGTGGTTGTCGTAGTCGAAATTGACTTTTTGGCGTTTGTTTTTCGATTCGTACTGGTGCTTGTCTTTGTTGTTCTTGTTCTTGCTGTCTCTAGTAACGTCCGAGTTCTTCCTGTGCGTTTTCGAGGCTCTGAGGTGGTTCCCATGTGTTGTCTTCGTGTCCGTATCCTTTCCACTTGACAAGGTAGCGGATACTTTTTTGTTCTTCGATGTGATCGATTATCCGTTCGACTTCGTATTCTTGTTCTAGATCTACTTCGATATAGTCCGTAGTGTACGATCCCTTTGGTGCTGATTCGAGAAGTGAAATGTGAAAGACTGGATGACACTTCATGCTGTCGGGTAGTGCGAGTTTAAAGTTGACGTTAGATACCTTCTTCGTAATTTCAAAGGGTCCAAGTTTCTTGAAGTCCAACTTATCGCTTGGTCGTTTTGTTTTGATGTTGCGGCGGAGAAGGTATACACTATCCCCCTCCTTCAGAGTTGGTCCCTTAACTCTTGTCTTGTCAGCGTATTTGCGCATGCGTTCGCGCACAAATTCAAGGTCTCTGGGAAGATCTCGTTGGATTTCCTTGAGTTTGTTGATATCTGCCACAGCTTTCAGAGCTGTTGGGCCTTGTCGGGGTTGTCCATAGGCTGTCGGGTTGAATCCGTAGTTCAAGTAGAATGGTGATTCTTTTGTACTTTCTCCTACTGCGCTGTTGTAAGCGAACTGGGCCATAGGTAGCAGTTGGACCCAGTTGTTTTGCTGATAGTTGACGTAGCAGCGTAGGTAGGTTTCCATGATCTGATTGATTCGTTCTGTCTGGCTATCGGTTTGCGGATGGAAAGCGGTGGACATCTTGTGGTTAGATCCTAGCTGCGAGATCAGGGATCTCCAAAACTTGGAAGTGAACAGCTTGTCTCTGTCGGATACGATTTCCTTCGGCATTCCGTGTTGGCTTACGATCACCTGTAGAAACTTGTAGGCGAGGTCTTCTGCAGTGCTTGACTCTATGTACGGAATGAAGTATGAGTACTTTGTGAGTCTGTCGACGATGACGAGGACACTGTCGTAGTGGACGTTGGTCATCGGTTCTCGGGACTTAGGTAACTTAGTGACGAAGTCCAGCGAGATGGATTCCCATGCGGTTTGCGGCACTGGGAGCGGCTGTATCTTTCCATAAGGCTGATGTCGGCTAGGTTTGCTTTTTGCGCAAACCTCACAGTCCTTAATCGCTAAAGATACTTCTTGTCGTATAGCCGTTTTGTCGTAGTGTTGACGGATGCGTTTCCACGTTTTGGTTACGCCTTGGTGACCATGTGCGGGTGCGGAGTGTATCTCCCTAATGGCTTCAGGAGACATCCTTCCAGTCGTGCTGGTACTGTCTCTTCTGGCCATCATTAAGAGTCTGGCTGCTGGCATAAGGTCTCCGTTTTTGTCTGTTTTGAGGATAACTCGGGTTTCCTCAGGTACCTGGACCTCATGGTCCGGTCTTCGGCTGAGGGCGTCGGCCCTGCCGTTCTCCTTGCCCTTTCGGTAGATGATTCTGAAATTGAATTCTAACAAGAATTCGGACCATCGAATTTGTCGTTTGTTGAGATCTTTCGATGTGGTGAAGTATGCGAGATTCTTGTGGTCGGTGTATACTTTGACCTCGTACTTGGTTCCTGAGAGTTGCGGTCTCCATTCTTTGAATGCCTCGATAATTGCTATAAGTTCCTTGTCGTGTATCTGGTAGTTGAGTTCTGGGCCGTGTAACTTGCGTGAGAAGAAGGCGTAAGGGTGTAGTCGTCCTTCGTCGTCTCGTTAGCCTAGTTGTCCTCCTATAGCGTAGTCTGAGGAGTCGGTCTCGACTTCGAATGGTTTCTCGGGGTTTGGTATAACAAGTATTGGTTCCGATGTGACTTGTTGTTTGATCTCGTTGAAGGCTTGTTCTTGTTCTTCTTCCCATTGCCAGGGAACATCTTTCTTCGAGAGTCTCGTGAGAGGGTCGTTTTTGTCTGAGTACCCTTCTAGGAACCGTCGGTAGTAGTTCACATATCCAATAAAGGATTGTACGTCCTTAACGTTCTGTGGTATAGGCCAGTCTCGTACTGCTGCGATTTTGTCTTTAGACATTTTGAGGATTCCTGGGGCTATCGTAAAACCTAGGAATTCGACTTCTTTGGCGTGAAACTTGCTCTTCTCGGGTTCCACTAGGAGTTTGGCGTCTTGCAGTTTCCGCAGTACTTGGTGTACGTGTTTTTTGTGGTCTTCTAGAGTCTTGGAGAAGATTAGGATGTCGTCGAGGTAAACTACGACGAACACATCTAGAAATTCTCGTAAGACGTGGTTAATCATCGTCTGGAATGTCGCGGGTGCGTTGGTAAGTCCGAAGGGCATCACAAGGTACTCGTAATGTCCTCGGCGTGTTCGAAACGCTGTCTTCCATTCTTCACCTGATTTCATCCGGATCAGGTTATAGGCTACTTTTAGGTCGAGTGTTGTAAACCACTGGGCTCCGTGCAGTAGATCTCGTAATTCGGAGATAAGCGGTAGTGGGTAGCAGTTCTTGATCGTAATGTCGTTAAGTTTCCGGTAGTCGACGCAGAGTCGTAGTTTGCCGTTCTTTTTTAGTACGAACAGGATTGGGTATCCTGCTGGTGATGTGGAGGGTCTGATGTATCCCTTCTGTAGATTTTCTTCGAGGTAAGCGTCGAGTGCTTCCATTTCTTTCTGGTTGAGTCCGTAGATTGCTTCTAGCTTTGGCTCCTTCCCTTCCTTAAGGGGTATCTCGTGGTCGTAGTTGCTGTGTTCTGGGAGTCCGGTCTCGAGTTCTTCGGCGAATAGCTTCTGGTATTGCCGGTATTCTTCTGGGATAGACAGAAGTCGGTCTTCCTTGCCGATGTCTGTTGCTGATAACGTCCTGGCGTTTGCATCCTTGATCCGTAGGTATGCTAGAAATCTCTTCGCTTCAGGAGTCTTGAGAGGTTCGTTTGAGGCACCGTTCCGTGGTTGCTTCTCAGTGACTGAATCCTGGTCCCAATGGAGTTGGCCTGTTCTCCAATCTATCCGTGGGTTACTGTCGTATAACCATGGTCTTCCAAGGATGACATCGTACTTGTCTCCTATCTCCGTAATATCGAAGTTGAGTCGCTCATTCTGGCCATGGATCTGCATTGGGAGTTGCGCTGTCTCCATAACAATGCGTCCTCCGCCGTACTGGACTTGTTCTCCTTCAACGGTGCTGAGTTCGTAGCAGTCTTCGGCTGCTTTTCTTTTCCAGGTTATCTTTCTTTCATTCACCGTTCTTGGTGATATGAAGTTTCCTTGGGCTCCGCTGTCGATCATGGCGGTAGCTGTTCTTCCGTTAAGCTGTATTTGGACTTGTACATGCTCGTGTCGTTGTGTCGTAGGCGTCGTTACGCTACATAGGGACCTTGTCTGGACTGCCTGTCGTTGTCCCTTGTCTTCGGTAGGCGAGTCTAGTTTTTTGACTGCTCGTCCGTTCCTTGTTCGTCGTTTTCTTGCTATTTCTTCCATGCTTCGTCTTTCTTGATATAGTGGACTCGGCACTGGTCTCGGTAGCAGTGATACCACTGTATTTCTTCGTCAGAGTCCTCTCCAGAGCTGGTGTCGTCGACTGAAGCGACTTCAAAGGCGACTTCCAGTTGGGCATGTTGACGGGCAACATCGCGAGGTGTTTCCGAGTCGTTGGGGGTGTTCTTGGTCGTTTCTGATTCGACCTGTTCTTCTAGTTCTTGGTTGATCTGGCGGATCCGTGCGGGATCTCCTTGTGCATGTTGTCGTCGTTCGATGTGTGCGTCCAGCGCACCGAGTTGTCGTTGCTACATAGGGTTTTGTAAGTCCTGTTGAATCCGCTGCAGGTGGGCTTGTCGTCCTGCGTAGAGGAGGCTCAGCCTTCGCTGATTGTCTTGTTCTAATTCCTCGTTGTCGTTCATACTGTCGAGCCGTTCGATTGTCTTGCGCTCGATTTTGCTGTTGCTTCTATATCCCGCAGCGAGGGTCCGTTTAGGTACGTTGGTAGTGTCGTAACCAGATCGTTCTTGAGGTTTCTGGGGGTACCATCCTGCGTGTTCCTTACTGCTAGAGTGGATATGGCAGTTGTCATCGAAGCAGGTGGTCTAGTTGAGTTGTTTATGAGGGATCGTCTTCGTGGCGATACTCGCTTGTCGTTTCTCTAGTACCGGTTGGAAGCGTTCCTTCTTGGGTGACCTGCATTCGTATGCTAGGTGTCCAATCTTCTGGCAGTTATAGCACTGTCTGTCTTTCTTCCAACTGTCGTTCTTTTTGTCGTTTCTCTGTATAACACTAAGGTCTATTGGTCTACTATGGTGACTATAGGCAGTACTTTGTCGGGGGTTGTTCCAGTTGTTGCGGGGTCTATTGTCGTTTCGCTGGTTGTTGAACTGGTGCTGAGGCTGCCACTGGTACTTGCGTCCTGAGTTGGGGTTTTGTCGTTTTTCGCCTCTTTCCTTTCGTCGTTCGAAAAGCCGGTTGTCGATTTTGATGGCGAGTTCGGCGTACTGGAGAAAGTCGTCAGGTCGATCAATCTTGATGATCTCGTCCTTGACTTCGTCCTTTAGTCCTTGATAGAACATGAAGATCTTGGTTTCCTCGGTGAGGTCGAGTTGAACGCTAAGTTGTCGGAAATTGGCGGAGTAGTCTTTGGCGGACTTAGTCTGCTTAAGTTGTGCCAGATCTCGTTCGGCTTGTCGCTTTTCGTCGGGGTCTTGGAAGAGTGACCTGAGCGTATCCTCGAATCCTTTAAAATTGGCGTAGATGTCGCGGGTCTCGGTGGTGCACTCGTCGAGGGTCTCGCATTTGAGGTATTCTTCCTGGATTAGTTTAAACCACTTGAGGGCCTTTCCTCGGAGGTAGGTGGCTGCGTGTACTACTTTTTCGGTTTCGTTGGTGAAATCTCTATGGTGAAAGTTCTGGTAATTTTTGACCTGAATCAGGAATCCTTTAAGGGTCCCGGGGGTTCCGTCGTAGGTGACAGGCGCACTGAGCTTGAGCTTTTGTCGTCCTCCGTGGACGGGCGTGGTGACGATGTTGGCGGCGGCCCGGAGGGTAGTGATTTCCCCCTAGAGTTCCTAGATCTTCCGGAGGTTGGCGTCCCCCTTGATGTCTTCTTCCAGCTTCTTGTAGGCCTGTCCAGCGTGCTGGAGTTGCTCGTTGAGGTTTTCCATTGCTTGTCGGTTTTCGTTAACGATTTTCTATATGTCTTTTGTCTCGGCTTCTTGTTTCTGGATTATGCGTCGGAGCTTATCGTAGCTTTCCTTGGTGAAAGAGCCATCTCCATCGGAGTCGTACTTGAGGTCCGGCATGTCGAAGTCCTTAGTGTTGGCGGGCTCCTGCGCGAGGCTCTGAGGCTGGTTGCGCGAAGAGGATGAGGATCCTGGAGTAGGTGATTTAGCAGAAGCGCGAGAAGACATCTTGTCTATACTGTTTAGTAGTTCTCAAAAGGTGACTTACTGAACAGGAGCAATCAAAGTGTTACGGCCAGCTAACTGACAGTGGGTTTGTGTTAACAGTAAGCCAGGGATTGAGAGTAGTAACAGTCGTTCCGTGGTCCTGGTCGAATAGATCGTAGATCTTCAAAGGTCTTGGTGATCAGTCAAGGCCTCAACAAGAGTCGTAGAGTAGTCGTCACTTAGGTATAGCTGAAAGTACCGGTTAGGGTAATCACAAAGTTGATTGCTGAAGAACTAGGAAAGGTAGGACTCGAGAGGACTCGAGTCCCAACTATATACAAGTCTGGTTCCATGCTGAACACTTCCTGATCCTGGGGGACCGACACCCAGGACGTCGGTCCATCGCCATGGACCGCCCTTAGCACCGTCGGTCCTGTCGATTGATTGATTGATTTATTCCTACTCGGTTATGGAGCCGCTCTTATGTCAGCAGCTATGCCCGGATAGCGGGGTCCGGCAGACAGCCGAAGCGTTCGAATGTTAATCCGAGCCGCCCCACTTCGCCAATGCGAAAACATTGACCAGCTGTCCCCAAATTCCTGCTTTGCACTTTAACCTCTATCTACATTTGGCGGCCACCTAATGTTGATCGCGGTTTCCTACTAATGTGACCTCTATGATAGGATCTGTCGAGTCCTAATGCCTCGTTCTGTGGTTCTGCGTACCTACAGTCTCCCCCCAATGTTCAGCTTTGTCTGGGTTGTGACTCGATCCTGAATTGCCCAAGGATCTCGGTTTGTTCCATGAATCTGATGGCTTTCGCGGCTGCTTTGCGTTCGTTCAATACGACCCGGAGGTTATGTCGTCCTGGGATGGCTCCTAGTTCCTGGCGTCGGAGTTGTCGAAACCTACGGCACCGCAACAGGACGTGCGATACCGTTTGTCGTCCTTCCCGGCATTGGCAGTTGGCGTCCGTGGCGTCCGGAACTCTTCGGTTGAAGAGGAAGTCCCTGAGTCCGATCTTTTCCGTGCGCATCTGCACGAGGATTGAGCTCTGTCGTTTGCTTAGCCTACTATGGAGCTGTAACACTTTCTTTGTTGGTTTCGGCGTGTGACGATGGGTGGTTCTACCTCGTGTCTCTCTCGACCACTCGGCTTGCCACGTTTTATTTGCCTCCCTATGCGTCCATGTCTTAAGCGTTGACCGGAGTGCGTATAGCTCCTTTGGTGTGTCTGCCTTAGTGCCCGTCTGGCCGTTCTGCCGCCAGCCTGTGGCTTCTTTGGCTGCTATGTCAGCGTCTTCATTGCCCTGGATTCCCGTGTGAGCGGGTACCCATCGGATCTCTGTCTTAAGTCCATGTTCCTGGAGTTTCTGTGTCTTGTCTGCAATGGTCTTGAGCAAGTAGGAGCCTGATTTGCCCTTCGGCTTGGCTGACGATCTGATGGCTGCTTGGTTGTCGGTGTAGATGAGGATTTTACTTCTGTTGTTCCCTTTCCGTTTATCCTCTTCCGCAATCTCGAGGGCGAGGATAATGCCTCGCAGCTCCCCTGCATAGACTGTTGAGGTGGCGTCATCTCCCATATATGAGCTACGGGTTTGTCGTGTAGTGTGGCATACCGCCGCTGCTCCTATGTGGCCGTTGATGCCGCTTCCGTCTGTATAGATATGTAACGCTTCATTTTCTATATCGAGACTTGTCTGGTGTTCCTTTGCTGCCGTTTCCGCAGTGTCTGCGATATATATGCGCGGCCCTTGCCACCATGGAGGGGTGATGAAGGGTGGGATCTGCTCGCTCGGTCTGGTGTTACTGCCCTGTTTGTTGTGAAGCTCTTGTTCGATTGTGTGTCTTGGGCTTAACCTTTGCTTCTTCTTTCTTCTTCTCTTCCTCCTATTCTGGGTGCTTTCGCAGCCTTGCTCTGGTGGGCCTAGCCTGTTGATCGTGTCGATGTTGTGTTTCCATATTCGTTGCTCCATCGGTAGCAGGTTCATTTCGACGTCGAGTGCTGGAGCGGACGTAGCCCTGAAGGCTCCGCACATTGCCCTTGCCGCCCTTGCTTGTAATCGTTTCAGTCTATTGAGAGTTCGGTCTGTGTATCCCTTTCCCCTCCAGCCGGAGTTAGACCATGCTGAGCAGGCATACATCATCTGTGGTATTGCTACTCCTTGGTATATTGTTCGCATTTCTTTGGTCTTCACTCCCCAGGTGGAGCTCCCGAGGCTGCTGATCGCGGAGATGGTTTTTGAGACTTTACGCTCTATCGCATCGATGTGTTGTTTCCATCTAAGTATGGCATCCATCGTGAGGCCAAGGTATTTGCATGTCGGTTTGGGGTGTATTTCCCCCCATTTGCTCTGTAGTGGAGTATTGGTATTGATTCTCGACCTTGCCCTTGTGAAGTGGACTAGTTGGAACTTTTCGGGCGCGAAAACGGAGGCGTGGGTTGTTGCCCAGTCCTCCGCTTCGTCTAGTGCATCTTGGAGCTTGCGGCATGTTTCTTCAGTCGTTTCTGCCCATGCTAGGATCGCTACGTCGTCTATAAACCCAGTGGCCAGTGTTTCCTGGCCTTGGTTACATCTGTCGAGGATATCTGCATTATAGAATAGGTATAGGATCGGTGAAAGAGGAGAGCCCTGTGGGATGCCGGTGGTGAGCGTGTAAGGCTCTGACCGGTATCCGTCGATGTGTATTTGGGTTTGTCTGTTTCCTAAGAAGCTAGTAATCCATCGTACTATGGATTCGTTAATCCGTCTCTTCCTGAGGTTGTGTAGGAGTCTCTGGTGTGACACGTTGTCGAACGCCCCCGAGACATCTAGGAGAAGGAGGCTCGCCGCCATCCCTTGTCTAGTGTTCCAAGCCTCATATATCTTATCGATAATGAGGTGTAGGGCATGTTCCGTCGATCTCTGTCTCCTCCCGCCCATATGGTTCTTAGGCAACAGGTTGTATGTCTCTGCTAGGTAGCTTAGCCTTTCCGCTATGATTGCATCCATAATCTTTCCGACTGTGTTGAGCAGCGCTATTGGCCTATATGCTTTCGGAACTGTATAGTTATCTTTACCTGGCTTCCGTAGCACTATGGTAGTAGATTTCCTGAAGTGCTGGGGGCAGTAACCGATGCGGAGGCTCTGGTTAAATGCCCTGGCTAGGTGAGGGCTGATCCATGGTTTGGCGATTTGTAGCGCTCTGTTCGTGATGCCGTCTGGGCCGGGTGCCTTACGCGGTGCTGTTTTCTTTATTGCTTCCTCTACCTCGTTCTCGGATATTGGTGGGAGCGTGATCTGGTCTCTATATGTTGCGTTTTGTATGTCCTCTAGGTTTGCTTCTGGTGGTGCTGGGAAGAATGTTTCCCGAAAGAGCTCTGCTTTCTCTTCAGGTGTGGTTGCCGTATGATTACTACCTGGCTTGGCGATTTCTGGCGTGACTGTCGGCATTTGGTTCTGTCTGGTTCTGGCCCATTTAGCAATCCTCCAGAGTGATTCTGGTGATTCTGCTGCTGTTTCAACCGCCTCGCGATGTGCCTTTTGTAGCGCCTTTCTTATCGTCCGGCCTTTCTTGTTTCGGGCTATGATATATTCTTCCCAGTTCTGTTCTGTGTGTTCCGCATAGAACCGTCTTCGGAGTCGTTTGGTCTCGGCCAGGACCTCCTCGCACTCTTCGCTCCAGCCGGCTCGCGATTTGGGGGACAAGATCTTCTTTGGTACCGCTTCTTCAGTCGCTATACTGAGGGCTTCAGTGATGTCCTGGACATATTTATCGAGGGCAGACTTTGTTCTTGGCCTCCTTAGTGGTGGGAGCTCCCTTTTAATAGCCCTTATGAATACCCTTTCGTCTAGGGCTTTCCAGTTTCTCCTTTCCTCTGGTTGTAGTTGCGCGATTGTGAGGTCTAGCGACGTTGCTATCGGAAGGTGATCTGAATCGTGGTTTACTTCGTCTTCTATGCCGCACTTAATAAGCCTTTCGATGAGTCCTACTGTAAGTAGACACAGGTCTATCGTTGAGCTATAGTCTCCTTCCTTGTATGTGATTGTTCCCGCGGGTAGCTGGTTGATGAGGTCGGAGTCGTCCATGAGTTCTACCAGTTCCCTGGCTCCCGCGTCTGTCGTTCGAATGTCGCTTCCTCCCCATAGTTCGTGGTGGAGGTTAAAGTCCCCCACCACTATTTGCTCGATGTGATTGTTGGTTTCTAGGGCTGTTCGTAGTTGTTGTAGGACCGTTTTCTCTCCCTCTTCCTGATTTTGGGGATTATATATGTTGTGTATGGCAATTTTGACGCCCTGGTCAGTCTCTGATCCAATGGTGAGGGTACAGAGATCCTTGCTGTGTTCCTTAAACTGCCACTTAGAGTGGTCCAGCTTTTTGTTTACGAAGAAGCAGACCCTGGCTGGGCCTCCCTCTCTGTTCGACGGATAGCAGAGGTGGAAGCGGTCCTTTGCTGGGTGGTGTGTTGTGGCGTTAAATGGGTTCTTCCATGGTTCCTGGATAGCGATGATGTCGTATTTATCGATCCGAGGGTCGCGGAGGAGCGTAGCCATAACGGTGTCTCTTGATTTTCTGACGTTATACTGTAGTATTGTAAGTGTATGTTGTGTTATCATTCACTATCGTCGACTATTTCCATGTTGTGGCTGTTGTGTATCGTCTGCGTGTTTACGTCTATAGCTTCTAGTGCTCGGCGGGAGGGCATTATTACCCTCCTTGGTCTGGGCTTCTCTGGGGCGACTGTGATTGTGTTTTCGTCGTTTTTGTTGTTTTCATGCTGTGTATCGCCGCCTGTTGACTTTTGGCGTTTCTGTACTTTCTTCTTAATGGGTGATCTGCTACGCCCCGGGCGGGTATCCTGAGTTGGGCCTGGTTCCAGTACCGGCCTTGTTGTTATTCCAGTTTGGGGTTCCGTCTCCTTAGCGGTTGGGGATGTCTTCGCCTCTGGGTGGTACCGTGGTCGTTGTCTATAGGCCTCCTTGATCTTGGCTAACTCGCGCATCCTAGTCGGGCAGCGGCCGTGCCAGGCCTCGTGTTCTCCATGGCATGCTGCACACTTCCGGGGTGTGTCTGCGTCGCTCTTCGTAGGGCACTCTCGGGTCGCATGTTCTTGCGCGCAGTAGCCGCATGTTGTCGTTGCCTTGCACTGGGTTCCTATGTGGCCGTATGAGTGGCATCTGAAGCATTGCCTCAGACGGCACTGTCTGTCGTATCGTTCGCATTGGAACACCTCTCCTTGCCAGATAAGTCCTTCGTCGATAAGTCTATTGGCGTCTTCCGCTTTTGAGAATTCAACTATGACGGATGATGCTGACTTGGTGTTGGCGGATCTCGTCAGCCATCCAATGTATTTAATCTCTGCTGTAGGGATAAACGCCTTGTTGTCCTGTAATAGTTCCTCTCGTAGTTCCGTGAAGCGCTCCATGTCCATTGTGCTTGTGCGTATGCCGTGGGCGAGGATCCCGTATGTCGGTATCCGTACCGCGGCCCCTGTGCCAATACGGTGTTCCCAGTCCTCGGCGAACTGGCGTAGGGCTTCCCTTTCTGTGGCTGTGGCTGTTTTGATACTGAGGTCTCCGCTCTTCAACTGGTTTGCGGATACTGTTTTCAGTTTACGGATATGTTCATTGTTGCTCTGTTCGATAGCGCGGTCTACGTGCGCCTTAAGGGAGCGGGGGTTCATAGCTCTTATGCTGGCGATTGTAACAGGGTCTCTAATGTTTACAATGATTTCGCGGAGGGTCTGGACATGGTTCGGTCTTTGGTTCTGCGGGTTATGTATGCTTCCTACGAGTCCTCCTCTGGCAGCTACGCTAGCATAAGACTGCGCGGCGCTTCCCTGATTCATTGGTCCCAGTGCTTTGATGTCCCTCACCATTTTGGCTGTCAGTTCGCCAACTTTCAGCGCCTCCTTAGCGGTAGCGTTAGTATCCTTCGAGGTGTTTGTATTCTGTGTGATTTCGGCTGTGTTTTGCTGAATGGCGATTCTCAGGCTGCTTGTGGTACGGGTAGCGTTCTCATTCGCTGCCTTGGTCTCCACTCGCAAATTTTCAACTGCTTCGTGAACGTGGCTGATATCAGGGATGTGCTGTAGTTTGGCAAGGAGGGTAAGGGTTCCGATGAATGCGGATCTGATGCCCTTCGGCTCGATTGGATGTCCATTTGCGTTATCGATAGATTTCAGTGCTGTCTGTAGGTATCTGCTGAGTTCCGTGGCGTGCTCTCGATAGGGCGATGGCCAGGTCTGATCCTTGGGCCATGGGGTCGCCATGGTGCCTACGTCGCTTTGGGCTTTACGACGAGCACACGGCTATCCAGTTGACCGGTTAGATCGTGTTTTGGTGCTGTTTTAACTCCGATTTTCAAGAATTTCGTTCTCGCTGTTGTTGATGTTTTCCCGTCGGTCCTGTCCCAGGACCGCTTATCGTCCGTCGGTCCTGCTTATCGTCACGTGACCTGTATCCTAGTTCTTCCGTTCCGTGGGGGTTGTTACGACGTAACGGCTGACGGCCGTCCCTATAACCGCTGAGCCCCTGCGGGGTCGTCGTCAGTGGTCTGTTAACTGTCGGGTCGTAACACATAGCCCCCTACGAGGCTTTATAATAATCCGTCGGAGGTTAGATCTTCCGGTTCCGGTTGATTAGGTGCATAGTCTATACGCCTAAATCGATAAATAAATAGGAATTTAGTAAAGCTTAGAACTTCTTCCTTTTCCTTACGCTAAGCAAAGTTTAAGTATATAACCCCTACTATATAGAAATTTATAACGCTTTCTATACTATTTTATAAAGATTTAGTTTTTATCTTTTATTATACTTCTATTTTCTTTTATCTTCTCTTTTTTTTTTTTTTCCGATTTTTTAAGCTTTTGTATATTTCTATATAATTATTTGCTAACTATTAGCTTTTATATAGATTTGCATATCCCCGGGCGCTAGGCGTCGCCCCCGTCATATTACGTATAGTTTTCTAGCAAAGCTTTATAATATCTTATAATATCTTATAACATCTTATAATATCCTTATAATCCCGAACGATACTCGATATTACTTTATACTACCGTATATCTGTTACGACCCGTTGGACATGGTCGCCAACACGACCCCGCCTGGATCCCGGCGGCTAACGCAGGGCATATGTAACCCAGCCGACAGGTGTAACCAGGGATCCTCGGAACGGAAGAACTATGGACAAGTCACGTGGCCTCGGGGATAACGCGGGGTAGGGACAACCCGGGCTGGATATGTTGGATATGTCAGATATCCAACCGATCCCCGGATATGTTGGATATGTCAAATATCCAACCGATCCCCGGATATGTTGGATATGTCAAATATCCAACATAGCCAAGATAAGGAGGACCGTTCAGGACTTGTATATAGGATGGACTCGAGCCGGGCTCGAGGACAGACTTCCATAGCTCGTCAGCAATCAACTTTGTGATTACCCTAACCGGTACTTTCAGCTATACCTAAGTGACGACTACTCTACGACTCTTGTTGAGGCCTTGACTGATCACCAAGACCTTTGAAGATCTACGATCTATTCGACCAGGACCACGGAACGACTGTTACTACTCTCAATCCCTGGCTTACTGTTAACACAAACCCACTGTCAGTTAGCTGGCCGTAACAGAAGGCTCTTGGGAAACACGCCTGGTTGGTAAAACAGAATGTGACGATAACGTTAATGCTCACCAGGCACACCGTGCGAGTTGTGTTTACGTAAGCCCTCTGAAATGCATATTGTTTCTTTCTGAATCAATTTACTCTTTTACAACTTCTCGAGTCTGATTCCTACGTGCCTAGTTCGTCCCGAAAGATCTGCAGGCTAACTAGTGCCGTTTGATCTCCTAACGACTCGCCATGTTAAAAATATCTCAATATCGGACGCGGTGGCCGATCGGATCAGTTCAGGGCGTCTTGGCGCCACAATATGGGGTGTGTTCTCCGATACGCAAGCACGATCAATGCATTTTGTACCCAAGGCTTCAATACTGAGCATTTCTTATGCTACAGTTTCGCTATAGTGTCAATATGGTCGTACTAGTTTTCCATAAATTCGAAAGAGGAACCATTTGTTTACTATTTCATTCCTAACGGTTAACAGGCGGTTTGATGGTGAGGGCTTGGCTTGATCTCGTCGCTCTTAATTTGGGCTATTCGCCAAACAACATAAATCACTCGATAAAATATTAATTTACTACAAGGTTGAAGTAAGATTTCAATGGTTTACATCATAAGACAGCGCAGCATCCAGCTGAGGTAAAAACAAGATTCTCCGCTATAACAACATCATGTTGTTTAAACATCACAAATGGTTCTCATTTCTAGTTTTTTATTAGCAGATAAATCATGTGGACCCTTGAAAAGATGGTATCACGGTGGAGAAGAGGACACTAGGGCGGCATGTTCGCCCAAGATCACCTAACCCGGTGCCACCAAGCCCAGGTCAGATTTGTCAACTTCACAGAATGTCAGGGACAAACGCACACGTGTTCCTATTTTCTTATTTCATTGATGTATTCATGCATCACCAGGTCAGGGCCTCTCTTGATAAAAGGCTTTGTTTGTGACTTCTGGCGTCTTTTCGGCATAAAGACAGCCGAGGAATGAGGGGAAAACTTGGCGATCTTCCTACCCCAGACTTTAACCACGCCTTTTGTTACCACAAATGACGATTGGAAGGATGAAGCAAGCGGGGAAGCGACCCAAAATAGGTTGTCTAGCATTGCACACCCGATCCATACAGGTTCTATATCTAAGAAATACATTAAGCCGTAGCCTTCTGCCATTATTGTTCCAGTGGCACTATGCGGACTCTAAAAATCATCAAGATGTTGTTCTCAATCGCTCCTGTTGCTTTGACCTTCCTGACACTCATATTCCCTGCAACAGCAACGCCACAACTTCCTCCTCGTCGGCCAAAGTTCTACTACGGCCATGACATTTCCAGCGTCAAGTGGCTTGAGGATTCTGGGGCGTCCTTCAAGGATTCGGCCCGCCATAACAAGACAAGACCACTCGAGGACATACTTGGAGATGGCGGTATGAATGCGGCGCGACTCCGGTACACA
Source organism: Colletotrichum truncatum (assembly GCF_014235925.2). Classification (NCBI taxonomy): domain Eukaryota; kingdom Fungi; phylum Ascomycota; class Sordariomycetes; order Glomerellales; family Glomerellaceae; genus Colletotrichum; species Colletotrichum truncatum. The sequence continues at coordinate 4,470,939 of NW_027222401.1, read as the reverse complement.
TTCCATTCATTAGCGAACGGTTTCTCATTGTGTTTGTCGTTGACTGTGAACCAGCCTCTGGGTCGATCCTCCCTCAGGAGACCACAATCTGGAGTACAATCTTGAGCTCGCCTCTCGGCTCTACAAAAAGGGTTACGCAATCTATCTCGATTTTCATTTCTCGGACAACTGGGCCGACCCGGGAAAGCAAATTACGCCAGCAGCTTGGCCAACCACTTTCGATGCTCTGTCTAAAACCCTTCGCAATTATGTTAAGGACACGCTAATTGCTTTTCACAAAGCCGGCATCGACCTCGCCATTGTCAGTCTCGGAAATGAAGTCACCCATGGGATGCTTTGGCCACTTGGTTACGCAACTATTGATATCCATCCCAAATCGTCCAGAATCGCCAATTTCACAGACTTCGCCAGACTTTACACGTCTGCTCGTGGAGGGGTGGATGATGCGGTCCGTCGTGGCGTTTCCAAGCCTGACACGATGCTTCATTTATCCTTTGGCTGGAACTCGACTCTTCAGGAGATCTTCTACGAAACCCTCATCGAGACGGGAATCGTGAAGCCTGCGGATTGGGACGTTTTTGGCATCAGTTTCTATCCTTGGAACGGACTCCGAGCAACCTATGACAATCTGCGCAAAACAATTGGTGTTTTCACTTCGCCTCCATACGTGAAACCGGTCCATGTCGTCGAGACAGATTACCCCGTCTCATGTCCCGCTCTGAATATATCAAATGCTGATAGACTTACCCTTAGTCCCCAAGGACAGACAGACTGGGTTCGGGAGGTTGTTGACATTCTGAAAGAGACACCCAAGAATCTCGGCAGGGGTATATGGTACTGGGAACCCGCGTCTATCGACAATCCGCCACTGGGAAGTGCATGCGAGGATGTGCTTCTTTTCGACCGCCAAATCACAAGTGATTCCAAGCTGGTCGGTTACTCAAGAGAAAGCGTTAACATGTATAAACCAAAGAAGAGGCACGAATGAAGGGTCAGACCCCGACTAGGATTACAATGACAGCGACACACCAACCTTTGGTATACATGTAAAATACACAGGTCCTATCCCATTGAACTAAACATTCAAAACCATATATAACAAAAGGCTGAGCGTGATGAGGACGACGAGTAAAATCCTAAAATCTAACAGTTTGTATTTCCATTCGACTCAACTTGCGAGTAGCTAGGTACCTTTGCAATCATTACAGTGGGATAGCAAATTGAAGAGCACACCTATGGTATCTCAAGATTACATTTGGGTGGTTATTTTATTTGATCATTCTTTGTAGACGTAAGATAGCGGCTAATCCTCTTATCAAAAGTCGCCTCACTTGCGCAAATAGCCTTGATAATGCCATCATGATGCGCTGATGCGATCAGGTTACACGCCGTTCAAAGTCAGTCGAGCAGGATGGGTCAAGTTTAGTAGAGAACAATCTGTAGAAGTCGCATCGCCAAGCCAAGCATGACCGCGCATGAGAATAGCAAACATGTCGTAGTACAGCTCATTGCACTAGCCTATCAGCAATAGAATACTTACGTTTTTAGCTGTTAGAAAAGCATTCCCAGCCGATAATAGACACCTAGGCTCGGCTAACAATGAGCTCCGCTGAGGACGACTTATATTGTAACTGTTTTGCATGTAACCTACTTCTCCTGCTGTGCATGCAACCTATTTTTTTCTGAATAGAATGGGGTATGGAGCGTGGTGCTGGCAGCGAACGCCGAAATGCGAACCGGTGCAGGGAATGCTTCGACCGCCAGAATCCAAGTAACTGTGCTCCAACGGAGGCTTTTTTTGAGGTGTATCTAGTACCATGGAAGTAAAGATAAAAGGGCAAGCTAAGCGCCTCTTCGTCAAATCCTCTCACATCACAGCTTCAAAACCATTTGTCCAACGTCATAAGAGTCCCTAAAGCTCAATCTTTTGTCCCCCCTATTCATTATCCAGAAATCGACATCATGGCGACTGGTGGCGACATCAACTTCGGTCCCGAGAAGGCTGCGACACGGGTCGGTCCAGTTGACTAGAATATTTGCGGCACTTGCGGCCTGAATTACAACGGAACTGCTAATGTTTGCACATGCAATGACTCTTCCAAAGACACTCGCATCGTGGTGAGTCAAGAAAAGACTTTGCCACCGACTAAACTCACCTATTTTCAGTCCCGTATCGCCCGGTCTGGTGTCATTTTGTGCCCCATAGCAATGCCGTTGAATCTATCATACCGGTTGCAACACATCGTCAAGGAAAGGTTGACTGTGGGATATGTCCGGCTTTCAATGAACAATGTTCTTGGCAGCTTGTTATGGAAGAACAAACAAATAGAAAGATTAAACTTCAATGCAAAATATTGAACAACCTCCAATGCCTGGATGTTTCATCCTCTGTAGCCCGCCGGTAATGTGCATGACCATTTCTTTTTTTTAACAGGCTCATTGTACTGGACCTTCTTTCAGCCACTGATCCCCGCATCTTCTCCTATCCCATACGTTTAAAGCCAAATGAATTCCCTTTCGACTTTGATTGGAACTGCTGCCTCGTCAAACGGGTGTGGTTCACAACGCACAAGACATACAACTATGCTTCGCTGTGATGGAATATGTCGAGGGAAGTACTTTACAAGAAGCCTGGGACCAGATGAGCAGCAAGAACCAGCAATCCATTGTGGCTGAATTGGTTGGAGCTTTACGTCACCTACACACTTTACGGCTTTCCGACGGCCGCGTTCAAGCTCTGCTACGACAAGCATTGAATGAAATGCTTGCAGAAGGGTTCCAAGACGCAGTCATTGGCGGCCCAGGTATTGGGTTTCTCAGAGATGGCTCAGCTCTTCTTGGTGCCGTCAGCAAGAAAATGGGGTTGAAAAGGCCTTTTCACACGGCGGAGGCCACTACCTGTCCCGACGGCATTGTGCTTCGGTCTCACTATGAAGATCTTGGTCCCGTGAAGCTCGAAAGCTCCACCATGGCGCAATGGGGACATGAAGCCGTGTTTTGCCACAATGACCTTACTCCCCGCAACATAATGGTCCAGCTATTCAACAATACTGATGGAACCTCGACCTATAAGCTTAACGCCATTATTGACTGGGAACTTGCCGGGTTCTATCCGGCTTCGTACGAGCTGAGCCTACAAGATACCTACCTCAGTGGTGGTAACTGGCTGATTTCCTACTACCTGCTTCTCAAACGGCAGATGAAGGATTTGGTACCCAGTTCATCGTCTCAAGTTTCTTTGCTACGGGCTATGGAGCTCCTGTTCGAATCTCGACAGAGGAGACTGGCGGAGTGTTCCAACATCCCAGCACACATTCGCAAACGATTCATAGAGAGACTGCAACTGCGTCGCGATGAGGATCCTTACATTGGCTGAACGCCAGGTATACAGGGAGCGTCACAACCTTCATTGTCTGGTACCGAGGCCCAGAAGCTTGAAGATGACGTTGTTGCCGAAATGATTGCGATGGGGCAGTTGAAGTCGGCACATTGAAGTAACGCTTGGTTGATCAGGCGCATTCTACAGTTTCAAGCCGAAAGGAGGGTTATAACTTGAACTATGAAGCACCGTGAAATACCATTTTGTACGTCTTATAAGGACTTTGGACGAGATAAATACGTCGCTTACAATGGACACGATTGGTGGTTTTCTCTTAACCTATTCTATATTCCGTTCTCGCTATCAAGTTGGTAGAAAATTGGCTTCGGTTTGCCCTGAGTGGCTGTTGTCTCTCCTGCGAGAGTATTGTGGTCACACAGCACTCATTATGGGATAGGTTTTGCTTATTCATGATTTTTACTAAGCTTAAATGATGTCTTGGCCGATAATAGGCGAAAGTACAATTGGCTGGCAGGTTTTTCGCTCACCGCTATGCTTCTAACCTCAACAACAGTGGCTATCCCGAGAAGACCGCGGTCCCTAGCTAAGAGCAACAAACAAACCTAACTAACCCGACAACTATAGCCGGTCGACATCTATGTCCTTCAAAAACTACAACGAAGTACCAGTTAGAGAATCAATTCGCAAGCTGAACTCTGACTCTTGGGTCGTTGGCAACCATATTTTTATTCTACGAGTTCAGAATCCCTCCGCTTTTCCGCATGCATGGAGCGACGGCAAAGGCGCCTATTTTGCCGTTTCGTATTATAATGACCAGATAAAGACCAGCTCACATGAAGAACCACTTCCTGCAGATGGCCCCATTCAAAAGGTCTACGACACCGGCAATACAAACGCTGTCTGGAGCATCGGGGATGCCTTCCTCAAAATCCACACACTGCATTCGAACAACCATACCCGCGAGCATACTGTACTCAGGTACCTCCACGACCCAACAAAACCGACATTAAGTTTTCCCATACCTCAAACTATATTTCATGCGGAATTTGAGGGCCGCTACTACCTCATCACTAGCCGCGTTTCGGGCCAGACGCTAGAAACTGTGTGGCCTTCTTTGACGGAGTCATCAAGACAATTTTGCGTCAACCGTGTCTGTTATGGAGGAAAGGGGACTGCTATTTGTGGCGTCGATAACAAAGATCTGAATGAAAATTGGATGGCCCCTCCTGGTCAAGAGGACCGCAGTCCCCAAGCTCAGTTTGGATACTGTAGTGAGATTGGTATGGACTGCTCAGATCTAGTGCTGTCCCACAACGATATGGGTCCTTACAACGTCATTGTTGACTTGACCCGAATAGATCAACCATCAGTTGGTATCATTGATTGGGAAATGGCTGGCTACGTGCCGCGCGAATGGGTCAGGACCAAATTTCGCATTTGCCATGCCATGGACTTCGACTTTCCTGGACACGATAGCGAGCGGATGAGTCAGCGTACGGAGTGGAGGAGGCGCGTGCAATTGAGATTGGGAGAAGAAGGCTTTCAAGACGTTGGCGAGTCATATATGACACGGTTGCGCCAAACATGAACCTTTGGTGTTTTGAAATCGAAGGAAGAGCTCCAGGTTCCACTCCGCTCGATGCAGTCCATTCTCTTTCCATTACCTAGCCTGATGGAAAAAAAAAGAACACCCTCAAAACATACTATCACCTAGCTTAACACCACCCTACGTTCTCAGTCTCTCAATTTCTATCCCAATCCTAGGCTCAATGGCAGATGTTGTCCATTTTAACCTGTTGACGCCAAGAATTGCATCTCTGACCACAAAAAGTTGGAAGAATGGGAAAACACACAGTTGTGTAAATGGATACTATAGAACGTCAAGCCTATCGACAGGAATATAATGTATTGATTGAGATGAACTATTTCATAATCTCCAGCGAGGTTGTAAAGCTAAGCTTTTCTTTCTTTTCCTCTTGACTGGCTTCTTTCCATCGCCTCTAAATTTGCGTTCCTGACCTTGTGTTGGTGCACGCTGCCTTGGCATGGCTCAGAAGTTCCGTCAATCCTGAAATCCCTGATCTTCGGCTTCTCGCATCGTGCGCAAAAGTAGTTGAAATATCAATCCCAAAATCCTGTTTGTTGCATTCAGAGGCTGCCCACAATAACTGTAGCATCGTTATGGTAGACGGCTCCGTGTATTCATGCAGTGACGGCTTGGTAGCCCCTGAAGATGATGGGTCTTACCAGTAGGTGAAATATCTCTCTTCCAGCTGCCTACCTATACGGCTAGTGAAAAGTGCTTATCCACGCGATGTCTACATAGCCGATAATAGTCGGTAGCTTTGTCGGTCACGGAGCCACTTCAACCCGGGATTCCGACAATCGCAATCAACACCGAAGTTTTCCTATCAAATGCGGGGTGACCTCAACTTCGCCATCAAGTTTTGCCGAATCATACACTAAGATTTATAGTAGATCTACCATGTACTTACATGGTACTAAACGCCTTGGGTATGCCAATCACTATTCATGCATAATGCTACATTAAAACAGCGAAGAATTTACTGCTTGTGCATCACTGCGGTGCGGAGAAAAAGTGGCTCTCAAAGCAGGAACTCGAGGGCATGGCGAAAATGAGGCCACTCCGCACTCCGACTTGATGCGATGGCGTATTCGCTGATCTCATCAATTGCTACCACTATTGCGACATTAACGGATAACAGGGAGCACGGAACATGGATTTCATTTGAGTAAGGTCCACAACACTAACTGATGCTAGACTCAGTGTGAGAAACAGTTTGCGTGGACATGTACCCAGACAAGTTGTGGTGCTTTTTGATGAAGGTGCTATTCGTAAATGAAGTACTATCATCATCGCTTCTAACAGCGAGAGATCTCAAAAATTCATTTATACTATTTTTCCCGCGTCACATCATCTCCTCGAGTCTACAGTCTCATTTCTTTTCAAACCGATCAAGCCTGTAAGGAGACAACAAAGGGCCGCTCACATTCCTCAAAATCTGCTTGCTAAGCAAGTCGCCAACGACAGCAGCATTGGTTACACCAGAGTGCATGACAGCAACAGTTAGACCGCTCAGGCCAGTTGGGCCAAGAATGGGCAAGCCGTCCTCTGGGTCTGGCCGCACGCCGATGGTGTAATAATCATACTCGAGCTTGTCTCCGCCTTTGAAAGCCTTCTGCACCTTGGCGAATAACTCGTCTGCCGCTTTTTGGGGATCGCCGTCAGTGTCACCGCCTGAAAAGTCTTTGCCGGACCTGATGCGTCCCTCAAGTGTCTGGCGCATGTGCAGTTGGTCGCCATTAATCAATGTGTTCAGCAGATTCTCCTTAGTTGGTCGGGTGTTGATGAGCAGACCCTCTCGGCCTGAAAGGGGAAGCCTAATATTCTCTGCCGCTAGAAGCGGGACGCTCCCGAGGCCGGCCGCAAGGACGACATGGTCGGCCCGCACCTCTCCGTCAGGTGTAATGACGCCTCCGATGCTTCCGTGTTCGTTTTTGATGAATCCAGTGACCTTAGTTTCCAGAAGCTTTGCACCAAAGGCAGCTTCCGAATTTTCGATCAGTTGAATGGCAACAAGCTCTGCTTCCATAGCGCCCTCTTGGCCAGAGAGAACGGCCCAGTCAGGTACACCGTTACTCTCTAGCTTGGGTTCGATGTCGGTAATCTCGGTCTGGTTGACGCGGACAATGTCGTAGCCCCATGCTGCATGATTTTCGAGGAATTCCTCAAGCTCGTCTTCGGGCTGGTTCCAGCTCAGCGCCTTACTCCAGTGAATGGGCAGGTTGGGCAGCTTCTTGTTTATCTCTATCCATCGTTCAATGGAGCGAATGCGAAAGTCGTAGTAAGTTTTGTCTTCCGTCGCCGCATTGATCCACGCAAACGAGTTTGGCGTCGCGACGCCCCCGAGGTCTTCGGCGATGACGGTAACATTCGCCTCTGGAGCGAGATGCCAGGCGATGGAGGCGCCGACGATGCCGCCGCCCACAACGACAACGTTTGGCTCCGGAGTAACGCTCATGGTTTCCCAACTATGGTGCAAAAAATTACTTAGCTGACGATCGAAACCAAAGATGTAGTGAAAGAAGTCAACGACGATTAAGACATAGGAGAAAAGCTTAAGCCGAGGGTAGGAAATATTCTGTCTTTAAGTACAATCTTCGCTTCCATTGACACTCTGAACGGCACCCCCGACTTTAGCTGCATTCTCACTCCACCTTATCTGATAGCATTGTGGCCAGAGTGCGGAGCAGATGGCGGAGCAGCCAATAACGGAGGTTGGCAAATCGACCCCCAATGCATGTCACATCCGAAGCCGGCTCGGATGCTTGGCATTAGACTCCCTGTCCGTAAGACAGCGGGGTGCCTATCATCTAGGCGCCGGCATTTTTGCAGTTCGCCTGCAACATTTGTGCCCGCGGCTCACAAGGCTGAGCCTTATGATTCCACATGTAACTTAAACCTGTCAGCCAGCAAACGTGAACAAGCATCTAATTAGCAAAGACCAGGCGTCTGCTGCCCTGTGACATTGCTCACATGTCTAACCCCTTAGACTACACTGTCGGCTGGATTTGCGCAATCACTACGGAGTTCATTGCCGCCCAGGCTTTTCTCGATGAGAAACATGAGGATCCCGACGCTGTTGCTCCGAACGACAATAATGTCTACGCTCTGGGGCGAATGGGGAAGCATAATATTGTAATCGCCGTCTTACCGAAATCGTCATATGGCACAACATCTGCCGCAGTAGTCGCTAGGGACTTGGTTCAAAGTTTCCCGAACGTCCGCATCGGATTGATGGTCGGCATTGGCGGCGGTGCGCCCAGCTTGATGCACGACATCCGCCTCGGCGATGTTGTAGTCGGATGTCCTAGTATTAGAGAGGGCGGCGTTATTCAGTACGATTTTGGTAAGATGATTCAAAATCAGGCTTTCGCTGAAACCACCCATTTGAACCAGCCACCTCAATTGCTGCTTACAGCTGTAGGCGCTCTTGAGGCCAAATACGCCCTGGAAGGCAACGAGATAAATGACGCGGTAGAAAGCGCACTAGAACAGAGACCGCGGTTACGGAAGACACATTCACGGCCACCGACAGACAGCGACAAGTTATATGCCTCTGACTATGTCCACCCGGTGCAATCTACTGCATCTTGTTCAGAAGTCTGCGACCCAGATCGTGTCGTTGTAAGGCGGCAGCGCGAGGACGATGATGAAAGTCAGCCTGCCATCCACCATGGATTAATAGCCTCGGCAAATCGGGTCATGAAAGATGCACTGAAACGAGACGAAATGGCTGCCCAAAGAAGTGTGTTATGTTTTGAAATGGAGGCAGCTGGCTTGGTGAACCATTTCCCCTGCCTAGTGATCCGCGGTATCTGCGATTATTCAGACACACACAAAAACAAAGCCTGGCAGGGTTTCGCGGCCATGACTGCCGCAGCGTACGCAAAAGATCTGCTCAAGCAGATTGCACCCACCAAGGTTGAAGCAGAAACAAAAATCACAGATGTACTGCAATCTAGTAAGCGTCATCAGACTTTCTGTATCTGTTCGTCGGAACTCAACTCACGCAGAACATAGTTGAACAAAGTCAACTCCAGCACACCCAGGCGTTGAACGAAACAAAAGCTGTGATTGAAGACGTGAGGACGGGTGCGCACCTCAATCGCATCAAAAAGTGGCTTAACCCTCCTGATGTATCGGTCAACCTCAATCATGCGAGGCAACTACGTCACCAAGGCACCGGCCTATGGATCTTTAACTCATGGACCTTCCAGCAATGGGGCATCGGGATACGCCAGCACTTATGGCTCTATGGCTTGCCGGGGTGTGGTAAGACTGTCCTCAGCACCACAATTCATGATGCACTTGTGATACAAGGCATTCGTGTCGTGTTGCAATTTTTCTTCGATTTTGGTGACGGGCAAAAGCAGACAGTGGATCATTTGGTCCGCTCACTCATATTCCAGCTTTATACCGTTACAGTTGGTACTCAGAACCTTGAAATCTTGCAGAAGCTTGATAGTCTATTGAGCTCAAGCACTAATGGAAGCAGCCAGCCAACGATGACAGAGTTGTCAAACTGTTTTGCTTCAATGCTAGAGGCTGCCGACGATGTTTGCATAATCATTGACGCGCTAGATGAATGTTCGAATCGGAAGGAGCTCTTAACCTGGATAACATACCTCGCTTGCTCCCCTTGCCTCAGACACATCAAATTCTTGATCACGAGTCGTCCAGAAGAAGAATTCCGACAGAGAATTCCACTCATAACAGGAGTAGATAACTGTAAATCTCTTGATGTGGCCCATGTCAACGCAGACATTTGCTCCTACGTTCAATCTAGGATAAGAACAAGTCCCGGTTTTAGAAGATGGGCGTCCCGACCTCTGGTTCTTCAACAAATTTGCGACCAAGTTGGACAAAAGGCTGATGGAATGTGAGTCTTCATTCAATCTCATTTCAACGCATATAAGTTTGATAAATGACTAATCCATGTGCAACAGGTTCAGATGGGCAGCTTGCCAATTGGATTGCTTAGAAGAGTGTCTTAGTCTCGAGGAGATTGAGGCTACCCTCAGAAGTCTACCCAAGGACCTTAACGAAACATACGGAAGAATAGTCGATCGTATTCCACAGAACCGTAAGATGAAAGCGACGCGGCTTTTACAGTTTCTTATTCATTCATCTCGACCTCTACTCTTGGAAGAAGCGGTGGACCTACTAGCTGTGAAGCCACAAGGATTCGACCAGGAATACAGACTCCCCGATCCGAAAGAAATTCTTCGATACTGCCCAAGTTTGGTTTCGGTGGTAGTTGAAATGTCTTGGAACAAACGACTACGGAAACTTCAACTTGCTCACTTCTCTGTAAAAGAGTACCTTCTCAACTCCGGACGGAAGGAATTTGGGCCATACGACACTGGTATCGCGATCACTCGCACCCTTCTTGCCTACTTGAAGAGTTCATCTGGTATCCCGTACCCGAAAAGCTTGTCTGAGTTTCCTCTACTCAGGAAGGCTGCATATTGGACAGAGTTCGCTCGCCTTTCAGATGACTCAAGGGACGTAATCGAACCTGCTGTCACCTTCTTGCAGAATGAAAGGCTGTTTCACTTCTGGGAGAAGCTGGACGAGGATACTAGACGCAAAGAGGATAAAAACGGTACATTATTGCCCTGGCCAAAAGAAACTCTACGGAAAGATGCCCTGTCTCTTGCCTGTGCGTATGGGCTACGTAACATAGTTAAATCTCTGTTAGCTTGTGGGGGATATCTAGACACCCCACACCGGGCGATGACTGCTCTTCAAGCCTGTAGCTTCTCTGGGCTTTGCGATATAGCAGAACTCATCCTGAACATGGGATTTGATGTCAATACCGAGGGAAGTTATTGTGTTGTGGCATATGCCGCAAGCCACGGCCGAGAAGATATGGTCAAGTTGTTCCTTAATCGAGGGGCAAATGTCAATTTGCACAAGACAACCTACCAGTTCACTACTCCAGTCGTGGAAGCTTCCAGATACGGTTATCAAGACATCCTGCAAACGCTCTTAGAAACCGGGGCTGATGTTGACTGGGATGGTCGCGAAGGAGCACTACATGAAGCTTCGTACTTCGGTCATGAGAGAGTTGTTCAGCTACTCCTAGCTTATGGGGCAGATGTCAATGCGAAAAAAGCCTGTGGGAGCGCTCTGCTATCTGCCACACGCGGCAATCATGTTGAAGTTGCTCGCCTTCTTTTGCAAGCAGGAGCGGATGTTAATTCAAGCTCGGCCACGAATGACACTCCGCTCATCAACTCTATAAGAAATGGGAATGTAGCGATTGTGAAGCTACTTTTGGAACGTGGCGTAAGAACCCGGCCACCAAACCGGCAGCTCCTAGGTCATTCTACAGATACAGCTCACAACGCCTGGGCACTGAAGAGATTGTCAAGGAGAGACGATCCTCTTAGAGAAGCTGCAGAGTATGATCAACTAGAAATCTTACAGTTAATCATACGCCACGAGAAAATGAATGAGAAGCGAGAGAAGCAAGACTGCCTGGAGGCATTGAAGGAAACCATACGTAACGGCAACTTCGAAGCCACCAAGACCATGCTAGAATACGGAGCCGATGCAAATGCGGAAATAGAAAATTACGGCTCCGTAATCATCTATGCATGTTTGCTACACCAACAGGAGATTGTTCGACTTCTTTGGGAATTCGGCGCAGACATAAGTGTGACAGTCCCTACCAACGCCTGGGGCATGCTTCTACCTCGTAGAGATACTGGGGTAACAGCTTTTGAAATCTCCCATTACGCCCGAATGACAGTCCTTGAAATAGCCCAGCACGACGGAATGGCGAAACTGGTGAATTTGTTTACCCATTCAAAAGAGGTGTCAAGACCTTTGCCTATCATGCAGTCACAAGGGAGCGACTCCATGAATTTCTAAGGTAGCCCAAGTTATTTGAATTGCATCATAGGGGTCCAGAGATTGGAAGAGAAATACTTCTTAATTATACTGGATTCTATATGCAATTGTTTGTTATAAATACTAGTTAAATACAGGATTAGTTAGCAAATTATAGCCCCAGAAAAAGCAGAATCTGGGTCTACACACGAGTAAGTTGGTTGTATTAAAACTCTGAGATTAAGACTAGGTGATAAAGTTTAAGGACAAACTTGACTAGTTTTCCATAGCGCAAACTCCCACCCCATCATAGGTTCGTAGGACTATACTCTTAATTGCCTACAGAGGGAGTAATCGTATCGAAGTTCTCCTTGGAAAGGTACAACAAGCCTCTTAGGTCCAACCCTGCAAAAAGGCTGGCACTCTTGTAAAGGAATCATTCGCCTACATAATGAATACAGGCTGCCTGTTTCCCATCAGGTCACTGCTAGGAACTTGTATGTCCTTCTTGTCGAATTCATGCAATATGAGCCAGCAGATCATTCTGAATACCAATGTATACCATATCTGAAGACGTTGAGTTTCTTCATGCCTGGTCAATGCCGCCTTCAATCCCAGTGTATAACGTTCATCTCGTAAGTTGGCTTTGGGATCTTTGATAGTTGACCTTGAAAATGAGAGCGCCTGATCGTCCACCTCAGGAGATTCCTGGCCACTAAGAATATGAGATTTTCGTTTGTCATCAACATGGTGAATGGTTCTCGACACTTCTTCTTGATCGTCTTTCTCGGAAGAGTTCGTAAACATTGGGATTACGAGCCAGAGTACTCGATTGAAATATATATCCATGAAACGTTGCTCTCTCATTTCGGGAGGAACATCAAGTATGTCGCCAAAAGACGGACTGTCACCTCTGTCAGATGTATCCTTATTAACAGCCGCCAAAACCTCTTGTAAGTGACGTCGGAGAACGTCTAACACAACCTTTTGATTGCTAGACGGTGAATCGCCCTCTGTTAGTAACTTGTCGGCCTTGTCTATCGAATCGTGGACCAGGTTCAATTTGAAATAGTTAAGCTGGTCATCGGTCATAATTTCTCCTAACAAGGATTGAGAATCCTTGACAAGTTGATCAATCCTATCGACTTCTGACTGAACTTCGCTTTCGAAAGTCTTTTGAAGAAGCTCATCCTGAATGGTTTCGTTATGTTTCTGAATGCAGGCGCAAAACGCAGCCAGCAGCCGAGTGAGTGATAGGGAATCACGATCCCAGGGAAATATTGTTGGATTCGGCAGGAATCTAAAGCATCTATTCCTTATATGGAGAGTTCTTGCAAGCATACCAATAATTTCGAAAGTCACTGCATACTTTTAGCACCTTCGTCAAGTGTCTATGTATCAAAACTACAACATACCTGGGAACAAATGCTGGTGCTTCTTCTCGTTCTTGTAATACAATGCTGTAGTTGCATTACATCCGATTTGTGTCAATGTTTCTGCGATCTCGTCACGACTTCCCAACTGAAGAACTTCGACTTTAAGATTTTTGTCCCCAGAAGAAGTTTTTGACAAGTCCTGCCAAGAGACATCTTCGGCCGATCCCTCAGGTTTCCGTCGATATAGTGTTGGTAGTCTCCCAAAACAGAGCTCTTTTACTTCCGACGTAGGTATGATTCGTCGACTCTGAAATTCTGGAGCGCCAGTCTTTTCGAAAACGAACACGATACCGAAATCAGGGACCCGAGATCCCATGAGGCTATATTCATTTCCTGCGGCTCGGTATTTGTTTTCGTCTTGGTCAAACACCTTCCAGTACAGTCCAAGTACTGCCGCAAGCTCAACTAAATGAGAGATTGTGGTAGTGGCATAGGGTTTTTTGATCGCTGGATTGGTATCAAAACTTCGCTGTTTTGGTTGCATTTGGATAGTGAGAGTTGGTTTTTCATAAATTGGCACCCGTCCAGGTCCTGCTGCTTTGACAAAATCCTTTTCCCACTTACGCGAATCTCTCTCCATTCGTTGAATTGCTACCAGCAACCATATCCAAGTAGCTTTCTCGTTTTCAACTGTGTGAACTGGCTCTTTTTTTTCTTTTTCATTTTGCCCTGGCTCCTCTTTCCCCGACTTCCATGCCACATCCTCCGGATCAATGTGAAATTCAGCGCAACTTTGATCGGTTCCGTCCGCTACGCGTAATTCGCCGTCTGTGGGTTTCTTGGGATTACTCGCGGGCGCCAGAAATATGATTGGTGCCTTAAAGAAAACCTCAAGTCTGAATTCTTGAAGCCTAAGTCGGGTCCGGCTGTGGCGAAAGGCCCATTTTTTGAGCGCCCATTTTCCAATGACCCTCTCATCGCAATTTGGAAGGCCTCGCGCCGAGGCGAAGATAGCCTGCGCAATCTGAGAAATTGCCGCAAAGAGGGCAACCACAGAGATAACAAGGGCCGCAATGGCAACGGGGTCGCTTTTATCAGGATCTGCCATCTTAGCTAGGTTTTAGCCTACCTAGACACTGATGCACCGTTTGCAACGGAGTAGACTGGACCGTCTATTCCTGGTGTACGGGTCGGATTCTAGTAATTAATTGGTGCCGTCAAACAACACGAAAAATTCTTGATCTGCGGAGAACATCAAAAGCAGATAAGGCAGATTGCGATGATGAAACTTCCTGAAATATGGAAAATATCAAGTATGACTGCGACGATGTAGACGTTCAACCGAGTTGAAGGGGGTGGAAGCGGACCGCGTTTGCGCGGGCAGTGAGGCTCTGAAACTCGGTGTCATGCATTCCATATCACCTCAAACAAGGCTGGGAGTGAGTGCACCTGACTTAAGCCTCGAAAATAAATGTCCATACCCGCATGTAAATCAAGGCGCGGTTGTTTAACAATGCTGCGGCCAAGGGAGCCGATATCATACCTAGCCTGCAGAGCCGTTGCACCCTTATTGGTAGCCCTATTGCAGGGATTATGTTGGTATAAGTACAAAATCAGGTTGAGGCTGGCTTTGGGTGCCACGTCTTACTTCGCGGCGTGGGACAGCATTTCAAAACAGGCTCCAGCTGAGCGACCCATGTTGGCAATGGGGATGTCTCATGTAACTTGCACTAGACTGAAATTAGTCGCATCATGTCTCGCCTTCTGGCACGATACCATGGTTGTAGTTTGGAAGAAGCTCTATAAGTGCCTTTGTTTTCGGGCCGGAGAATACATGAAGAACAGCTGACCCGTAGTTGAGTCTTGATTTTGATTTCTTGGCAACCAAGGGATGTCAATTGGTGCAGATTCTGGTTTGATCTATCAGTGGGGAAAACACCACAATATGCGCCGCATTTCGGGGTTCACATCATGTTGTAGCCGTGTCCCCGCGTCACTGAGACTTGACGTCCCCTTCGGTTTCTCCTTGCATCAGTTTGGCCTTCCGGCTTGAGCCTAGTGCTGCATATTATGCATGTGTATAGTCCAGGTGCGTCAATGTCGACCAGTATTAGTAACACCACGGCTTGGCATGGATGAGATTGGTGAGGCTTTCTTGGAAAGGTGCAGAGATTGTTGGAATAGTTGGAACACAGAGGATTGTATGGCTACCCAGCCGGCCATACGGCTAGATGCCCGACACCTGGGACAAAAAGCTCCATTTCCCCCCCTTCCATACGGGATAAGCTGGGGCACTTTCTCCTAGGTACTTTCACTTCGAGACTATCACTTTTTTACGCTTAATTAAGCACCTTATGTTAGGATTACGAGAAATAAGCTCTTTAAGTCATCACTATTAAAAGGGGACTATGTTTTGCTTTATGTCGTGATGCCTTCGAGGCGAAGTGCGCAGCCTCACCATCACGTGACCCACATATCGCCTGTAAGGATAATCCCGAAATAGAATAACCGGAATATCTTTATTCCGCTTCGCCCATAAAACATATTTAGGCATGATATCGTTCTATAGTATAGTTAGGAGAAGATAAGCTACTTAATCTACTACTTTAAATACATGCCTATGTTTAGCACTTTGCTTTACTATAGTTATAAGCCTAGTTCTAACTTAAGATAAACCCTAACTACTATATAAAGTAGAAGAAAGAACGAAACCGATTTCTAGCTTTACTAAGGAATAAACTATAACGACTAAGTACTTATCGAAAGTATCTTTAGACACGATAGTTAAGCTTATAAGTGTTACGAGCAGGTCAGGGCAACCAACTGTGGCACAAAGCAAAAGTTTCGGTAATGATGACTCCGGCATCATTATCCCCTGTTCTGCACTATATAACTACGCCGGCCAGGCACCAACTGGTTGGGCCGTAACAATAAGCAGACGTAACTAGCTATAATAGTATAGTATGCTTTAGTATCTTGCCTAGGCGAAAGACGTTTAGAAATATATTAATCTAGACGAAGAAGGTTTAAATAAAATTCTAAAACCGGAGGAACTCCCTATGCTTAAAGTCTTTATTAAGAAGCAGAACTATTAACTATAAAAAGACTATAAGAAACGACTTAAAACCTAGACCGTACGTTATAAAGCCTTTAAAACGAATACTTAGGACGATACCGTCTCCTAAATACCGTTAGGAGAACGGCTATCTCCTCTAGACCTAGTAACGAAGTAGATACCGGGGATTTTCGATAAGTATGCTACTTAGCTAAGATACTAAGTAGCATAACAAGGAAGCCTTATAAAATAAGAAAAAGTATACAAACTTATTAACTCTTAAGTCTCTGCTATAGTTAACTAAGCGCTATTAGTACTAGCCTATATAAAACTCTTTAAGACGAACAAAATCAACTTTCGGAACTTAATTACTATTTTTAAACGTAAATACGCCTTAAACAAGACAAGTATGTTAATAACTATATAAGAAAAATATAACGCTATACTATTAAAAGCAAATATAAGCATTTCTCTAACTATATAGCTTATAAAATAGCATAAGGCTTACTTTCGTAAAGTAGAATACTAGATACCTAAAGTATAAGGAAGTCTAGCTATAAAGGCGTTCCTTAAAGCGGTAGGATAGAGATTTATACCGACTTAGGCGACTTTAAAGCTTACGTAGATTATTATATAAAAACGCTCCGGAGAAAAGATTTATAGCCTAAGTAAATACGGAGAAATTCTTACAAACCTACTTTATAAAGATAACCTTTATAAGAAAAGTCAGAACAAAACTACTGGAATCTATACTATATTAAGGGGTTGCTCCGTAGAGAGTATAACGAACGATAAATCGAATAAAGCTATACCGAATAAGTAGAAAGGAAATAAGTCGTACCTTTATAACGAAACCTATAAGTAGCTTATAGCGAAATACGCGAAGGTAGAACTTATAGTAAAAGGGAGAATAATACTTAAACACGTATCCTTCTTAGAAAAGGAAGCAACCTTAATAAGAGACCGACTCGATTCCGACCCCTAAAGCAACCTTTAAGCTATGCTTATAAGAAAAGGATAGCTCCGCGCGAACAGCCGATATACCCGAGGAAGGCTACGAGGCGAAAGTAGTAAGCAAAGCGACTAAGACTAGCCGAATTATCCTAGATTAATCAACGTAGTTAATATCGATCCCTTACTTCTTATAGAAACTATAGAGAGAGAAGACCTAACCCCTAGGATCTTCTTAACCCTATTCCTAGGTCTATACCTATTATTAAATAGCATAATAATAGATAATTACGGTATAACCTATCTCGTAAATAACCTCGACCTCCTAGAACTAGGTTTATATACGAAGGTCGTTTATAATAAAAGAATAAAGTCGGGAACGATATCGTTTCTAATCCTAGGAAAGGGGAAAAGGGTACTTAAGAATATCTTAAATAGGCCGAAGGGACTAAATACTAAAGACTTTACCTTAGAAAAAGTCTATTACGTCGAAAATTTCTATGTTAATATCGTCTCTAAAGCAAGGCTACGTAAGACAGGTATATAGTACTCCGGATTAGACTATATACTTCGCTTCGAAACCTATAAGAAAAGCGCTATAGTTAAACAACTCCTCTACAAGGCAAACCTAGTCTTCCTTAAATATAAACCCTGTTCCTCGTACTATAGTAAAATCCTTATAAGTAATGCTAAAATCCTAGCGTTTAAGTATAAAGTATAAAGCCGTAAGAAGCAATTATATAAGATATATAGCGAAAGGATAGACGGAGCTAAACTATAGTACCGCTGCTCCGGATACTTCGGTCTGGAAGTACTTAAGCGACTAGTTAAAGCCGCTTGGGGGGTAAGAATCAAGGCGTTAGAAAGGATTAAATACGAATACTATGTAACGACTTATGCTAAAACGGTAGTTTCGAGACGAACTTTAGAGTAAAAAGCGATAAGACTATACTACCGTATCGCGTAGGATCTATTTAACTACCTATTAAGGTTTGATAATAGCAAATAGATACTAGTAATTAAAGACGAATACTCGGGACGCTACTTCGCGTTTCTACTCTTAGATAAGACCCTCCTATAAGTACTAGAGACTCTAACTTTATTTAAGAAATAGGTAAAAAGATAGAAGGGTCTTTCTATATGCAAGATACGACAAGACATCAAGCGCGTAGTAATCGCAATTAACGGAGAAACAGCTTTCTAAACGTAGGCAGTATAAAAAGGGATTAAAATCGAGCTTCTACCGCTATATATATGTTACGGCCAGCTAACTGACAGTGGGTTTGTGTTAACAGTAAGCCAGGGATTGAGAGTAGTAACAGTCGTTCCGTGGTCCTGGTCGAATAGATCGTAGATCTTCAAAGGGCTTGGTGATCAGTCAAGGCCTCAACAAGAGTCGTAGAGTAGTTCGTCACTTAGGATAGCTGAAAGTACCGGTGAGGGTAGTCACGAAGTTGATTGCTGAAGAACTAGGAAAGGTAGGACTCGAGAGGACTCGAGTCCCAACTATATACAAGTCTGGTTCCATGCTGAACACTTCCTGATCCTGGGGGACCGACACCCAGGACGTCGGTCCATCGCCATGGACCGCCCTTGGCACCGTCGGTCCTGTCCCAGGACCGCTTATCGTCCGTCGGTCCTGCTTATCGTCACGTGACCTGTATCCTAGTTCTTCCGTTCCGTGGGGGTTGTTACGACGTAACGGCTGACGGCCGTCCCTATAACCGCTGAGAAAAAAAAAAACATCAACAACAGCGAGAACGAAATTTTTGAAAATCGGAGCAAAAACGGCCCCAAATACGCGTGCTCGCGGCCACAGAGCCCCCTTCGATGCAATGCCATCCTCGGCCTTGATTCTACGTCCCAAAGGGGCCCAAGATGGCCGCAGAGCACGCCCCGACTACAATGAAAAACTTGAGAGCAAGCCGCAAAATACGACATATCAATAGACAACACTGTTACCACCACCACAGGCGAGCCACAAGCCGCTACACGAAGCACTAAGACTGCGCCCAAACAATCAACTTCAACACAACAGCCGCCGACAGGTTTTGGGTCACCTGTCACCCCCGACAAAGTTTGCAACGTCCCACAACGACGAAGATGAGTCCGACAGAACAGTATCACCTTCCGCACGGAGAAAGCACCAGGCATTAGGCATGCTACGATCGATGCCACACAATACTACAGACCACAGACAGACTGGTCCCCTGTCGCCCCTTTTGCGAAGAAGGATTGGTGTCCCTTCAACGCGCGACAATGTCTGCGGAATCTGTGCGGGAGCTCTCATACCCAGTAATCGAACATGTCGGAGTCAGTGGAGCATTGTGCTTCGTGGAAGACCCTTAGGCCAATGTGGTGGAGGGCAATAGTGGTCAACAGGCAAGAAACAAGAGGCCACATAGGAACCCGGCAGGAGGCAACAAAGAATTTACAGATGCAACTGAGAAAACGGCACATACAAGTCCGGGAGGATACGGACAAAACAAAGAGACAAAGCTGAGCGCTGGGGGGAGACTGTAGGTACAAAGAACCAGATACGGTGCTACCAGCACCAACTGAACCGAAGCAGGAGGACGCAAAACAAGCATTCTAGAGAGCAACACAAAAGCGAGAAAGCAGACAGGAGAGCAACACACTTCTTCAACAGAGGGCACAAACACACAGAATAGAGAACATAGTGGGGAGCTTGGGGATAGCTGGCCCTGATGCAACATCAGGGCGAAGTGGGGCGTCGCTGTTTATTGTCGACGCTTCGGCTACCTGCCAAACCCTGCTTTCCGGGCATAGCTGCTGGCATAAGAGCGGCTTCATAACCGAGTAGGAATAAATCAATCAATCAATCAACCTATAACCGCTGAGCCCCTGCGGGGTCGTCGTCAGTGGTCTGTTAACTGTCGGGTCGTAACAATATAAAAGAGCTAGTAGGCATAAGGGAACAAGCCGGTTAGGAAATCATTACAAAGTTAATCAAGATGCTTTCCGGAGCTAACCTACCGACCGACCTCTAGGTAGAAGTAGTAAAGGCCGCGGCCTACCTTTATAATATCAGCCTACGGAAAAGGAACGGCTAGAAATCCCCCTACTAAACGGAGGACGAGTAGTTTCGTTAATATTCTTACTAGTAGATACTAAAGCTTATTCTAAACTATATACGAGACCTCCGTCCGTACTAGGGGTAGATTTACGCCTACGGTTGCAAGGCATACCTACTTAAAAGCGACCGCGAAAGAGGAATCTATAAGCAAACATTCAAAGTAAAGCCTCGAAAGCACGTCGGATACTTAGTAAGATACGTATTAAACGCCTATAATCTATATAGGATCTAGGTACCCTTGCTTAGCTAAGTAATTATTATAAGAAACGTAATGTTTAATAAGAATCGTTTCTACTTGCTAGACGACGTCGATACTAAACCTAAAACGTTAATAGCTACCTAAATAATAGAAGAGATTTAGGAAACAAAGTCGTCTCTCAACCTAATCCTCGAAGTACTAAGAGTTATAGATTTAGCAAAGCAGACGTTAATCTAGGCTACTTAACTACTACCAGCCGTCTTAGAACCTAATTAAGAAGTAATACGAGACGTTATGCCGATAGAAGAGACAGGCTAGGAAAAGGATAAGGGGTAGTTACTAACGCTAGACCCGACCCTAGAGCCGGAAAGCATACCCGACTCTAGAAGACTAACGTCTAAAACCGGGGATTCAAGCACTATACTATTACTAAAACCCTCTACTAAGCAAGACACCGCTACAGCCGTGTCAGACGTAGAAGACGTAATATACGTTAAGACCGAAGAGGACGAAAAGGCCTCTATAGATATACGATCAAGCAACGACTTACAACCTAGACCTATAAGGCTATATACGATAATTAGAAAGGCAAACAACCTAACGGAATCGAGGCAGACAAGACCCTGCCGAGATTATAGCTAACCAGTATGATAAAGTCGAAAAGTACGAAACCTACTTCTAGAAAATAGAGACAGAGAAAGGTATACCGTACGAAGACGATATATATACGAATTCTATACGACTTTTATACCTAATTAATAGAAAGCCGAGGAAGAAAAAGACTATAGACATAAGACTCTATACTATATCTTTTAAAGTTCTATTTACTATATAAAGCATACTTACCTAATAATATGTTACGGCCAGCTAACTGACAGTGGGTTTGTGTTAACAGTAAGCCAGGGATTGAGAGTAGTAACAGTCGTTCCGTGGTCCTGGTCGAATAGATCGTAGATCTTCAAAGGTCTTGGTGATCAGTCAAGGCCTCAACAAGAGTCGTAGAGTAGTCGTCACTTAGGTATAGCTGAAAGTACCGGTTAGGGTAATCACAAAGTTGATTGCTGAAGAGCTATGGAAGTCTGACCATGGGCCGAGCTCAGGTCATACTATATACAAGTCCTGGACAGTCCCTGTGTCTTGTCGCTGATCACTGATCAGGTACCGGTGAGCGATCAGTGATCGTTGGTGAGCGCTCAGTAGCCCTGACTGAGCGCTCAGTGACCCATACTACCTGCTCAGTCTTATCTTATCATCACGTGACTTGTACCATAGTTCTTCCGTTCCCGAGTGAGTCCCTGTTGTTCCCGTGATCCTGCAGTACAAATGTCCTGTTCTAGCCGCCCGACGCCCAAGTGGGTCGTTCAGCTGTTATCCTTGTTTACGGGTCGTAACATAATATTACTAAAGACAAGATACTATATAGACGACCTTATTACGCTGCCGAAATTATAAAATAAGTTAAATCGTTTACTAAAACCGCTAAAAACTATATTCTACGACGCTACCTATATAGAGATATCTAAACTCGCGTAGAAAGGTACTTAAAAGGTAATCGATCGCTCGGAAACCTACGTAAGACTATTACCTCTTAAGTAGGTATTTACATATAAATTTAATTAAGATAGCTACTTAGACCGATATAAAGCCAGAATCTATATAAGAGGTAACCTATAAAAGGTAAACCTTTTTAAATAAATATATATAGCGACTCTAGCTATACGAACGTTTCGAATAGCTATTGCTATCGCTACTTAATTTAACCTTAAGATAAGATAACTTAACGTCGTCAACGCATTCCTTAACGCTAAACGCAACCCGGGGGATAACCCCGTTATATATAAACTTCTAAACGGCTTTAAACAACTAGGAAAGTATACGGAACTAACTCGCGCCTTATACGGCTTGCAAGACGCCCCTCTCCTCTAGTATAAAGAGTTCTTAAGGACTTTATAACGTCTTAGAATAAGATCGTTAAGTAAAGACGAGTACTTATTTAGATCCGAAGACGGGAAGGTAATCCTACTCTTCTACGTCGACGATATACTCGTCCTATATTATAAATTAGACGAGATAGTAAGCAAAGATCTAATATCTAACCTTAAAGCGATATACGAGATAAAAGACGAAGGGAACGTAGAATAATACCTTAGAATTAGAATCGTAAGAGACTATATTGAAAAGAAAATCTACTTCGTCTATAATTAATATATCGAAAAGGTAACGTCGCGATTTACGCTTACGGATCCCCTTACGCTAACGATACTACTACTAACGATCCTACTCGAACTAAACTTAGAGACTACTACGAAAGCAGAAGTAAAAAAGTTCTAAGAGAAAGTCGGTTTAGTACTATATATAGCGATCATAATACGACTAGATATAGCTTTCGCAGTCGTATAGCTATTACGTTACTTAACAAACCCGTCTCTAAAGCACCTTGCCGTAATAAACTAGACGATTCGATACCTATATAGAATAAGGTACTTAGCAATCTACTTCGGAGGAATAAGGGGTAGATAAGTTCTTCTAATAGTAGGCGACGCTTCGTTTATAAATAACAAGGAGACAAGGCGATCGTCTTAAGGATATATTATCTTCCTCTTTAAAAGGCTAATTTAGTAGAAAGCAGCTTAGCAAAATACTATTATAACGTTAACTATAGAAGTAAAGCTCCTAAGCCTTAAACATATAGCGAAAGAAATAATAGCGTTTAAAAGGCTATTTAGGGACGTACTTCTTAACCTTAAAGACGTTTAGAAAATATATTGCGATAATAGACAAACTATACGACTTGTTATAAACGAAGGGAAATATATCTTAATAAGACTACGGTATATCGATATCTAGAATATATAGCTAAGGTAAGAATATATAGTAAGATCGTTTAAAGTAGTATATATGCTTATAAATAACATACTAGCCGATAGTCTTATAAAAAGTCTCTTATAAGCGAAGTTTAAGTATTTTAAGGTACTCCTAAACCTATAAGATATACGAGTAAGGGTTATTAATCTAAATCAGACGCGAACATAGTTATAAGAAGTAGAAAAGTTATTACTAAGGGAGATAATAGCCTATAGGCTAGCTTAAAAAGTTGATTAAAGATAGCTTATAGCTAGGAAGTATAAAGTCGCTCCTACGGGAGCTTAAAAGCAAAGAAATTTTATATTAAGGGGATAAGCCCCTTACCTTAAAAGTAGAAAAGTAAATGACTTATCGTTTATAAGCTAGTACGGAGAGTAGCTACGTAGTCGTTAAGAAGACGAGACAACGCAAGCGCGATCAGCTTAAAAGCGATTATACTAACAAGACTATTAATAGCAAGGCGCTAGCTAACGGACGACCTTACCGCCGAAGTAGAAGAACTTGCCGATCTATTAATACTACTACTAACGATAAGTAGGTTTATAGTCGTCCCGTAGTTAGAACCTAAAGGAACTATACTAATAAGAGGGACTAATTCTCTTACCGCCTTACTACTACCCTTAACCTTAAGTCTCTTCTAAGCCTCCTCCTGCTTACTTAAAAGGGATCAGAGGGTCGCGCTTAGTTAAGCAAGGTCTTAAAAGACTACTATATTAGAAATAGAAAGATAAAAGAAATAGATACTAAACATACCTTTTAAAGTATACTTTCGACTACTTTAGAAGTAAGGAATTAGTAAGTAAATAGTAGCGTTACGTAAGAAAGAGGATAGCAAGGGGTCTTCCCCTTCTTATAATAAGCATACTTAGTTATGCTACCAACGCGGCAATTACCGAGAAAGACCCTGTTTAGTACGCTGCAAACGTACCGATCGCAAGGCTCCTCTCTTAGCGGCTATAGCTCCGCCTCCTCCTCCTCCTCCTCTTCGGCCTCGGTAGCCTTACCTTTTCCCTTCTTAGCTACGGAAATAAAGTTAGAAATATAATATCGAATAGAAAATAGCGTAAATAATGTCGATATATAAGGGGCTGCCTTAGTAAGCTTCTTCTTCTTCTTCTTAACTACTAAATTAAAACCGTTAATACCTTTACCTACGAAATAATAAGGGAAACGAAACTTACGAGTCTTAGGCTTAGGTTCGGGCTCGGGACCTAGAGGAGGGACGTTATCTTATCCTCTATCGCCTTCCCCTCCCTCCTTGCCCTCGACCTCCGACGCCTTACGCTTTTTAGCCTCGCAGGCTGCTATAGCGGCGGCGTAAGCTACGGCGGTTATAGCCGCGTGCTCAGCCTTAGTCTTCTTAGGAGGCATTATAATTAATTAGTTTCTATTAATATAATTAGTAAACGATTGAAAATAAGTAGCCGACTATACGTACGGTCGTATAAATAGCGTTAATAAGCGATTTTAGCAATTCATATATATATTTATTATAATTATTAAGGAAAGAAAAATTTCGTAGGTAGGTAGTAGAAGAATTTCCCCTAAGTATAATAATTCGCCTTAGGAAGGCAACTATGCTTATTAAACTATAGAAGGCAGGCGCGCCCCTTAGTAGTACGCCTGCCTTACGATTACTTATAGCGATAGCGTATAAGGGATAACTACTTTTCCTTTATATAACGTATAACGTATTTAATTATATCTCTTTTATTAATTCCTTTATTAGATTTATATTTAGAAATAGCTATTTTAGCTAATTCGTTACGAATTTAGTAATATAAGCAGTAGGACAATAGGGAGAATTAACTATATATAGACGTAAGCGCGTCTAGGGGGGTATGTCGTGATGCCTTCGAGGCGAAGTACGCAGCCTCACCATCACGTGACCTACATATCGCCTATAGGGATAATCCCGAAATGGAATGACCGGAATATCTTTATTCCGCTTCGCCCACAAAACATATTTAGGCACGATATCGTTCCATAGTATAGTTAGGAGAAGACAAGCCACTCAATCTACTACTTTGAATACATGCCTACGTTCAGCACTTTGCTTCACCACACTTTATAAACCTATTATTACTACCTTCTTCTAATGTCGTGTTCTTTTTCCCCGTCACTCTCCAATGTTTTTAGCTTGAGAGGTCCATTGGGCACATCCCGATGCCTTCTCACATAGAAAACCCTGCAAGTAAGTTGAAAATCAAACCATCGTCGTAAAGAATTGATATAGCAATTAAAGCAAGTTGATACAGAAGTTGGAAAGGTCTGCCAATTCGTATTCATCTTGCTCAAAGAAATTGCATGCTGCAACCCTGCAGCCGGTGAAGGCTGCATCACCAGGCTTTTCTGCCTGCTCTGGCTGATTGTTGGTCCACGTGGGACCTGCTGGAAAAGTACACCATATGTCTGCTTACGTAGCCTGGCATGCGATTCCAAAACCTACGCATGGCCAATCATGCATCTAGGGCTGTACAGAGGTTTGGACATGTATTGCATTCGGTCAGGCTATGAGCGTCAAACTCTTCTCACCCTGTCCAGCTCCTTAACTACTATGCCAGATCAGCCATGAATCAAATGTCACGGGGATTAGTTCAATTACTTTGCTCATAATCTACTAAAATGATGTCACCTGTTGTGTAACGTAACAGTCGTATATAGTCAAAGTCATTACCTCCTGTCAATTCTCTGAATACCTTTGTTATTTTACATAGAAACTACACTACCATAAGAGATAAGAAATCAGCTAAACGGACACACTGTGCGGACTGCTACTGCAGCATAGCAACCCGGCTCGAATTATTCCCAGAAATGATACCTTACTTGTCGAATGAGATTGTCAGTGTGGCTAAATGTTGTGTGCATGCATGCATGCATGCCAAGGCTTCCTTGCTCACCGAGTGTCAATTAGCGCCAACAAGCATCTGCAACCCCATAGCCTGGAATGATGACTTTATCTTGGCAAATACTAGACACAGGAAACAACTGGTCTCTGCGTTTTCCCATTTTGAAAACATCTTCACCACATGTCTACCGTGTTGTGACTTTTGAGCTGTGTAAGACTGCCAACCTTCAGAAAGACTCATAGAGGCGTAGTTCATAAAGTGTTTTACTATTCATTCTCTTCATTCTATCGGCCTTTGTTACATGTAGATCTTCTCGTCATTGAACATTCGCTTTTGTTTAGGTGAGGACCTTGGATCTACAATGGAAGCGAGCCGCAGATGAAGCTTTCTTCTTAAGAAGTGAACGGCTGGCATTTGATTTAGGTACTTCCATCGAAGCCAGGACCGCTCTCTGCAATCGCTGACATGTAATAACAACGTGTTGGCTTTGTTAGGGATCCGTTTTGAATCACATCCATCCATCTACGGTTGGAATTCGGATCCAAATGTAGAAGCAACGTTTTTCGAGGACCAGAACCACCAATCCGTCATTATATCATCAAGGTCCCAAACTCCATGAGAAATATTTCACTTGCAATCTAGCTTACATCGTAATTATGAGTCCTCATTCGACAAACGAGTATCGGTATAGCCCACTTGGACCACGACAAATCAGATTGGTGCAGTTATATCCTAGTCAGGCGAATGAGCGGATTTGTTGCAGCATCGACTGTGTTTCAATTGACCAGAAGCCTTCCTTTGAGGCACTTTCATATACCTGGGGTACATCGGCCGACAAGATCGTTATAAATGTTGGATCTGCTTCGTTGTCAGTGGGCGAAAACCTAGCTGTCGCCCTCCGAGCACTGGCTCCTACCAACAACCAGAGAACCCTCTGGATTGATGCTATCTGCATCAACCAGAACGACAGTATCGAGCGAAATCACCAAGTGCGTTTTATGAAAGAAGTTTATTCGCAAGCGAGTAGCGTTCTTATCTGGCTGGGTGAGGCAGCAGACGGGAGCGACTCAATCATGGACTACGTAAGCAGCCTGGACGCTACTTCAGCCTTGAAAGAGCACAGAGCGTGGGTTGACTATTCTCAAACGTGGTCCTGGGACAGGTCGACTCCTTTCCAGCAGCCTCCCATCGAGATAGCCGCGTTCGATGCTCTGTTGTGCCGCCCGTGGTTCTCCCGGGTCTGGATTCAACAGGAAGCAGCTGTAAACGGCAAAACTACCGTGGTTTGCGGATCAAAGTCCACTACATGGGAACAGTTATTCAGTTTGGTGTGGTCGTATGAAAAGCCTCTCGGAAGTGGATTCGCTAAGGACGCCTTTCAAGTCAATACTCTTGCCTCATCAGTTTTAATTCTCATGATCCAGAGTTATCAGTACGACGACATCGATATTCTTTTACTTGACGTTCTGCGAGACTGCACTTACTGCGGCGCGACTGACCCCAGGGATCGGATCTACGGTATACAGAGCTTAGCGCGAGACCCTGATCTGGACAAACTCCTCCTTGAGCCGAACTACGACCAAAGTGTTTGTGTAGTCTACACAGACCTAGCTAAGCGCTTTTTGACATCTCAGGGCCCCTTTATCTTGACTTGGGCCGGTCGCAGCAACCAACGGCACGCGGACTTTCCGTCCTGGACTCCTGACTGGACAATGAAAAACATCGAACTGCCGTCCGTCATCTTCCAAGCAGCTGGTGATACTCGAAATGACTGTCGGATCGAGAGCCGGAATGGAAAAGAAATTCTTCTTGCTAGCGGGTTGACCGTTAGCTCTATCTCCTTCCTGGGGACGGAACCTGCTATGGCCCCGTATCACGGTCAGCTTGATAGCCCAGACATTTTTCAGAAACTCAAAACAAACATCGAAGCGTGTATCAACATGGTAGAGACCAGCTCCAATAATGTCAAAGGGAAAATAAACAGGCAGAATCTCTGGAGAACACTTGCTGTAGACAGCACTCGGTCTTGGACCCGACTGAGGTCAGCTTACTCAGATGATCTCATGACCTTTCCTGACTGGCTTTGTGCCTATCAAGGCGGAGCGACTTCCGATATTCCCCACTCGTACCTCGAATATTTAGAAATCCTAAATCTTCGTGGTGTCTTCATTTTCAGACGCTTCGCTATAGACGACAAGGGAAATATGTGTATTGTCCCATACTCTACAGAAAAGGGCGACATCGTTGTTGTTGTTGCCGGACTTACGATGCCTCTGGTGGTTCGAGATAATGGAAAAGAAGGGATGGAAATAATTGGTGAGTGCTACGTTGACAGGCACATGGACGGCAAGGTAGTGGAAGGAATTGATCTCCAGAATTTCCGACAATTCACATTCATTTAGAACGAAGTATTTGGACAGTGATTGACGCTCAAACGTTCAATTTTCTGTTCCCTCAATCTCCTAACCTACCATTTTTAGTATAAAACAACGCCTTATACTTGTCATCCAGTTATCGTGTGATATACCTAGCCACATCTCTACAAGTTATAGGATTGGAGGCAACGCGGATGCTGCATACGCTATATAGGATCTTGACTGTACGCCGGCCACGATTACAAGATGAACATCCTTTTCCATCGCATGAGTAGCAGAACTCAATTATTCTCCGATACCCCGAAAAGCGGCATGTACGGCAACCACTTCTTACTGAGGTTTGTCATGAAGGCCCAGTGTATAAGCCATCCTGATAGCGATTCCTCTTCTTGGTGAATGAAGACAAAACGTGTTCAGGGCAATCACATAGCAATATACGTACTTTCTACTGGTTCAATGTGTGACGTCTCGCATGCGTACCTTGACACGGCACCTTCGGTGTGACTGACATGCTAGAGATACGCGTTGACGAGCGCTCATGGTGGGAATATAAGATCAGTTGATTGGGAGGTCGAAAGCTATGTAATAGAGAGCAATACCTCTAGTGAATAGAGGCTTAAATTTGATGTGAGTCACCATTTTGATTGGCTCACCGTGCCATGATACAGGTCAATCTCCCCATCAAGCCGGATTGTACTCTTCCGAACATATCTCCAACAAGCTCATCTTCCTCGGCATGGTCTCAGCCGTGCTCCAGTAATTCAATATACCCTTTCAACGGTCCATCCTTCTTTCCCGTCACGTCGGTTCTCGCGATCTTCAAAGAATGGCCGGAAAACGGCAGCAATAACGGTATCCGCATCGAATCGTGGGGTGTATTCACTTTCCCCTCGATTGACAACGCGCCCGGAGATCAGGGGCATGCCGACAAGAATGTTAGATTTTTCAGGCAATTCCATGGCAAACAGTCGGCTGAGTGTCTGAGAGGCCGATTTGACAGTGGATAGCGAGGCCAAGGATGGTTCCGGCACCTTATCCAGGACGCCGCCAGTGACGAGGAAAAGTGGCCATTCGCCCTCTGAAACACGATCAACTCTGGCGTTACTATCGGCAAACCACTGACCGGCAACCAGGGTGCCCACAGCTGAGACCTTGAAGTCTTTCTCCAGGTCATCAGGCATCATGTCGGTGACGCTGGTGGAAGCGACTCGGGCAGCATTGTAGTTTAGAACATCCAACTTGCCCCCGAGTTGTTCAACACACCAGCCAAGAGTGGCCTTCAGTATAACAGGGTCGCTAGCGTCGGCAGCCCGGTAAACGACCTTGCCGCCTTTGCCTTTCTGGGCGCAGCGCACTTCGTCCGCGATGGCTGACAAGCTCTTCTCAGAGCGCGACACTAGGGCGATGTTCCATCCCAAACCCGCTAGCCATATAACAAGGGACTTGGACATGAGGGAGCCGACTCCAACAACTGCGATGCTCCTATTCTCGCTGACGGCCATTTTGGTTATGTATTGCGTGTGTTTGTTTGTTTGGTCGAAGAAATTGGTTGGTTGTTTGCCAGAAAGCCCACAGCAGTTGACTGTGATAGGCAAAACTTTGGAAAGTGAGTAGCTGGGGACAATGGATACTATTCTTGAAAAGATAATTGTTCCATACTCAATTGAATAGACTGAACATAATTTACAGGTATTTTATACGTGGTCAATCAAGTCGTTGTTAGTGCTTCAAGAGCCGCTCACTGAGCAATGATTATTCTCTTGAACCAATATGACAAAACACGCCGCCGTTGATCAATCGCCGCGGAAAGGCATTATCCGAAAAGAGGCACTAGCTTTTATGGACATAACTATTGTCAATTACAAAGCATGCCTCTGTCCACAGGTGGGTACGGAGGGGCATTGTCCACGGACGGCTCCATGGAAAAGCTGACCCACAGTGTATTACATCAATGACCTTCCACGGAGCAAATATCATAGACGATCTGTTAAAAAGTATTGACAATATACCGCCTAAATTTCATGGCGATACGGCAAGAGATTTTGTAAAAAAGTGACTTGAATTTGAAAGCTTGACGATGGTGTCAATGCTGACCGAACAAACCGAGCAAGGTGTGTTCACGTAAGCTCTCAGAAACGCACACCGTAGACGTATCCCATCGAGTGCGGTTGAGCCCCATTTTCGCCCAGGCTAAGAATTCCAATTCAGTAGGTCCTTTTTCTACAAATTTGCGCTGATACCTAAGTGGTGCCGAGTCACTTATGTGAGATGGTTGTTTTCATGACGTAACATAACACCTATCACCACACCCCAGCGAGTGAGCCACCACGCTGGGCCAATTTATCTGTAGCAGGATATTCTTCCAAACTTGCATAAACCAAAAATGTCCTGGATTTTGTCATTCGGTATAACTACGAGCTTGGGAGAGCGTTTGAGACTCAGGAGTCATTCCTCAGTTTTTTGGCTTCCCTAGTGTGCAAGAGCCAAATCTCCTTTCCTTCAAATGAAGCCTATCCTACAGTCCGCTGACAATTCCCGCCTGACATCACCTCGAAAGCGTCCCACTTAGAATCTTCGGGGTAGAGATAATGGTTGAAAGGCAAGAGAATAATCAGACAACCAGTATACTTAGAAGTTGTAGGATGCTCTGTCTATCGTTCAAACTAAGTGCATGGGCGGTTAAGCACACAGTTTTGCGAAGAAGGACATTGCTTTGGGCACTCCCATGAGCTGATAGAGTCAATGCAGGTTGTTCCAGAGCAATAGCCAGCCTGAAGAACAATGTTAACAACGACGAGAATCATCGATTAGGTTGAAGCTCATGGAGAGAACTTACGTTAACAATGGTGGGAAGGAGGAGCGCAGCGGCTGCAACGACAAGGTTGATGATCTGCATGGTGAATAAATGAACTAAACAAGATATTTCGAAGTTTGAATCGTGTGGAAGTAGATAGATGTAGTTCGATGGACGTGTGAAGCGTTTGCGATGGCCGGGAAGCGATTCACAGCTAACCATCCAGCTTTTATAGACCAAGAATTAAGGCTACGGGATGGTCAACTGCTGGTCGATTGACCCGGACATACAGCTTCTCGACACACGCGTTCCAAATTTGATTACATCAAATTAAAGATGATCATTTTTCTTAGTTTTATGTCCACCGCGCCTATGTCAAAAACCTAAAATGCATTGAACTGTAGGTTATGCGGATTAGTCCACCGGATAGTTCCGCCCGTGGGGTCGGAAGTCGTCTTCTCCCCGCGAATTTCCAGCGGCAACTGGGAGAAATCCTAGCAATACCACAGTGTGATAGTCCAATATGACTCCATATTACTTTAATAGACTTTAAGTACAAATCAAAACGGTGCCTGTACAGCCCGTCGGACTTAATGATACAACGAACAATTTATGACCGCATGGGCCTCAGCAACCGGAGACCTTGAATGTCCGAGTTTCCGTGATTTTGACTTGGGCATAATCGAACCGTTTGCTTGTTGCTTTTGTTTTGTGCAACTAGCATCAGGACTAACTCTCTCACTCCCTCGGAGTTTCTAAAGCGATTCCAAAGTAGCCAAAGTCTCACGGTTTCAAAACTCATGAAACATGATGCTTGAAGATTTGGTAGTCCTGGGAGGCAACTTGAATTTGCCAGCACTGAAAAACTCAAAGATACATTGCTGCGTCGATAGCGAGTCAGGGAGGTCGTTGTGTGGATTCAAAGACATGGATTATATACTAGATAGCTGAGAATCAGTTTAACCACTCTGAAATAGTAAAGCAGTGCTAAAGGTGCGATGCACGAGATTTCATTCTTGTAGGAGAACCCTGGCAAATAAAACTTGCGAAATGTCCTCATTTGAGAGGGTCATTCGTTTGGCGCATCGCCAAAGTTGGCAATGGACCCATTTCCGGAGAAACATCGGTTTAACTGTCAGGTGTGTCATGTGATTGATGGTCGATGAGCAAAAGGTCCGTGAGTGCATCAAGAAACCTTTTCTCTGGCCTCTCAATTCTTTCTAAAAGTTCAAAGGCTCGCTTGCTCTTTCTATACCCCGCCGTTTACAGAGCGGTGGCTGGAATGCTCAATAATGTCAATATTACCAGTTTAATAACAGCTCATCGTTCTCGCCCAGTTTTTCACCGAAATACTTTACTTTCATATTGCGCAGTTAAATAATCTACCTACTGTAGTCCCAAGATCTTCCAAAGTTATAATACCTCGAAGCCGAATCACACATGGAGGAATGGTCTGAGGATGAGACGAAATGGATGGCTTGGGCCGCAGTGGACCGATCGGTTGGCTCAACATCAAGGGACTACGTTTACCAGTGTTCGAAAAAATCGAACCAACAGACAGTTGGTAAGCCTCAGCCATCGAGGTCCAACTAATTCTGTGGAGCGAGACATGCCCCACGTAAGCGCTAACACCGGCTGCTCTACTCCGCATATGCGCCAGAATCCAGTGGCAGGCGTGGATGCCACTCTTTGAAGACGTTCCTTTTTTCTTATTTTCCTTGTCGTTTTCTGGCTCTTTCGACTAAATATAGTAGGGTTTAGGATAAAGTGCGATGTTACATTCGAATGGTTGTGGCAGCAGTACGGTTCCGCGTTAAGGCCGGTTGTTGGTTTTCTCTGTTATGGACTTTGGTAACATTCCAACCGGCCTCGCTAACAGCAACCGCCAAGACAGGGTAAGCGAGGATGTACTGTGGGACACGTATTGTTCCTCCTCTTCACTCTTCCGAGGCCACAATAACAGGCAAAGACGAAGTAAACGTAAAAGTCTAATCACTTTGTAGATGACTTCTATCAATCAATCTTGCATTTTCATTTTCTTCCTTCAGCAAAAGTAATGGCGTTACAAGAGCGACCGGACTCGGGGTCCTCAGTTATTGGCGTTGATGTCTCGACACACCGGTCGTTGATAGCTGCAAGCGGAGCGGCCTTGAACTTTGCTGCAAGCTTCCACCGAGACTCTCAAGCTTGTCGTGGCACGAGAGAGCGACAACGAATCTACGAGATCTACCGGGATAAAATTCTCACCATCGATGGCATTGCGGCAAATGTCGCCGCCGCGTTTCTCCCTGTGCTCAGCACCGCACGCAACTCCAATGGCGAGGATGGCAAGCGTTGGAGTGACTTTGAGCGGCTGGCACAGCGCGGAAAGAACATGCGAGACCGCGAGAGCCAACATTTACAACATCAGTCAGGCATAATTGCGGCGTGGGGCCTCGAATGTTTCGATTATTACGGATGGCATGCCCTGCCACTGCCACTGCTTCGACAGCTCCATGACCTGGCTGTATTAGTGCCGCGATGGGAAGATGTTGTTGACCTGCTCAACTCCAAGATGTTGGCAAGACACGAGCTTCGGGTCCTGGGCGGCAAGAACAAGGCTCTCAGGGTTGGTGAACACTCTGCAGCGTCCAAAGTACAGGCTTCTCACTCCCCAGTTGAGCGATCCGATATACTGGCTGCTCTGGAATGGGCTCAGAAGAAAGCCAATTCCACGTCTGCACTCCAAGATATTAAGAAGCTGGCACGTCGCATCAATGGATCCCCTATTCGGAAGTATGGTTTGAAGCTTGACATTTATGGTATGGTTGTGCCGGACACGGACAAAAACACAGAGGACAAAATCGACGAGAAGGATGAAGAAAAGAGCAGTGAAAGCGACCAACAGGAACTTGCCACACGGCCTACTAAGCGTACTAGGCTATCTTCCGCTCGCCATTCATCTTCCGTCCCTCCAGACACTTCTGTAACCTACAGTGTCTACAAAAGTCGTTCTCAAGAGGGTGGAAGCACCATACTTTCCGAAAAGAAGTTATCTAATCTTGAACCTATGGATGCAGAGGAATCTGAAGAGTTGGAAGATTCGGAAGTGGAATCAGAAACTCAGTCCGCGAGGAACATGTCGACCAGTAGCCGCTATTTAGTCACAGAGGATATGCACATTGACCAAGGAAAAGAAACAGGCAAGTCTCACTCGCCGAGTTTGTATTCTACGACGGATATGAGAAGATCATCTGCCATCAGCGGCGTTCCTGGAAATTCTGCACTGGATGGTACGAGCGCCCACAGCGATGAGGATGAGACATCCAGTCTTTCTTCCTGGTCAGAGGATAACGAGGCGAGGGTATCCGAAGATGACGAGCAAACAAGAGTCACAACTGGACTGGAATCTTCGGAAAATAGGATTGTCCAACAAAAAGAGACCGAGACAGAGGCAAGAATGCTGCTTCCTTCAGCCACTGAAGTCACAGTGGAGAAAGAGAGCAGAGTCTCAGGCAACAGCCGTGGCTCAGAATGCGACGCACAGCGTATTCGCGGACTGGAAATACAACATGAACAGACATCGGAAGCACAACACATGGAAACGAACCTCGAGATGCTTGTAGCAACAACATCCACATTTTCGGGACAGAACCAGAAACAAAGATTATCACCATCTGTTGGTCTGGTATCACGCACATCAACACCTTCCATAGTAGATTACGCAGTTGCTACTTCCAATATTGCCTCAGATTCGGCCATGCGGCTAGGACGTCAAAAGCCTTTTACGAATCCAAGTGGTGATGGCAGCGATGGAGACCAGCTGGCAGCAGCACCACTACGACCAATTCCAAGTTCTACCGAAAACAATTTACCCCCGCAGAGGCGGCCGACTCTGCTTCAAACTCTGCAAGCTCGCCACGGTGATACGGTTCATCGGTTTGTGGAGAATTTGCGCCGGCCGCACGGCTCTGAGGAGATTGCTCATCAACGCCGTCTACAGTTGGATTGGCTGGCCCCTCAACGCTGGGCCAGCATTTACGCCGAACCTGAATCTCTTCTCGGAAGAAGCTGTGTGTCAACTCCAGAGGATGCCGATGTATGCTATCTGGGCTGGCAGGCGTTCCGAAGCTATGCTGAGAAGGGCTACATCTTCCGCCAGCCCGTGGTGATCAAACAGGAGTTTCAGGATAGTGGCACCTACGATATTGTCGACTATGTTGATATGCTTTGGCAACGTTTTCCAAAGCAGCAAGTCGATGTCCAAAACAGCATGACAGGCGCGTGTTCTTCGATGAGCCTGGCAAAATACTGTTTGGCCGTCGCTAATACAGACCTGAGATCTTCAGATGCTGCGGCCGCCATTAGCAGTGTCACCAACCTCCGCCGTCTGGCGCGAGCGGACGAGCCACTCCTCAGCAGGCTGCCGCGCTTTCGGCTACTCTCAACACTAGCTGATCGCGTCGGCGGTACTGTGGGTAGAAACGGACACTTGATTCCCTACGACGTCCAAGGTTGCTTAGGCTTCAACCTTCTTTCCTTCGTTGGCGCTTTCTCTGGGTCGCATGTAGACCCACTGGTAGGAAGTTGGACACGATGTCTATCAGGGGTGCAAATCGCGGCGGTTGCCACTGATCTTAGCCTTGATGACTGGCGACGATTCTCGACGGAGGGTCGCGGTTGGTCACCAAAGGAACAGGGACGTTTGATCGTCCTTGAGCAGGACGATGTTTTGTTCATGCCGCCTGGTTTGCGCGTTGTACGTGCCACCTTTGCGCCGGAGCCTTGCCTGATGGAAGGCGGGATGCTATGGGACGAATGCACCGTTCCTGAAATTCTAGAGGGGCTTCTCTGGGTTGTCGAAAATCATGCTTGCGTCGACGAGTCTATACATGTGGCCTTTCAACTACTGCCCATTATTGATGCATTGGAAAAGTGGCTAGACGATAAAAACTACGTTGGCCGACCTACAAGCCAGCTCACTGCTGCCGAGCAGTACCAGACAGTCAAAGATGGTATTCAGTTGCTGCGGGCCTTGATTCGACAGTCTGCATAAATTACAATCGTGTTTATTTAGTTTTCGTTTGATCTTTCTCTGGGATCATGATGGATGTGACATTTACACCAATTACTATGGTTGATGATTTTATTGGACTTTATCAAAAGAAATTCTATTAGGCTGGACGGACAATAAAATTGCATGTTCTTAAAAGGCCAATGCAGTGTTACTGCTTTCGACATTGCGATGACATATTTGGAAACGATTGTGACTTCACAAAATCTGATAAATATCTG
This sequence comes from Colletotrichum truncatum, assembly GCF_014235925.2. NCBI lineage: Eukaryota > Fungi > Ascomycota > Sordariomycetes > Glomerellales > Glomerellaceae > Colletotrichum > Colletotrichum truncatum. The sequence continues at coordinate 4,434,342 of NW_027222401.1, read as the reverse complement.
GGCCGAGACCGTGAGGCTCTGAGAAAGGTATGATCAGTAGACTCACGTTTGAACATCAAGTGTTGTGAAGATCTGTCTGCAGTAGATCGCTAAAGAGTGAGAAATACCGTGTGAACACGCGCACAGAGCGACAGAGAAAGAGGCACAGAGAGAGAGAGAGAGAGAGAGAGAGAGAGAGAGAGACCCTCTAGCCCAGCCATTCAGGCAGATGGCAAAATGCCAAACAATTTTCAAGGCGCACAGACCATAAAACCAACGGATTAGTTGTCTCCAATTAATTGTATGGAGAATGATTCTGCAGAATCCGTAGGCATCCAGCAATGAACCACATGCGCCTCTGAAAAGCTATGGACCTACACCATGGATCACTTCCGCTGAAAGTCGCATACAGATCATTGCCCAGCTTGTCCAGATGAAATATGTGATTGTGTTCGCAGCATCATGCAGGGAGCACATAGGATGCTCCCCCACAAAACAAGGCAAGGGCCGCAGTGCAGAAAGCAGCAGGCAACAGGTGCGGATAGATTCTGCATGACGATTAGCGCTGCTTGGAGTGTATTGATCATTAAAGAGAACCAAGGATGGAGATCCGTCTTCACATTGCAAGGCCATGGTCGGATGTTGGCCCACGACAATTCTTGTCAGTGGTAAGCGGGAGGTCGGGGTTGCGGAGACGCACGGACCATCGCACCGGATATATGGTCCGTGCACGCCGATGCCGTGGAGTTGCCGAGCCTCAAGTTCTCCCTTCGGAAATCTATCATCGCGTGCTGAGAAAGCATCCAGCACGGAAGGTGGGAAGGTGGCAAGTAAATACTAAGCGAAGGATTTATTTTCTGACAAGCTAACATCTATTTCGGTAATGGCTAATCATATGAGTCCGAGGGTAATAGGATTAGCGCGGGACAGCCAGGCACCTTTGGAATCGTGCCTTACATACCATTGACTGGCTTAGTAGATACTTAACTCGTGATATCGCCATAGAGACATCATGGCAACTGTGTAAGGACTGAGACTATAGCTGTCGGAATCTTTCAAAATTCATCCGACGTACTGAGGTCTCTTGAAGCACGTCCAGTTATCATTCCGCGAAGAACTTCTTTGAAAATACCCCCCAACAAAAAAATAACAACCCATCTCTGTCTAATAATACCAATTACAACCGAAAAAGCAAGCCTTTGAGATATCCTAGCAAAAATGGTAGCGTTTCGGCAAGAGAAAGATACGACGGTATCTTCCGTCGGAGATGGAGCTGCCGTCGAGTACCAAAATGCGCACCTCAACGAAGCAGACCAACAACTGGGCACTGGCCTGACCAACGTTGAAGCTCAGTTCTGGCAGCAGCACTTTGACAACCTGGATGCTTCTGCGTTTCCTGTTCTGCCATCTCATCTGAAAAAGCCTCAGCCTAATGCGAAAGCTGAGCATCACATAACATACCCAATCTCGTCCCAACAGGACTTGGACACAACTGCCATCTGTAGAGCAGCCCTTGCAGTCCTCCTTTCCCGTTACACTCATGCCACCGAAGCGCTGTTTGGCGTGTTGGTGCAGAACACTCCTGACAGCCAAAGTCGGGAGCCCGCTGCTGTCGGTCTGGGACGGACCGTACTCCCCACCCGTGTTTTTTGCGAGCCTCACCAAGCCGCCCTCGACCTTGTCCGGGAGGTCACCGCCTACGATGGTGTCGTTCGTGAGTTTGAGAAAATCGGGCTGGATACCATCAGCCGTGCTGGAGAGTATGCTCTAGCCGCTTGTAAATTTCAAACTGTACTGGCTGTCACTCCAGCCACCGGCCTGGACCAGACTGCCGTAGGAGCAGAAGAACTCACAGCCTCCCTTGATCGTGCTCTTCTGATCAACTGCCATGTCGCGAAGGATTCGGCTTCGATTGTCGCAAGATATGACCCAAGTGTTCTTGATGGGCGCCAGGTGTCCCGTTTCTTGCGGCAGCTGGCTGTTTTGATTGAACAGTTCCAGCATCTTGCCGTTGGCCAATCTCTCTCAGACCTAGAGATCGTTACAGCTGAGGACCGCTCCGAGATTGAGAGCTGGAACTCGTCCTTGCCTCTTAGGCATGATGTCTGCCTCCACGACTTGGTGTCCCAGAAAGCCACCGAAGCCCCCAGCAGCCCTGCTGTCTATGCTTGGGACGGCGAGTGGACGCATGGTGAATTGGATAACGTGTCCTCGCGCATCGCAGAATACATCCAATCCTTGAAGTTGGAGGCCGGGATTGCAGTCCCTGTCTGTTTTGAAAAGTCAAAGTGGATGGTGGCTGCGGTACTAGCCGTTCTCAAGGCCGGCCGAGCTTTTGCATTAGTCGATCCGGCCCACCCGTCAGCCCGTGTGGGCCAGATTTGCCGACAGACATCCGCCGCATTGGCAATTACATCACAGCTCCACCGTGACACCTTCAATGGTCTTGTATCCAAGACCATTGTGCTTGATGATAACTTCTACCGGTCGCTGGAGCCTCCAAATGGAAGCTTCGTACCGAATGCGAGGCCAACTGACTTGGCCTATATCATTTTCACGTCTGGTAGCACTGGCGAGCCTAAGGGCGCTATGCTGGAGCACCGGGCTTTTGCTTCATGTGCTCTTCAGTTTAGTCCCTTTTTTGGCATTGACAAGGATACCCGGTCTCTTCAGTTTTCCTCGTATGCTTTCGGTTCGAGCTTGGCAGAGACTATGTGCACCCTGATGCACGGTGGCTGCGTTTGCATTCCCTCTGATCACGATCGTATGAATGACATCTCAGGCTTCATCAAGCGTGCTCGTGTAAATTGGTCTACTCTTACGCCTTCATTTGTCGCCACAATTCCTCCTGATAGCCTTTCTGGTCTGCGTACCCTCCTGTCAGGAGGTGAAGCTTTCACTGCCTACCAGAGAGATTCATTCTCATCCCACATTCGTGTAATTAACTCCTATGGCCAGAGTGAGAGCTCAACCATCTGCGGTGCTGCAGTTGTACACGAGGACACCACGGACCTGCAGAACATCGGACGCGCCTTGGGCGCCCGTTACTGGATTACCGAACCCAACGATCCCAGTCGCCTTGCCCCGATTGGCTGCGTTGGTGAGCTAGTAATTGAAAGTCCCGGCATCGCCAAGGGCTACATCGTCCCTCTGCCCCCGAAGGAATCGCCTTTCTTCGACGAGGCCCCCCCTTGGTACCCCACAGAATGGCGACAGCAGCATAAGCTCACTGGCTACCGATTCTATCGAACTGGAGATCTAGTGTGCTATAGGCCAGACGGGACCGTCGCTTATCTCGGTCGTCGGGACTCCCAAGTCAAGATTCGCGGACAGCGCGTTGAGCTTGGCGACGTTGAAAGTCACTTGCGCAAGACGCTCCCCAGCCACTTGGTTCCTGTGGCTGAAGCTGTTAAGCGACCCCAGGAGGGCAGCAGTACAGCGCTCGCTGGATTCTTGTTTGGACCATTCCAGCCGGAAGAAGCCATTCATGAGGAGAAAGAAGCCTTCATTTTGGAAAGTAGCGCTGCCCAGCGTATCAGGGCATCGTTACTACAGGTCCTCCCCGAATATGCCGTCCCGACTTACTTCTTCCGCATGAGACAGCGTCCCACCATCGTCACCGGCAAGACGGATAGAAAACGACTCCGTGCCATCGGTGCCAAGCTTATCAAGGAAATGATCCAGAGCACCATCTCGTCGCAGGAGGATTCGGTACTCGGTGAGATGACAACTGCAGAGGATCAGTTGCGGCAGCTGTGGTTCCAGATCTTGCAACTACCCCCCAACCCCAAGAGCCAGGGAGCCAACTTCTTTCAGCTCGGCGGTGATTCCATTGCCGCGATCAAGCTGGTGAACATGGCGAGACTGGCAGGGATCGAACTGACCGTGACCGACATCTTCCAGCACCCGACTTTGTCGGACCTAGCGTCTACGATTAAGCGAGGCTCCGACAAGGATGGCCCCATTCCGACCTCAGAGCACCAGGGACCCGTCGAGCTCTCTTATGCACAGGGACGTTTGTGGTTCCTTGACCAGCTCAACCAAGGTTCATCCTGGTACCTCGTGCCCTTTGCGGAGCGCCTAAGGGGGCCGCTGCAGGTCGAGGCCCTCACTTCTGCCCTGCACGCCTTGAAGCAGCGCCATGAAACTCTTCGAACAACTTATGAAGAACATGACGGCGTGGGTATGCAGCTAGTACAAGAGGTCATCACCGGGGAGCTTCGACTGATTGACCTGTCCTCAGCCCCCGAGACTTATGAAGAAGTCTTGAGACAGGAGCAGACCACCCCTTTCAACTTAGCTACTGAACCCGGTTGGCGTGTTTCCCTGCTGAGACTAGGGGAAGAAGACCATGTTCTATCCATTGTTTTCCACCACATTATTTCTGATGGTTGGACGATCGATATTATGCGTAAGGAACTCGGCATATTTTACGCCGCAGCCCGTCGAAGCCAAAACCCCTTGTCTCAGCTACCTCCGTTGCCGATTCAATACCGTGATTTTGCTGTCTGGCAGAGACAGGAAGCCCAGGTAGCTGAGCATGAGCGCCAGCTTGCATATTGGGTTAAGCAGCTGGCGGACAGTTCTCCGGCCGAGCTTCTTTGCGATAAGCCACGCCCATCGATTCTGTCGGGCGATGCTGAAGAGGTAAACTTTGCTATTGAGGGCCCATTATTCGAAAGCCTTCAGTCGTTCTGCCGTAACTACCAGGTCACGCCTTTTGCTGTTCTCTTCGCTGCGTTCCGCGCTACGCACTTTCGCCTTACGGGTGCGGAGGATGCCACGATCGCCGCCCCCGTGGCTAACCGTAACCGTCCAGAACTCGAAGACATGATGGGATTCTTCGTTAATACGCAATGTTTGCGAACCATCATCGAACAGGACCAGACGTTCCAGAGCTTAGTGCAACAGGTGCGTTCGACAGCAACCGCTGCGTGGGCGCACCAAGATATCCCCTTTGAACGAATTGTATCAGCGCTACTGCCCGGATCCCGAGATCCTTCACGGAACCCTCTGTCGCAGCTTGTTTTCGCGCTGCACTCTCAGGAAGATTTCGGCAGGATTCAGTTAGAGGGAGTACAGGGCGAGTCACTCCCCACGGTGGTGACAACTCGCTTCGACCTGGAGTTCCATCTCTACAGGGAACAGAACCGGTTCCGAGGAAACGTTCCATTTGCCTCTGATTTGTTTGAGCATGCCACAGTCAGCGGTGTTGTGAATGTTTTCCTCGAGGTCCTACGTCGCGGCCTAGAGCAACCAGAGACTCACATTTCGACACTGCCTCTGACGGACGGGATGGCAGAGCTTCACAAACTGGGCCTGCACAACGTTGAGAAGACGGCCTACCCCCGAGACGCAAGCTTGGTAGACCTCTTCTGTGAGCAGGTTGCTGCCAATCCCGACGTTGTCGCCGTTACGGACATGTCATCGATGAAACTGACATACGCCGAGCTGGACAAGCACTCTGACACGCTTGCCAATTGGCTGCGCCAGCGCCAGCTGGCTCCTGAAACTCTTGTCACCGTCCTCGCTCCTCGGACTAGCCAAACCATCTTGACATTCCTCGCCATCCTTAAGGCAAACCTGGCCTACCTTCCACTCGATGTGAACATGCCCTTGGGGCGTGTGGAAGCGATCCTGTCCGCAGTACAAGGCCCCAAACTGGTCTTCATCGGAACGGGTACCAGCAAGCCGGATGTTCAGGTGCCCGATGTGGAATTGGTTCCTATCGCCGACGCCCTGCGCGAAGCCGCTGCTTCCCAACATTCGAATGATGCTCCAGCAAACCCCAAGGCAACGAGTCTGGCGTACGTCATGTTCACCTCTGGCTCAACCGGCCAACCCAAGGGTGTTATGGTAGAACATCGTGGTATCGTCAGATTGGTGAAGCAGAGCAACGTCAACTCCAGTCTTCCTCCTCGCGCCAAGGTCGCCCACTTGTCTAACATTGCGTTTGATGCATCTACGTGGGAGATCTGGTCCGCTCTTCTCAACGGTGGAACTTTAGTATGCATAGACTACTTCACCACCCTAGATGGAAAGGCTCTGGAGACTGTGTTTACAAAGGAAAAGATCCAGGCGGCTATGCTGCCACCTGCTCTGCTTAAGCAGTGCATTATCAATACCCCTGCCATGCTGGCTGGCCTGGATCTTCTTTTTGCTGCCGGCGATCGATTCGATGGCCGTGACGCCATTGAGACCAAAGCCCTCGTTCGCGGCAGCGTCTATAACGCATACGGCCCTACAGAGAACACCATCCTGAGCACTGTCTACGAGGTTACTAGCGAAGAATCTTCGTTTGCTAACGGTGTGCCCATTGGCCGCGCTGTTAGTAACTCTGGCACCTATGTCATGGATCCTGCCCAGCAGCCCGTTCCTATTGGTGTTATGGGAGAACTTGTTGTCACTGGTGACGGCCTTGCGAGGGGCTATACCGAAAGGGCTTTGGACGAAGATCGATTTGTTCAAATCGCTATTGCAGGCGAATCCGTCCGAGCTTACAGAACAGGCGACAGGGTCCGGTACAGACCTACAGATGGCCAGATCGAATTCGCTGGTCGTATGGATCAGCAGCTTAAGATTCGTGGCCACCGTATTGAGCCAGCAGAAATCGAGCAAGCAATGCTCAGCCATAGCGCCGTTCTGGATGCTGTCGCTGTCGTTCGCAAGTTTGATGGCGAAGAGCCGGAAATCATCGGTTTTGTTGCCGCTAGAAGCGACGACGACAACACTACTAAACAAACCCTACTCCGCGGTGACGAGAGCCTGGGTCAGGTAGGCAGCGGGGATGATGACTTTGCAGCACTAATGGAACAGCAGATATGGCATAGACTGAAGGCTGTGCTTCCTCCCTACATGGTTCCCGTATCAATCATTGTAGTGGATCAGATGCCTCTCAATGCCAACGGTAAGGTAGATCGTCGCGAGCTAACAAGCAGGGCGAAGACAGCACCAAGAAAAAATCTGTCTTCTGGTCAAAAGTCAGTCTTTGTGGCGCCTCGTAACGAGATCGAAGCCGCTTTGTGTGACGAATTCGCCGAAGTTCTCGGTCTCGAAGTCGGCATCACTGATAACTTCTTCGATCTCGGTGGCCACTCGCTTATGGCAACGAAGCTTGCCGCTCGTATCAGCCGTCGGCTAGAGACTCGAGTGACCGTGAAGGAGATTTTCGATAGGCCAATCCTTCATGACCTTGCGGCAACTCTGATGAGGGGCTCAACTCATCATGAACCCATCGTTCCTCAGGCTTATAACGGTCCGGTTGAGCAGTCGTTTGCCCAGGCCCGCCTGTGGTTCCTCGAACGTCTATACCCCGGCCTGACATGGTACCTCTCATCTTTCGCATCCCGACTCCACGGTCGTCTTAACTATGAGGCACTCAATGCTGCGTTGATGGCTTTGGAAGAGCGTCATGAGGGGCTACGCACTACCTTCCAGCACCAAGACGGTCTGAACGTTCAGGTAGTACAGCCATTTGTTCCGAAGCAACTTCGGGTTATCGATATCCACGGAGGCTCTGAAGAGGACCTTATGCATGCTTTGCAGAAGGAGAACTCTACACCTTTCAACTTGGAAACTGAGCCCGGCTGGCGCCCTGCTCTAATTCGCCTAGGCGAAGAAGAACATGTCTTGTCTATCGTAATGCATCACATCATCTCCGACGGATGGTCCCTCGATATTCTCCAGCGCGAGTTGGCTATCTTCTACACCGCAAGCCTCAGAGGCAAAAGTCTTCTCTCGCAGGTGAACCCCCTGCCTATTCAATACCGAGATTTCGCTTTATGGCAGAAGGAAGAGACGCAAGTCAAGGAACAAGAGCGCCAACTGGCATACTGGAAGGAACATCTCGAGGGCAGTCAGCCGGCTACATTACTTTGCGATAAGCCTAGGCCAACCATTCCTTCTGGTACAGCCGATATACACGAACTCGTGATTGAAGGACAGCTCTACAAGGACCTTCAGAAGTTCTGCAGAATTCATCAGACTACGCCATTTTCCGTCCTTTTTGCTGCCTTCCGGGCAACTCACTTTCGTCTTACGGGAATGGAAGACGCAACTATCGGTACTCCTATTGCGAACAGAAACAGGATGGAATTGGAAGATCTTATCGGATTTTTCGTAAACCTTCAATGTCTCCGGACTACGCTGGCAGAAGACGAAACATTCGAATCACTGGTTAAACAGGTTGTCTCTACCATGGCATCTGCGTCTGCCAACCAGGACGTGCCGTTTGACCGACTGGTTGCCGAGCTGCGTCCCGGAACGCGTGATGTTTCGCGACATCCCCTCGTCCAGATGACTCTCGCTGTTCACTACCAACAGAACTTGGGTCACCTCCAGTTAGGAGGCTTGACTTCAGAGCCACTAGATGCCGCGAAAACCACGCGCTTCGATCTTGAATTCCACTTTTTCCAGCAAAAGAACCGCCTTCGTGGTGTTATTATGTTCTCTAACGAAATCTTCAACGCCGGTTCTATCAAATCTATGGAAACTGTCTTTAGCGAAATTCTTCGCCGCGGCATCGCAGAACCCTCTACGCCAATTGCGTCTATGCCTCTAACTGACGGTATTTCAACCCTTGTTGATGCTGGATTGACAAAGGTTGCACGAACCCAGTATCCCCGGGATGCTAGCATTCCTACTCTTTTCCGCGAGCAAGTTAGCCTCCATGGCAATACTATCGCAGTCAAGGATAGCAATGTAGAGCTTACGTACTCTGAACTGGACCAAAGGTCAGACCGGTTAGCAAGCTGGCTAGTCCAACGGGGATTCGCTCCTGAGACAATGATCGGAGTTCTTGCCCCAAGGTCATGCGAGGCCATTGTGGCTTTGATTGGCATTTTGAAGGCTAATTTGGCTTACCTGCCGCTCGATGTGAACGTTCCTCTTGGTCGCCTCGAGAGCATCCTTTCGTCAATCGAGGGAGAAAAGCTTCTCCTACTCGGCACCGGTGTGCCTGTTCCGGATACTCATCTGGATGATGTTGAGTTCCTGACTATCGCGGAGGTGCAAAACAGCCAGCAGGCGACGCAGCAGATTAGTACCGAACTTCTTCCGAAGCCAACCGCAACAAGCCTGGCCTATGTGATGTTCACATCTGGCTCAACTGGACGTCCCAAGGGTGTTATGATCGAGCATCGGGGTATTGTTCGTCTGGTCAAGAATACTAATATCCAGACCCAGACTCAGTCTGCTGTCCCAGTGGCCCACATTGCCAACCTTGCCTTCGATGCGGCCACCTGGGAGATCTACACTGCGCTCCTTAGTGGTGGCACCTTGGTCTGTATAGACCATACTACAGTGTTGGATGTCTCCAGTCTTGGAAAGGTGTTCGAGAAAGAAAAGATTCGAGCTGTCATGTTCACTCCAGCTCTGCTGAAGCAAACCCTTGCCGAGTCTCCCTCAACCTTCAAAGATCTTGAACTTCTCTTTGCCTCCGGCGACCGTCTCGATGTTCAAGACGCACTCACTGCTCAAGCCCTGGCAAAGGGCGGCATCATCAACGTGCTTGGTCACACTGAGAATACTGTCTATAGTGTGGCCTTCCACATGCGACCTGAAGAACTATGCATCAACGGTGTCCCAGTTGGACGTGCAATTAGCAATTCTGGTGCCTTGGTTTTAGATCCTCAGCAGCGCCTTGTGCCACCTGGTGTCATGGGTGAACTCATCCTCACGGGTGATGGTGTCGCTCGCGGATATACCGACTCAGCGCTCAACAAAGGCAGATTCGTCGAAATTACCGTCGATGTTAATGGAGAGACTCTTCGAGCCTATCGCACCGGTGATCGCGCCAGGTACCGACCCAGCGACCTCCAAATGGAGTTTTTCGGTCGTATGGATCAGCAAGTTAAAATTCGAGGCTTCCGTGTCGAGCCGGCTGAGGTCGAACAAATCCTTCTTAAGCATCCTGCTGTTAATGATGCCGCCATCGTCATTCGCAAAGATGAGGACCACGGTGTGGAGATGGTTAGCTTTGTTGCGGCTAGAGAGGACCAACTTGTTCAAGATGCCCAGAACGAAATTACCAATCAGGTCGAAGGCTGGGGTAACCACTTCGAGACGAGTACATATGTGGACATAGAGGCTATTGACCAGTCTGTTGTCGGCAATGATTTCCTGGGCTGGACCTCAATGTATGACGGCACCGAAATCGACAAGGGAGAGATGCAACAGTGGCTTGACGATACCATGGCTACTATTCTCGACGGTCAGCCGGCCGGTCGTGTACTCGAAATCGGTACCGGAAGTGGCATGATTCTCTTCAACCTAGGCGAGGGCTTAGAACGCTATATCGGTCTTGATCCATCCAGCTCCGCCATCTCTTTCGTCCGCAGCAAAATTCAGTCTGTCCCTACCGTGGCTGGAAAGGCACATGTCTTTGTTGGCACTGCAACTGATGTGGCTGGCCTTAATGGCCTTGAGGCCGACATGGTTGTGACCAATTCTGTTGCCCAATACTTCCCGTCTGCGAAATATCTGCTGTACGTTATTGAGACACTTCTCCAAATTCCTGGTATCAAGCGCTTGGTATTTGGCGACATGAGATCCTGGGCTATCAATCGAGACTTCTTGGCTGCTAGAGCGTTACGTGCCCTTGGCCCAGCAGCTACCAAGGACCAGATCAGACGCAAGATATCGGAGCTTGAGGAACGGGAAGAAGAGTTTCTTGTGGACCCAGCATTTTTTACCAGCCTCAAAGACCAGTTCCCTGACCGTATCTGGCATGTTGAGGCCCTGCCCAAGCGCATGAAGGCTACCAATGAGCTGAGCGCTTACCGGTACCAAGCTGTGATTCATGTGAAACAGTCTGACGAACGGGTTCCAAAGCCTGTTCACGTTGTTGATCCCGAGGCGTGGATTGACTTCAAAGCCTCTCAGCTTGATAGCAGCTGGCTTCTTAGCTTATTGGAGGGCTCGCCTGACGGGCAGACTGTAGCCGTGAGCAACATCCCTTACAGTAGGACTATTGTTGAGCGGTTGCTCGTGGACTCTCTTGAAGACTTTGACTCGCCGGACCAGACGGATGGCGCTGCCTGGATCACGGGCATCTATGAGTCGGCCAAGGAGTCTGTCTCCCTCTCCCCATACGACCTCGTTCAAATAGCCAAGGAGGCCGGTTTCCGCGTGGAGTTCAGCTGCGCAAGGCAGCGATCACAGAACGGTGCCGTGGATGCCGTGTTCCATCGCTTCAAACCTGCAAACGAAAACAGCCGTGTTCTGATCCAGTTTCCAACAGAGCATGATGGACGCCCAGCAAGACTGTTGACTAGCCGACCGCTACAACGACAACAGAGCCGCAAGATGGAAGCCGAGGTCCGCGAGTATCTTCAATCCTTGCTGCCACCATACATGATTCCCTCACAAATCATGGTTCTCGATCAACTACCGGTTAATCCCAACGGTAAAGTCGATCGCCGTGAGCTTTTACGTCGGGCTCACACAGTTCCTCGGAACATTGTTTCAGCCACCCGCATCGCCCCTCGTAACGAAGTGGAAGCTATCCTTTGTGGAGAATTCGCTGACGTACTTGGAGTTGGTGAAGTGGGGGTTACTGACAACTTCTTTGACCTTGGAGGGCACTCACTCATGGCCACAAAGTTGGCTGCTCGTCTTACCCGAAGACTTGAGTCTCGTGTCTCCGTCAAGAACATTTTCGATCAGCCCATTTTGGCCGACCTTGCAGCCATTGTCCGCCAAGGCTCTACAAAGCACAATCACATTCCAGCCCTACCCTACAATGGCGGCCCAATTGATCAGTCTTTTGCTCAGGGCCGTCTCTGGTTTCTTCACCAACTTGAATTGGGCGACTCCACTGGATATCACATGCCGATTGCAGTGCGTATGAGTGGTAATCTCCATATCAGTGCTTTCGAGGCTGCCCTAGATGCTCTTGTGCAGCGACATGAGACCCTTCGCACGACATTCGAGGAACAAGATGGAGTCGGCGTCCAGATCGTACAGCCGATTAGCACAAGGAAGAGGCTCCGCATTTTTGATGTCAACGACGGGCGCTACGAGGTAATCCTCAAGGATGAACAAGGAAGACCGTTTGATCTTACCTCCGAGCCGGGCTGGCGTGTCGCGCTCCTACGCCTTGGCCCAGATGACTACATCATTTCAATCATTATGCATCACATCATTTCCGATGGATGGTCATTTGAGGTGCTACAGCGGGAGCTAGGCATCTTTTATGCTGCGGCCTTGCGGAACCAGGACCCTCTATCAAAGGTTTCACCCCTTCCTATTCAATACCGTGACTTTTCCGTGTGGGAGAAACACGAGGTACAAATCGCCGAGCATGAACGTCAACTGTCATACTGGAAAGAGGAGTTGGCCGGCAGCCAGCCTGCCACCCTCATGTGTGACAAGCCCAGACCCTCTACGTTGTCTGGCAATGGTGGCCTAGCAGAGTTCTCTATTGATGGCACCGTCTATGAGAACCTTCAAGCTTTCTGCCGTACTTACCAGGCGACTTCTTTTGCTGTGCTGCTTGCTGCATTCCGTGCGGCACACTACCGTTTAACTGGCGACGATGACGCCACAGTTGGCACACCTATTGCCAACCGTAATCGTTCAGAGGTGGAAGACCTGATTGGCTTCTTCGTTAACACTCAGTGCATGAGGATTGCTGTTCATGACGGCCAAACCTTTGACGGATTGGTTCGACAGGTGCGCTCAACAGTCACAACCGCGTTTGAGAATGCAGACGTGCCCTTCGAGCGAATCGTCTCGGCTCTTCTTCCAGGGTCAAGAGACACTTCCCGCAACCCATTAGTACAGCTTATCTTTGCAGTTCACTCGCAGAGAGATGTTGGAAAAATTCAGCTTGAGGGTCTTACCAGTAAGACGCTACCCTTCACACCAACCACACGATTTGATCTCGAATTCCATTTGTTCCAAGAGGATGAACGACTTAGGGGTACTGTGTTTTACTCCAAGGATCTCTTCGAAGTTGAAAGCGTCCAAGTAGTTATCGACGTCTTCCAAGAAGTCCTTCGCCGGGGAATTGACCAACCGCAGGAGCCTATTGCTGGATTACCTCTCACAAATGGATTACCAGCTTTACGTAGTCTAGGTTTGCTGAAGGTCGATAAGTCGGACTACCCACGCGATTCCAGCGTAGTCGACGTTTTCCTCAGCCAGGTTGCTTCTAACCCTACGGCAATTGCTGTCAAGGATAGCTCATCTCAGCTGACCTATAGCCAACTTAACACTCAATCCGACCGACTCGCCTCCTGGCTTCGGCAGCGAAACCTGGCTCCTGACACACTCGTTGGTGTCCTAGCGCCACGATCATGTGAGACTGTTATCACGCTTCTCGCCATCCTCAAAGCAAACTTGGCTTATCTTCCATTTGACATCAATGTGCCTGCTAGCCGTTTGGAGGACATTTTGGCGGAAGTACCAGGCGACAAACTGGTGTTGCTTGCCGACACATTATCTATGCCAGATATCAAGCTGTCTGGCGTGGAGCTAGTACGAATCAATGAGGCTATGAGCAATTCTCATTTGGCTAAGGGCATCAATACGGCTGATGTTCCCGACGCGACAAGTCTCGCTTATGTGATGTTTACATCTGGTTCAACTGGCCGCCCTAAGGGTGTCATGGTTGAGCATCGTGGAATCGTCCGGTTGGTAAAGAACACCCAGGGGCATCTGCAAGCAGGTGTCGGAGCTAGCATGGCCCATATATCCAACCTAGCTTTCGACGCTACAACCTGGGAGATCTATTCACCACTGCTCAACGGCGGGACTGTTGTTTGTCTCGACCAGATGACGGTCCTCAGTCCTTCTCTTCTACGAGACGCAATCCACACCAACAACATTAACATAGCGTTCTTTACAACAGCATTGTTACGTCAATTCCTTGAGGAGTTTCCTACTGTTGTTAGTAGTCTGGATGTTCTACTCACTGGAGGTGAGAAAATGCGTCCACAGGATGCGTTGAAGGCGCGCGGTCTTGTCCAGCGTGCCCTTTGCCACGTCTACGGGCCAACTGAAAACACAACATACAGCACCATTTACGAGATGGGTCCTGATGAACAATGCATTAATGGCTTACCTATTGGAAGGGCTATCAAGAACTCGGGCGCATTCATCATGGACTCTCGTCAACAGTTGGTTCCTCTAGGTGTTATCGGCGAACTTGTCGTCACGGGTGATGGATTGGCCCGCGGTTATACGGACCCTTATTTGGATTCTAACCGTTTTGTACAAGTTACAGTTGACGGCCAGTCTATGCGGGCCTATCGAACTGGCGATCGAACCCGATACAGGCCGATTGATGGTGAAATTGAGTTCATCGGGCGCACAGACAACCAGGTCAAAATCCGAGGATACCGCATTGAGACAGCAGAAGTCGAACAAGCAATGGCTGGTCTTCCAGGAATTCGCGACTCGGCTGTCGTCATCAGACAGTTTGAAGACCAGCAGCCGGAAATGGTTGGCTTTGTTACTGTCCATACGGATGGTGAACAGACAACTGGTAGCGGCGAATATTCGGTTGCCACCACCACTGTATCAGAAAGGACCATTCGACAGCGACTCCAGGCTGCCTTGCCTACATATATGGTTCCCTCACAGATCATCATCGTGGACCACATGCCACTCAATGCCAATGGCAAGGTTGACCGCCATGAGCTCGTGAGAAGGGCCTTGACAACCCCGAGGACTAACACTGTTGCCCTCCGGGTAGCTCCACGTAACGAGATTGAAGCTGCTCTTTGCGAAGAATATGCTAAGGTGCTTGGCATTGAGGTTGGGATTACGGATAATTTCTTCGACCTCGGTGGTCATTCCCTTATGGCAACGAAGTTAGCTGCACGCATCAGTCGAAGACTAGATGCCCCTCTGACTGTTAAGGATATTTTCAATCAGCCGGTTCTCGTCGATCTTGCTACTATTATCCGAATCGGCTCGGCTCTCCACAAACCTATTACACCTACGCCTTACTACGGACCAGTTGAGCAATCGTTTGCTCAAGGCCGTCTCTGGTTCTTAGACAAGCTTAATACTGGTGCCCTATGGTATCTGATGCCCCTTGCAGCACGACTTCGCGGACCTTTGCGAGTGGATGCGCTTTCCAAGGCATTCAATGCTCTGCAGGAACGTCACGAGACTCTACGCACCACATTCATTGAACAAGACGGCGTGGGTATCCAAGTTGTTCACCCACCGCGCAACAAGGAGATCACTGTTGTTGATCTTTCCAGTGAGCGTGACAGCAATAGCTATGTTGAGCCGCTTAAGAGCGAGCAAACAACACCGTTTGACCTGGCCACTGAACTAGGCTGGAGGGTGAAGCTTTACAAACTGGGACAGGATGACTATATACTATCCATTGTCATGCATCATATCATCTCTGATGGGTGGTCTGTTGACATCCTTCGCAAAGAACTCAGCGCCTTTTACGCTGCAGCTCTTCACGATGAAGATCCTCTGTTGCGGGTCCGTCCTTTGCCTATCCAGTACCGCGATTTTGCTGTTTGGCAAAAGAATGACACCCAAGTGGCAGACCAACGCCGGCAGCTAGATTATTGGACTGAGCAATTAGCAGACAGTATGCCTGCAGAATTCTTGTCCGATAAAGCTCGTCCGCAGATTCTTTCGGGCGACGCCGGCGTGATTCAAATGACAATTGAGGGTGAGGTCTATGAAGCCTTGCAAGCCTACTGTCGAAGCAACCATTTTACATCCTTTGCTGTATTGCTTGCAGCATTCCGCGCCACGCATTATAGGCTTACTGGGGTGGAAGACGCAACTATCGGAACGCCAATCGCCAACCGCAACAGGTCTGAGCTTGAGGATCTTATTGGATTTTTCGTTAACGCGCAGTGCATTCGGACAGTTATCCAGGACGACGAAACGTTCGATAGCCTTGTTCGCCAAGTCCGCACAACTACCACTGCTGCTTTTGACAACCAGGATGTGCCGTTCGAGAGCATTGTAACAGCGCTTCAGCCCGGTTTCCGAGATACGTCTCGCAACCCATTGGTACAACTTATGTTCGCATTACATTCACAGTATGACCTCGGAAGAATTCCGCTGGAAGGCTTAGCGAGCGAGCGTGTGGCCACCCCTGCCACTACTCGCTTTGACCTTGAGTTCCATCTGTTCCAAGAAGAGGATCGTCTGGGAGGCAGCATCCTCTACGCTTCGGATCTTTTCGAGGAGGCTACCATTCGTGGCCTTGTCAACATTTTTGAAGAAGTCCTACGCCGTGGTGTCACGCACCCAACCGCATCCATTGCGTCGCTCTCACTTACCGACGGCTTGGTAGAGCTTCAAAATACCGGCATACTTGATTTGAAGAAGACCGATTACCCACGAGACTCTAGCATCGTGGAGATCTTTAGACTTCAGGTATCTGCTAATCCTGATGCAATTGCCGTGAAGGATTCATCTTCGCAGTTGACCTATGCACAGCTGGACCATGAGTCTACCATACTTGCGGCTTGGTTCCAGCAGCAGCTGAAATTAGCAGTTGAAACGCCTGTCGCCGTCTTTGCCCCTCGGTCTTGCGAGACTATCGTCACTTTCCTCGCCATTCTCAAGGCTAACCTGGCCTATCTTCCGCTTGACGTCAACGTCCCGGTCGCACGTCTTACATCTATTCTTTCGGCAGTTGATGGCAAGATTCTTCTTCTACTTGGATCCACAGTTACACAGCCTGAGCTTGATCTCCCAAATGTCACCATGATGACAATCAGCGATGCCTTCAGCAAGGCTCCAAAGGATAACTCTCTCCAGCTAATCAATAGCCCAACCGCCACAAGCCTTGCTTACATCATATTCACCTCCGGTTCTACTGGCAAGCCTAAGGGTGTAATGATCGAACACCGCGGAGTTACAAGACTAGTGAAGAACAGCAACGTTGTTTCGGATCTCCCGCCAGGGGCACGCATTGCACACTTATCCAACGTTGCCTTTGACGCTTCTACCTGGGAAATCTACTCAGCCCTCCTTAATGGCGGCACAGTGGTGTGTATTGATTACTACACAACATTGGACCCCGAGGCCCTTAACAGGTTGTTCCTAAAAGAGAAAATCCAAGCAGCCATGCTGCCACCCGCTTTGTTAAAACAGTGTCTCAAGCCGATGGCAGCAACCCTCGGTGCCTTGAGTCTCTTATTTGCTGCAGGCGACCGCTTCGACAGTCACGATGCCATTGCAGCAAAGGATCTGGTTTCCGGCAGTGTGTACAACGCCTATGGCCCAACAGAAAACACGATTCTTAGCACGATCTACAAAGTGCGTGACCAGGATTCATTTGTTAACGGCGTTCCTATCGGTTACGCCGTAAGCAATTCAGGCACCTACATCATGGATCCTACCCAACAGCTGGTGCCGATCGGCGTCATGGGTGAACTTGTTGTTACGGGAGATGGCCTCGCCCGCGGTTATACCGACACAGCCCTTAATAAGGACCGTTTTACTGAAGTCTTGGTCAGTGGTAAAACTGTTAGGGCTTATCGTACCGGCGATCGCGTGCGCTACCGTCCTACAGATGGCCAGATTGAATTCTTTGGGCGAATGGATCAACAAGTTAAGATCCGTGGCCACCGCGTAGAGCCAGCCGAAATCGAACATGCTCTACTTAACAACGGTAATGTCCTCGATGCTGCTGTTGTTCTCCGCAGGCAAGAGGGCGAAGAACCTGAAATTATCGGTTTTGTAGCAGCTCAAAGTGATCAGTCCGTGCAGACAGATGAAGCCAAGAACCAAGTCGAGGGTTGGGGCAACCACTTTGAAACCAGCACCTACGCCGAGATTGAGACTATTGACCAATCGGCTGTTGGAAACGATTTCATGGGCTGGACTTCCATGTATGATGGAGCTGAGATCGACAAGAAGGAAATGCAGGAATGGCTTGACGACACCATGGAGTCTATCCACGACGGGCAGCCGGCGGGCCGTGTGCTTGAAATTGGTACGGGCACTGGCATGATCCTGTTCAATCTCCATGGCCTCGAAAGTTACGTTGGTCTTGACCCGTCTTGCTCCGCAGCTTCTTTTGTCAACAAGAAGATCCAGTCTATCGCTTCACTCAACGGCAGAGCCACGGTGCATGTCGGCACCGGTATAGACGTTGGCAAGCTTGATGCGCGCGCGGACATGTCTGTGACCAATTCCGTCGCGCAATACTTCCCCTCAGGCGACTATTTGTTCGAAGTGGTCGAACAGTTGACCCATATCCCAGGAATGAAGCGTCTGTTCTTTGGCGATATGCGAACCTACGCCATCAACGGAGACTTCCTAGCCGCAAGGGCACTTCACGATCTTGGCCCTAGTGCAACCAGGGACGAGGTTCAACGGAGGGTTGCCGAGTTAGAAGAGCGCGAAGAGGAACTACTTGTTGATCCAGCCTTCTTTACTAGCCTAACAAGTCGACTTCCAAAGAGTGTCTGGCATGTAGAGATCCTACCGAAGCGGATGAAGGCAACCAACGAGCTTAGTGCCTACAGATATGCAGCTGTTGTATATCTTCGCGATCCAAAGGAGGAACAGGCACCTCATCCAGTTCACAAAGTCAACGAAAGCTCCTGGGTTGACTTCAAGAAGTCTCAATTAGATCGTCAGCAACTACTCAGCCTCCTTCGGAACTCAACAGATGCTCTAGCTGTCCCCATCGCCAACATTCCCTACAGCAAAACTATTAAAGAGAGGCTTCTAGTTGAGTCACTCGACGACGATGAAGAGACACAGCGATCCCTCGACGGTGCAGCTTGGGTTTCTGCTGTACTCAGCAAAGCTGAGAAATACGCCTCTCTGTCTGGAGCGCAGCTTGTTGAGATTGGTAACGAAGCCGGTTTCCGTGTTGAGCTTAGCTGGGCCCGACAGCATTCGCAGAACGGTGGCATTGATGCTATATTCCACCGCTATGAGCCTGAAAATAAGCAGACCCGTGTGCTCTTTGAATTCCCTACCGAGCACCAGGGACGGGCATCCAACACGCTCACCAACCAGCCTTTGCAGAGACATCAGAGCCGCATTCTCGAGAGTCAGATCCGTGAACAACTTCAAACTGTATTGCCCCCCTATATGATCCCCGCTCAGATTGTAGTACTGGACCAGCTGCCTCTTAATGCAAACGGCAAAGTCGATAGGCGTAAGCTGTTGCGTAAGGCGAAGGCTACATCAAGAACCAAGGCGACGTCGACCGAGCGTATCCAGCCACGCAACGAAGTGGAAACCGTACTATGCGAAGAATTCTCTGCTGTTCTTGGAGTGGACGTGGGAATTACGAACAACTTCTTCGACCTTGGTGGTCATTCGCTCATGGCCACAAGACTTGCTGCCCGTATTAGCCGCCGCTTGAATGCATCCATCTCCGTCAAAGACATCTTTGACCAAGCGGTTATCATGGACTTGGCCGCTACCATACGCCAGGGTTCTAGCAAACACAATGCTATCAAGCCTCAGCCCTACAGTGGCCCCGTTGAGCAGTCATTTGCTCAGGGACGTTTATGGTTTCTCGACCAATTGGACCTCGGCGCATCATGGTATATCATGCCACTTGCAGTTCGTCTATCTGGCCCCGTGGACCTTAACGCACTCACTACGGCACTCAATGCACTTGAACAGCGTCACGAGACGCTGCGTACAACCTTTGAAGAGCATGATGGCGTCGGCGTTCAGGTCATCCACCCATATCAATCTAAGAAGCTGCAACTGATTGATGTATCGGCTGAAACCTACCTTGAGGCGCTCCAGAAAGAACAAACCACGCCCTTCAACCTTGCAGTTCATCCTGGTTGGCGGACAAAGCTTTTCCGCCTTGACGAGCAGGACCATATTCTTTCTATCGTTATGCACCACATTATCTATGACGGTTGGTCTCTGGAGATTTTGCAGCGCGAACTTACTGCTTTCTACGCTGCCGCAATTCAAAACCGCGATCCTCTCGCTCAAGCACTACCCCTGCCTATTCAATACCGGGATTTTGCTCTTTGGCAAAAGGAAGAGGCCCAGGTTATCGAACATGAACGTCAGCTGTCCTACTGGCGCCAACAGCTTGAAGGCAGTCAGCCAGCTAGCCTGTTTGGTGATAAACAGCGGCCGGAAGTGCTTTCCGGTCATGCGGGTCTTGCTTCGATTAATATCGAGGGTTCAACCTATATGAATCTGCAGGCCTACTGCCGTGCTCGCCAGGCTACGCCTTTTGCTGTTCTTCTGGCTGCATTCAGGGCTACCCATTATCGACTAACTGGGGCTGATGACGCTACGATAGGAACTCCAATCGCTAACCGCAATCGATCTGAGCTGGAGAACCTAGTTGGCTTCTTCGTTAATACTCAATGCATGCGTATTACCATTGACGAAGACAAAGAGACGTTTGAGTCGCTTGTTGGTCAGGTCCGAGCTACAGTCAACAGCGCTTTTGAAAATCAAGATGTACCATTTGAGCGCATCGTCTCGGCTGTACAGCCCGGCTCCAGGGATACATCACGTAATCCCTTGGTACAGCTCATGTTTGCTGTTCATTCCCAGCAAGGCCTTGGCACTATCCAGCTGGAAAACATCACTGCCGAGCGTTTGCCGAATCTTCCAACCACACGCTTCGACATCGAATTCCACCTTTTCCAAGATGGAAGCCGGCTTACTGGTAGCGTCTTGTATGCTACCGATCTGTATACGCCTGAGACGATCCGTATCATGGTTGATACTTTCTATGAAGTCCTGCGTGGAAGTCTTGAGCAGCCTGAAGCATCGATCTCTTCTCTGCTGCTTCCTGATGGTCTGGCTCAACTACGCGAAAAGGGTTTGCTTAAAATTCCGAAGACCGATTATCCAAGAGATTCCAGTGTGGTGGATCTCTTCCGCAAGGAAGCCTTCGATCACCCCGAGCTCCAAGCTGTTGTCGATGCCTCCTCGGCTCTATCTTATGCGCAGCTAGACCAACTCTCGGATCGCCTTGCAGCATGGCTTCAACTCCAGGGACTGGCAGACGAGGCACTAGTAGGTGTGTTGGCGCCTCGGTCATGTGACACTATTACTGCCTTCCTCGGTATCCTTAAGGCAAACCTAGCCTATCTTCCGTTAGACATCAACGTCCCATCAGCTCGTCTTGAGTCTATCTTGTCGTCAGTTCAGGGACGCAAGTTACTGTTCCTAGGAGATGGAGTGCCTGTTCACGACTCGCTGCCAGCTGACGTCGAGATAGTACGACTCGGTCAGGCTCTGAAGGATTCACAGGACCTTTCGGCCACCACTTCGCAACCGTCAGCAACGAGTCTTGCATACATCATGTTCACTTCGGGTTCAACTGGTAAGCCAAAGGGTGTCATGGTTGAGCACCGAGGCATCGTGCGACTGGTCAAGAACAGCAATGTAGTGGCCAAATTGCCACAGAATGCTCGGGTAGCACATCTCTCCAACGTTGCTTTTGACGCGGCAACGTGGGAGATCTACTCGGCATTGCTCAATGGTGGGACTGTCGTTTGTGTTGATTACTTCACCACACTGGACATGAAGGCTTTGCACGCCCTGTTTGAACGTGAACAGGTCTCTGCAGCCATGTTCCCGCCCGCTCTGCTCAAGCAATGTCTCACTACAGCCCCTAGCATGCTCAAATCTGTCCAACAGCTGTTCGCCGCTGGTGATAGGTTTGACCCTCGTGATGCCATCGAAGTCAAGTCTATTACCGCTGGCAGTGTCTTTAACGCTTACGGCCCAACTGAGAACACGATTCTTAGTACTATTCACGAAGTTAGCGAAAACGACACCTACGTCAATGGTGTCCCCATTGGACAGGCTGTTAGCAACTCAGGAGCCTACGTCCTTGATGTTCGCCTACAACCCGTCCCAATCGGTGTTATGGGTGAACTTGTCGTCCTTGGCGATGGCCTGTCGCGAGGATACACCGACTCATCCCTTGACAAAGATCGCTTTATCCAGCTCAGCATCGACGACCAAGAGCCCGTACGCGCATATCGCACCGGCGATAGAGTTCGTTACCGGAATGACGGGCAAATCGAGTTCTTCGGCCGCATGGATCAGCAGGTCAAGATCCGAGGCCATCGCGTGGAGCCAGCTGAGATTGAGCAGGCTCTTCTCAGGCACACCGTAGCCCGTGACGCCGTCGTCGTCTTGCGTAAAAAGGAGGGCCAGGAAACGGAAATTGTGAGCTTCGTTGCTGTTGTTTATGCCAACGGCGTCGCTCCAGAGCACAGGGAAACCGAGAAACAGCTCTTCGCCACCCAAACAGAAAAGGCTATGCGCCAGCAGCTACAGACCGTACTACCACCGTACATGGTACCGGCACAGATCGTGGTTCTGGACCAACTGCCTCTTAACGCGAACGGCAAGGTTGATCGGCGGTTGCTCGCACACCAAGCCCAGACCACCTACGACACGACTGCTACTGTTAATGTTTCGGCACCTTTAGCCCCTCGTAACGACGTCGAGGCAGTGTTGTGCGAAGAGTTTGCAAACGTACTCGGTGTTGAAGTTGGTATCGACGATAGCTTCTTCGATCTTGGTGGCCACTCTTTGATGGCTACGAAGTTGGCAGCACGTCTCAGTCGTCGGTTGGACGCCTATGTGTCTGTCAAGCACGTTTTTGATTACCCGGTTCTTAGCAGCCTTGCAGCTACCATCCGCCGAGGTTCTATCAAACACACTCCCATCGACTCAACGAATTATAACGGGCCAGTCAAGCAATCGTTTGCTCAAGCCCGTTTGTGGTTCATCGACCAACTCGACCTTGGCGAGTCCTACCTCATGCCTATCGCTCTGCGTATGCGCGGGCCACTTTCGATTGATGCACTCAAACTGGCATTGCACGCCCTCGAGCAGCGACATGAGACTCTTCGAACGACCTTTGACGAACATGATGGCGTAGGCGTTCAAGTCGTTCACAATAGCAACAGCCCTGACAAGACGCTGAGAGTCATTGATCTCTCGGCAGACAACGATGAGACTTACAAGGAAGTCCTTCATCATGAGCAAGCAACTCCATTCAACTTGGCAACGGAACCAGGCTGGCGTGTGGCGCTATTGCAGTTGGGACAAGATGAGCACATTTTGTCAATCGTCATGCACCATATTATTTCTGACGGCTGGTCTATCGAGGTTCTACAACGTGAGTTGGCGGGTCTCTACGCTACGGCTGTCCGTGGACAGGATCCTCTCGCAAGCCTCAAGCCGCTGGCTATTCAATATCGCGACTTCACCAACTGGCAAATGCAGGAAGTTCAAGTAGCTGAGCATGACCGTCAACTGGAGTACTGGAAAAAGCAGCTTCAAGGTAGCCAACCAGCTCGACTACTGGCTGACAAACCCCGACCGCCTATTCTCTCGGGCAATGCAGATGCTGTACAGTTCAGTATTGATGGTGCCGATTATGATGCTTTGCAGGCCTTCTGCCGGGCTCAGCACACCACGTCGTTTACCGTGTTGCTGACTGCATTCCGTGTGGCACACTACCGTCTCACAGGGGTAGACGATGCTACGATCGGCATTCCTATCGCTAACCGTAATCGGTCTGAACTCGAGAATATTATTGGCTTCTTCGTCAACACTCAATGCATCCGAATTGCGGTTGAAGAGGATGAGACATTCGAAAGCCTGGTGCAACAGGTCCGGTCTACCACAACTGCTGCTTTTGAAAACCAGGATGTTCCCTTTGAGCGTATCGTATCTGCTTTACTCAGCGGAACTCGAGACACATCCCGTAATCCTTTGGTTCAACTTATGTTCTCACTCAATTCGCAACAAGACCTTGGAAAAATCAAGTTGGAAGGTCTTGAGAGCACTGAGGCTCTTCCCAGTGCTGCCACAACTCGCTTCGACGTCGAGTTCCATTTGTTCCAGGAGTCAGGAAGACTTCGTGGAACAGTTTTGTTTTCCTCGGATCTCTTTGAACCTGCAACTATTACCGGTATGGTCGATACATTCCAGGAAGTTCTTCGACAAGCTCTTCAGACATCAACAACTTCCCTAACAGCATTGCCGTTCGCTCATGCTGAAGAGAGTCTTGAGAAGCTAAGCCTCCTTGAAATGGAACAGACCGACTACCCCAGAGAAGCAAGTGTGGTGGATTTGTTCCGTGAACAAGTCCTCAAGAAGCCAAACGACATCGCTGCTGCAGATGTGTCTTCACAATCGCAGCTTACCTACGCGGAACTAGACCAACAGTCTGATAGACTTGCTAACTGGCTGCGGAACCGTCACCTAGCCCCTGAGACGCTTGTGGGAGTACTCGCACCTCGCTCCTGTGAGGCAATTGTTGCCTTCATTGCTATCCTCAAGGCAAACTTGGCTTATCTTCCACTGGATGTCAACGTACCAGCCGCACGCGTGGAGGCAATTCTGTCATCTGTAACTGGCAAAAAGCTAGTGTTGGTTGGTCCGGACACTTCTACGGAAATCGCACTGCCCGACACCGAGTTAGTGTCGATCCATGCCGCCCTCAACCAATCTACCAGCCTCAACAATGCAGAGGATAACACGGCAGAGACCATAACGCATCCCACTGCCTCGAGTCTCGCGTACGTTATCTTTACCTCTGGCTCTACTGGCAAACCTAAGGGTGTTATGGTTGAGCACCGAAGCATTGTTCGTCTGGTAAAAGATACAAACTTGCATCCAAACACACAGGCAGTATCTTCCGTTGCACACATCTCCAACTTAGCCTTTGACGCCGCTACATGGGAGATCTTCGCCCCACTCCTCAACGGAGGTATGGTTGTGTGTGTTGACCACATGACTGTTCTCAACGCTGCAGAGCTCGGTCGAGTCCTTTCTAACAAGAGAGTCACTGCCGCATTCTTCACAACAGCCCTACTAAGGCAGTTCTTGGACGATGCACCTTCAATTATTAGCGGTCTTGACCTGTTGTTTGCAGGTGGCGAGTGGATGCAGACGCACGTAGCTCACAGAGCTGTTCAACTCGTGCGTCAGTCATTCTGTCACGTGTACGGCCCGACGGAGAACACAACGTTTAGTACAATGTATCAAATGCATGCACAGGAGCCATGCACTAACGGTGTCCCTATCGGCCGAGCTATAAGCAACTCTGGGGCATACATCATGGATACAAAACAGCAACTTGTGCCTGCCGGCATCATGGGAGAGCTCGTGGTGACAGGCGATGGTCTTGCACGCGGTTATACCGATGCCTCTCAAGACTTAAGCCGGTTTGTTAACGTTTCTATTGCCGGTCAGATTGTTCGTGCGTATAGAACGGGTGACCGCGCCCGGTTCAGAGCAACGGACGGCCAAATCGAATTCCACGGACGTATGGATCAGCAGATCAAGGTTCGAGGCCACAGAATCGAGCCTGCTGAGATAGAACAAGCCATGGCAAAATATCCAGGAATCGACGATGCATTTATCGTGATCTCAAAGCCGGAAGACGGGCGAGACTCGGAACTTGTCGGATTTTTCACAGCCCAGTACACCAACGGCGCTGTAAAAGAGAATGGTACCACAGGAGAAGAACAATTCGCCTCTAAACTCGAGAGGGGTCTCCTCGAGCAACTGCAGAGCTCACTTCCATCCTATATGGTTCCTTCCCGAGTCTTCCGACTGGATACTTTGCCTCTCAACCCCAACGGCAAGGTTGATCGTCGCGAGCTGACCCGCCGGGCCCAAGAAGCAGCAGCAGATCATTCAAGGACCTCGGCTATTGTTTCTGAGCGTGTTCCGCCACGCAATGAGATTGAAGCTGTCATATGCGAGGAATTCGCTGACGTATTAGGAGTCGATGTTGGCGTTACTGACGGTTTCTTTAGCCTTGGCGGCCACTCCCTTATGGCAACGAAGCTAGCTGCTCGTCTCAGCCGTCGTATTAACGCACGTGTATCTGTCAAGGACATCTTTGATCACCCAGTTCTAGCCGACCTTGCAAGTGTCATCAACCGAGGCTCAACTCAGTACAGCCCCATCATCGCGAAGCCATACACCGGGCTAGTGGAACAGTCATTTGCTCAGGGCCGTCTGTGGTTCCTCGAACAGCTTGAGATTGCTGCGTCCTGGTATCTGGTGCCACTTGCAGTCCGCCTTCGTGGGCAGCTTAACATCAACGCGCTTAGCGCCGCTCTGCAAGCCTTAGAAGATCGGCACGAAACCCTACGCACTACTTTCAAGGATGTTGATGGTGTCGGCATGCAAGTTGTCCTGCCAAGCCAGGCTAAACCGTTAAGACTCATTGACGTCTCTGCTTCAAACGACGGCTACCAGACACTCCTTAGCAAGGAGCAAACCACTCCGTTTGATCTGACATCAGAACCGGGCTGGAGAGTGGCCCTTTTCCGTCTGGGCAGCGAAGACCACATTCTATCAGTCGTCATGCATCATATCATCTCTGATGGCTGGTCAGTTGATATCTTGCGCAAAGAACTGGGCCAGTTCTACACCAACGCTCTGCAAGGCAATGATGTAATTGCTCATGTTCAGGCCAACCCTCTTCCCGTTCAATACCGCGACTTTTCTATATGGCAGAAGGAAGAGGCACAGGTGGCTGAACATGAATCTCAACTAGCCTACTGGAAAGACCAGCTTCACGGCAGTCAGCCAGCAAGTTTCCTCTGCGATAAACCTCGTCCGGATGTCCTCTCTGGGGATGCAGGTGTTGTTCAGCTAAGCATTAAGGGCTCTCTCTACGAGAGTCTCCAAAGCTTCTGCCGCAGCCACTACACAACGCCATTTGCAGTTTTGCTTGCCACATTCCGTATAGCCCATTTCCGGCTCACAGGTGCAGAGGATGCCACGATCGGCACTCCTATTGCTAACCGCAACCGACCCGAATTAGAAGAATTAATCGGTTTCTTCGTCAACACTCAATGCATGAGGATTGCAATTGAAGGCGAGGAAGAAAGCTTCGACAGCCTCGTGAGAAAGACTCGGTCAATCGCTACATCAGCATTTGAGAACCAGGATGTGCCGTTCGAACGCATTGTGTCTACCATCATCCCCGGTTCGCGAGATACATCACGGAACCCGCTTGTTCAACTTCTTTTTGCCCTCCACTCACAAGAGGACCTTGGCAAGGTTCAGCTTGAGGGCCTTACAGGCGAGGCAATTCCCATGGCGCCTACTACCCGATTCGATCTCGAATTCCACCTCTTCCACGAGGATGAAGGCCTTGGTGGCACTGTCCTTTTTGCTACCGACTTGTTCAACCGAGACACCGTCCAAAACATTGTTGACATATTCCAGGAAGTGTTGCGCAACGGTCTTGAACAACCTGATGTATCTCTTGCTAGCCTGCCACTTGTTGACGGGTTGTCAGCATTGGATCATCTTGGTCTCCTTGACATTAAGAAGGTAGACTATCCACGGGAGGCTAGCGTGATCGATTTGTTCTCTGAACAAGTTACCTCTCACCCGACGGCGGTGGCTGTCACTGATTCAGTGTCAAAACTCACCTATGCCGAGCTGAACGAACATTCCGATCGACTTGCAGCATGGTTACGCGAGCGCCAGCTTCCTGTTGAAAGCTTAATCGGTGTTCTCGCGCCGCGATCATGCGAAACCATTGTGGCATTTATTGGCATTATGAAGGCCAATCTAGCCTACCTGCCACTCGACGTCAATGTGCCCGCCGCTAGAAATGAAACAATTCTCTCAACAATTCTTGGGCGTAAGGTGGTATTTGTTGGAAGCGGCGTGACAGCACCTGAGTCGCTCACTGCAGACGTTGAGCTGGTACCGCTTGCCGAGGCCATTGCCTACAAGGAGAATGATACGCACAAAGCCAGCTATACCCGACCTCATGCAAACAGCCTAGCATACGTCATGTTCACATCTGGCTCAACTGGCCGCCCGAAGGGAGTCATGATCGAGCACCGTGGAATCAACAGGCTGGTCAGACAGAGCCGCGAAGTATACAAGCTGCCCAACGCCCCCCGTGTAGCACACTTGTCAAACACTGCTTTCGACAACTCAACTTGGGAAATCTATGTTGCGCTCCTGAATGGCGGAACGGTAGTATGCATCGACTATTATACGACATTGGATAGTAAGGCCCTCGAATCCGTCTTCACTCGCGAAAGAGTTCAAGCAGCAATGATTTTACCGTCACTGTTGAAACAATGTCTCGCCAACATGCCTGCTGCCATTGCCGCCCTGGATATCATCTTGGCTGCTGGTGACCGTTTTGATGCACGCGACGCCCTGAAGCTTCAGGAGCTGGTACAGGTCAATGTGTATAATGCATATGGACCAACCGAGAACACGGTCTCGAGTACCGCCTATGCCGTCAACGGAGACGAAGACTTTGTTAACGGCGTTCCTATTGGACGTGCTTTGAATAACACTGGAGCCTACATTGTTGACTCACGTCAGAAACTTGTCTCAATGGGTGTTATGGGCGAGCTTTTAGTGACCGGCGATGGTCTAGCGCGAGGCTATACCGACTCAGCCCTCGATATAGACCGCTTTGTCCATATTTCTGTCAACAACAAGCTTGTCCGAGCTTACAGAACCGGCGACCGGGCTCGCTTCCGCCCTGGTGATGGACAAATCGAGTTCTTTGGCAGAATCGACCAGCAAATCAAGGTCCGCGGCCATCGTATTGAGCCTCCTGAGATTGAGCAAGCTATGTTGGGGCACCCCTCTGTGCTTGACGCGGTAGCAGTTCTCCGAAAGCTGGAAGATGAGGAGGCAGATGTCATTGGTTTCGTTGTCGCCCAAGGAGTGGCTGCTGGTACTGACGCAGCCACTGAGACGGAAAAGAGCATCTTGCAGCGTCTCCAATCTCTTCTCCCATCATATATGGTACCCGCTCAGATCATCATCCTCGACAAGATGCCTCTTAATGCCAACGGCAAGAATGATCGTCACGAACTTGTGCGTATTGCTAAGTTGGCAGTTAACAAACACAACACTTCTGAACGTGTTGCACCTCGTAACGACGTTGAGGCTGCCCTGTGTGAGGAATTTGCCAGCATCCTCGGTGTTGAAGTTGGAATTTCTGACAACTTCTTTAACCTTGGTGGCCACTCTCTTATGGCAACAAAGGTTGCAGCACGCTTGAGTCGCCGATTCCACACTCGCGTGTCTGTGAAGGATATCTTTGATCAGCCCCTGATTGCGGATCTCGCTGCTATCATTGAGCGAGATTCAGAACAACATAGAGCAATTGAGGCTTATAAATACTCAGGGCCCGTCGAACAATCTTTCGCTCAAGGAAGACTTTGGTTCCTCGAGCAACTTGGCCTTAGTGCGACAGGGTACCTGGTTCCTCTTGCAGTTCGCTTGCGTGGGCGACTGGATGTTACTGCCTTGAGGACCGCACTATATGCCCTTGAGGAACGTCACGAGACCCTCCGAACAACTTTCGAAGGCCACGATGGCGTTGGTATGCAAGTCATTCACCCATGCCGTTTCAGACAAATCAAGACTGTCAAGGTCCCAGCTGGAGGAGATTTTATGGAGCTGCTACACCAGGATCAGAAGACGCCCTTCCAATTGTCTTCCGAACCGGGCTGGCGCGTCACATTATTCCAACTAGGAGACCGGGATCACATACTCTCCGTTGTCATGCATCACATCATCTCCGATGGTTGGTCTCTTGACGTCCTTCAACGCGAACTGGCTACATTCTACACTGCCGCACTTCTGTGCAAAGAGCCTCAGATCTCGCCACTTCCTATACAATACCGTGATTTCTCGATTTGGCAAAAGCAATCAGCACAAGTGGCTGAACAAGAGCGACAGTTAGCATACTGGAAACAGCAACTTAACGGAAGCCAGCCGGCTAGCCTTCTCTGCGATAAGTTACGGCCTTCCAACCTGTCAGGCGAAGCCAGTGTTATTCAATTCAAGGTCGAGGGAGCTGTTTATGAAAAGCTTCAGGCTTTCTGCCGAACCTTTGAGGTTACATCATTTGCTGTTCTCTTCGCAGCCTTCCGGGCCGCCCATTACCGTCTAACAGGCGTTGAAGACGCGACAATTGGTACGCCTATTGCCAACCGTAACCGACCAGAGGTTGAAGAAATGATCGGTTTCTTCGTCAATACACAGTGTATGCGAACAGCCGTCTCGGATCAAGACTCATTCAGCACTCTCGTCAACCAAGTCCGATCCACAGTCACAGCTGCATTCGAACATCAAGATGTTCCGTTTGAACGCATCGTGTCTGCATTGCTACCCGGGTCAAGAGATACATCTCGCAACCCTCTGATCCAGTTGATGTTCACACTTCATGCGCAACAAGATCTCGGAAAGCTCCAGTTAGAAGGCCTTGAGGGCGAACCACTGTCGATGAAGCCTACGACTCGGTTTGACCTTGAGTTCTATCTTGCCCAGCAGGAAGGCTGCTTGGGTGGCAACGCTATTTTCTCAACCGACCTGTTCGAGCCAGAAACAATTCGTGGAGTAGTTGATATCTTCCAAGAGATACTTCGCCAGGGACTTGAGCAACCAGAGGCGCCTATTTCAAGCTTGCCACTCACCTATGGGCTTGCTGAATTACGCCAGATTGGCCTGCTCGACATGCAGACAACAAACTACCCCCGCGATTCGAGTGTCATTGATGTTTTCACTGAGCAAGCAGCGGGACATCAGGATAAGATCGCCGTCATTGATGGTTCTTCTCAACTTACATACCGCCAGCTTGATCAGCAATCCGATTTGATTGCCGATTATCTTCAAAGCCGACAGATTGCGCCTGAGACCTTGATTGCGGTGTTGGCACCACGCTCGTGCCAAACCGTTGTCGCTCTTTTCGGTATCCTCAAGGCGAACCTTGCTTATCTCCCTTTGGATGTCAATATTCCTTCCGCACGTGTCGAAGCTATCCTTGATGCTGTGCCTGGCCACAAGTTGGTTCTACTCGGCGCTAAGGTTCCAGCTCTGACAATTGAGTCCTCGGATGTTGAGCAGGTACGAATTGGGGATGCACAAAGACTGGGAGAAACTGTCAACCCTCTCGACCACAGCCTGAGCGCCCCCGCTAGTGCTACCAGTCTCGCCTACGTTACTTTTACTTCCGGCTCAACTGGTCGGCCCAAGGGCGTAATGGTTGAACACCGCAGTATCGTGCGACTTGTGAAGTCGACCAATCTGATGACACAGGCCCAGGCAGCCCAGCCAATTGCCCATCTATCGAACTTGGCGTTCGACGCTGCCACATGGGAAATATATGCGCCACTCCTGAACGGAGGCACGGTAGTATGCATTGATCATATGACGGTTCTAAATCCTTCTGCTCTTGGTCAAGCCCTCTCGGCCCACGGCGTCAAAGCAGCCTTCGTCACAACCGCCCTCTTGAAGCAATTCCTCGAAGAACAACCGTCCATTATTGGCAACCTGGACTTGCTGTTTGCAGGCGGCGAAACAATGCGACCGACAGATGCATTCCGAACATGCGAGTTAGTCAAGCAGAGATTTAACCATGTTTATGGACCAACCGAGAACACGACGTTTAGTACTATGTACCCAATGAGTACAAACGAGCAATGTGTTAATGGCGTGCCTATTGGAAGGTCTATTACGAACTCTTCAGCCTACATCATGGACTCGCGTCTCCAAGTCGTCCCTCTTGGCGTCATGGGCGAGTTGGTTGTGGCTGGAGACGGATTAGCAAGAGGCTACACCGACTCAGCCCTGGACAAGAACCGCTTTGTGCAGGTTGAAATTGACGGGCAAGTTATCAGGGCCTACCGCACAGGAGATCGTGCTCGATACAGGCGCGATGGCCAGATTGAATTCTTCGGCCGTATGGATCAGCAAGTCAAAATCCGTGGCCACCGAATTGAGCCCGCTGAAATCGAGCAAGCAATGCTCCGTATCAACAAGGTCCTCGACGCTGCTGTCGTTCTTCGCAAGGAAGAAGGCCAGGATGCAGACATTGTGGGCTTCGTTGCAGTCAAACAACCCAACAGCGCCGATAATACGGATGTTGAAACTTGCGAGGACGAACAACAGTTTGTCTGGGATACCGAGAGAGAAATCCGCCAGCACTTACAAACCGTTCTCCCGCCCTACATGGTTCCGGCGCAGATTATCGTACTCAGCCAACTGCCGTTGAATGCAAACGGAAAGGTTGATCGCCGCGAACTAGGTCAACAAGCTCTTATTGCACCAAGGAGCAACGGAGCCGCAAAACGTGTGGCTCCCCGTAACGAAGTGGAAGCAGCACTTTGCGAGGAATTCACTGATCTCCTCGGCGGCGTCGAAGTCGGCATCACAGACAACTTTTTCGACCTCGGTGGACATTCCCTCATGGCTACAAAGCTTGCAGCCCGTATCAGCCGCCGGCTTGACACTCAAATTTCCGTGAAGGATGTCTTCGATCAGCCTGTTCTTATGAACCTAGCAGCCGTCATTCAGCTTGGATCCTCCCTCCACAAGCCCATCAAACCAGAACCATACAGCGGACCTGTGGCACAGTCCTTTGCCCAAGGCCGCCTTTGGTTCCTAGACAAGTTGAACATTGGCGGTGCTTGGTATATTATGCCTCTTTCTGTACGCATGCGTGGGCAGCTCAATACTGGAGCCCTAACATCCGCACTCCATGCGTTGGAGAAGCGACATGAGACGCTTCGAACAACATTCCAGGAACAAGATGGAGTTGGTGTGCAAATTGTCCATGCGCCTCAATCCAAGGCCCTGAGAGTTATCGACGTATCAAACAAGGACCCTACTACCTCTTTGCACCTACTACAGGAGGAGCAGAAGGTCCCATTCGATTTATCTACTGAGCCAGGATGGAGAGTGTCGCTCTTCCGCCTTGGGGAGGAAGATTTCATTCTTTCTGTTGTTATGCACCATATCATTTCTGATGGTTGGTCTGTTGACATCTTGCGTAGAGAGCTGGCTATCTTCTATGATGCTGCACTCCAAGGCCAAGATCCCTTGGCCCAAATTGCGCCACTGCCTATCCAATACCGCGACTTCGCAGAATGGCAAAAGAGAGATGACCAGGTCATCGAGCATCAAAGACAATTAGAGTATTGGGTTGAGCAGCTAGCTGATAGCTCCCCAGCTGAGCTCCTCTGCGATAAACCACGACCGTCTATTCTATCTGGAGAGGCAGGTGTCATTCAAGTCACCATTGATGGTGCTCTTTTTGAAGGCCTTCAGACCTTCTGTCGCACTCACCAAGTGACTGCATTTGCTACCCTTCTCGCTGCGTTCCGTGCCACGCATTTCCGCTTGACGGGCGTCGAAGATGCGACAGTCGGCACTCCAATCGCCAACAGAAATCGCCCAGAACTAGAGGAGATGATTGGCTTCTTCGTTAATTCGCAATGCATGCGGCTTGTCGTTGACGACCACTCCTTCGAGGGGCTAGTCAAGCAGGTCCATGACACAGCGACTGCTGCTTTCGAGAACCAAGACGTCCCCTTTGAACGCATCGTATCAGCGCTTCTGCCCGGGTCGAGGGACACCTCACGGAACCCTCTAGTACAGCTTATGTTTGCCGTCCACTCACAACAAGACCTTGGAAGGCTCAAACTCGAAGGCATGACTAGCGAGCCCTTGCCTACAGCCATTACAACCCGTTTCGATCTCGAATTCCATCTCTTCCAAGAAGACGGTTACCTTGGTGGTAACGTGCTTTATGCTGCTGACCTATTTGAAGCTTCAACCGTCCGCAGTCTCGTCGATATTTTCCAAGAGGTTCTTCGTCGGGGTCTCGAACAACCACAGACACCCATTGAAAGTCTCCCGCTCACGAGCGGTTTGGGCACTTTGCATGATATGGGACTTCTTGAGGTTGAGAAGACGAACTACCCAAGGGACTCGAGCATTATAGACGTCTTCCAAGAGCAGGTGGCCGCTCATCCTGAGAGAATTGCTATCAAGGATGCCTATTCGCAGCTTACATACACTCAACTCAACGAAAAGGCTAGCGAATTAGCAAACTGGCTCTTGGGACAGAAAATGCCTGCACAGTCTATTGTGGGTGTTCTTGCGCCGCGGTCATGTCAAACAGCCGTTGCTTTCCTTGCTATCCTGAAGGCAAACCTGGCCTACCTCCCTCTTGACGTCAACGTTCCCGTCGCTCGTCTGGAGGTTATTCTATCGGCTGTACCAAACCTTCAACTAGTATTACTTGGTGCCGATATCTCCACACCTGACGTTCGTCTTTCTAAGGTGGAATTCGTCTCCTTAACCGATGCCATCGCTTTGTCCCGGCAAAATGGCGTAAATACTTCCTCCAAGTCTTCACCTCCATCGCCAACAAGCCTAGCATATGTCATATTCACTTCAGGCTCCACCGGCAGACCTAAGGGTGTGATGGTCGAACACCGTGGCGTGGTTCGACTAGTGAAGCAAAGCAATATTGTTTCTGAACTTCCTGAAAACGGCGTCCGTATGTCGCACGTTTCAAACATTGCATTCGACGCCTCAGCATGGGAGATGTATACTGCTCTCCTTAATGGCGCAACCCTCATCTGCATCGACTACTTCACCACCCTCGACAGCCGAGCTCTTGAGGTTGTATTTGCTCGGGAAGAAATCAATGTGGCAATGCTTTCGCCCGCACTGCTCAAGCAATGTCTTGCCAACATTCCAGCTACTATTGGCGCCCTGGACATCCTATACCTTGGTGGAGATCGCCTGAACCCGTCAGATGCTACCCATGCGCAATCACTCGTGAAAACAGCAGTCTACAATGCTTACGGCCCTACGGAAAATTCAGTCGCAAGTACTATCTACCGTGTCGGAGATGGAGACGTCTTCGAACATGGTGTGCCTATTGGTCGGGCAGTAAGCAACTCTGGAGCCTACATCATGGATTCGCAACAACAGTTGGTTTCCGTCGGTGTAATGGGTGAACTTGTCGTCACGGGCGACGGTCTTGCCCGTGGATATACCGATGAAGCTCTCAATGAAAACCGGTTCGTACAGCTTTCTATCAACGGTGGCGAACCTGAACGGGCGTACCGAACGGGCGACCGGGCTAGATGGCGACCATCTGATGGCCAAATTGAATTTTTCGGCCGCATCGACCAACAGACCAAGATCCGTGGTCATCGTATCGAACCTGCTGAGGTGGAGTCAGCAATGTTGAAACACTCCGTTGTTCAGGATGCAGCTGTCGTTATTCGCCGTCCACCAGGTCAGGAACAAGAGCTGGTCGGCTTCGTCGTTGTGCAAGATGACAACTCCACGCAAGACGAGGCAAGCAAGCAGGTGGAAGGATGGGAAACCCACTTCGAAATCGGCACGTATGCCGACCTCGAAACCATCGACCAGTCTGCCATTGGTAACGACTTCTTGGGCTGGACGTCCATGTATGACGGTACATTGATCGACACAGACGAGATGCAAGAATGGCTTGACGAGGGTATGATTGCCATGCTCGACGGCAAGCCAGCTGGCCGGGTGCTTGAGATTGGAACGGGTACCGGTATGATTCTGTTCAATCTCGGTCAAGGGTTAGAGAGCTATGTCGGTCTTGAACCATCTAGCTCAGCCGCCAATTTCGTACAAAAGAGCATCAAGGCAATCCCAGCACTTGCGGATAAGGCTGAGGTTCATGTCGGTACAGCGACAGATGTTGGCCGGCTGGACCAGGTGACTCAGTCACGCACCGACATGGTCGTCACCAATTCAGTCGCGCAATATTTCCCCTCGGCCGATTACCTTCTAGAGGTGATTCAGAACCTTGCGCAGCTGCCGGGTGTTAAGCGCCTGTTCTTTGGCGATATGCGAACGTATGCCATAAACAAAGGCTTCCTCGCCGGCAGAGCACTGGCAGCCTTGGGAGATGGTGTTAGCAAAGAAGGCGTTCATCGAAAGATTACAGAGTTGGAGGAAAATGAGGAAGAGCTTCTGGTTGACCCAGCCTTCTTCACAGGATTATTGAGCAAAATTCCGGCACACGTCTGGCATGTGGAAATTCTACCCAAGCGGATGAAGGCCTCAAACGAACTCAGCAGATACCGATACGCAGCCGTGGTACACGTCAGAGGCGCAGAAGAACCCACGTTGCCAGTTCACAAGATTGATTCTGAATCTTGGATCGACTTCCAGGCGGCCTCCCTTCACCGAGACGGTCTTGTCTCTCTTCTACAGGCCTCATCTGGTGCACCCACCATCGCTGTCAGCAACGTGCCATACAGCAAGACCATGTTCGAGAGACTGATAGTTGAGTCGCTGGACAATGACGATGAATCTCAAAACTCCACTGATGGAGAAGCTTGGATCTCAGGTATTCGCAGCGCTGCCGAGCAGCGCGTGGCTCTATCTGCCTTAGACCTGGCTCAGCTCGCCGAGGAAGCAGGCTTCCGCGTTGAGCTCAGTTGGGCACGACAACGGTCCCAGAGCGGCGGAATCGACGCCGTCTTCCACCGTTACCGTACTACCAATGGCTCCCGCGTCTTGTTCCAGTTCCCTACCGAGGACCAAGGCCGGCCAGCAAACCTCCTCACGAACCGCCCTCTTCAACGTCTCCAGAGCCGTAAGGTTGAAACGCAAATCCGGGAACAGTTGCAGACTCTATTGCCCCCCTACATGATTCCATCGCAAATCATAGCTTTGGACCGCATGCCAATCAACGCCAACGGTAAGATTGACCGGCGTGAGCTTACTCGCAAAGCACAAGCCGCTCCTGTCAGCAAGCCATCCTCGGAGCGTGTGAGCCCCCGCAATGAGGTTGAGGCGGCCCTTTGTGAGGAGTTTGTTGATGTTCTTGGCGTTGAAGTTGGTATTACAGACAACTTCTTCGACCTTGGCGGACAATCTCTCATGGCAGCGAAGCTAGCCTCACGAATCAGCCGACGCTTGGACATCCATGTAACCGTCAAAGACATCTTTGATAAGCCGGTTCCCGTCGACCTTGCTAGAAAGATTCTGGATACTCTATTAGAGGGAACTAACAATGGTTCGTCTCGCATGGTAAACAGGGAGCCATACCAGCTTCTATCAGAGGAAGACCCAGAAACATTCGTCCACAAGGAGCTTGTTCCCCAGCTGGATCCCTCTTACGGCAAGATTCAGAACTCCTACCCAGCTACATGGTCACAAAAGATTTTCATCCACGATGCTCTTACACAGCAGCCGCGCGCTCCGGCGCTTTTCTACATTGATTTCCCTGCCGAAACGTCCTCTAAGCAACTCAGGGAGATATCTACAGCTATGATCCAGCATTTCGACATCTTCCGAACGGTTTTCTTGTCTGCTGGCACCAAGTTCTATCAAGTACTCCTTGAGCATTTGGACATCCCCACCGAGATTATTGAGGTCGAAGGAGACATGACCGAAGCAACACACAATCTAGTAGGAGTGGATGCACGCGATCCGCTTCGCCTTGGGCAATCCATGCTTCGTATTGCTATTTTGAAGAAGTCGGGATCACCTGTACGCATGGTTCTCCGAATGAACCACGCTGTATACGACGGCATGAGCTTTGAGCATGTCATCCGGGCTCTTCATACATTGTATATCGGTGAGCGGCTGCCATCACCGCCCAAGTTTGCCCGGTACATTCAGTACATGGTCGACAGTCGCGAGGATGGTTACAAGTTCTGGCGCTCTGTCCTTCAGAACTCATCAATGACCATCATGAAGGCGGCTAACAAGAATGGCCACCTTCATCAACACGAGAAGGATGAACGCCAGAAGGGCACTTGGCTTTCGGAAAAGATCATCAAGGCGCCTCATCAAGCGAATGCAGATGGCATCACTCCTGCAACGATCTTTACGGCTGCTTGTGCTCTCATGCTGGGTCAGGAAATAGGATCCAAGGACCTCGTCTTTGGTCGCGTTGTTTCCGGCCGACAATGCTTGCCAACCAACATTCAAAACATTGTGGGACCTTGCTCCAATGCCGTCCCAGTGCGAGTCAACCTGGAGGCGTCTGCCAAGCCAAGAGAACTTCTTCGCCAGATCCAGGACCAGTACGTGAACAGTTTACCTTTCGAGACGCTGGGACTGGAAGACATTGCCGAGAACTGCACGGATTGGCCCGACAAGGGGGCCAACTTCAGCTGCTACATGGCATACCAGAACTTCGATATGCACCCCCACAGCGAGAAGCAGGATCAGCGGATCCAACTGGGCTACCTTGAACGAGATGCTCATCAACGAGAGCCCAGTAAGGTGGACCCTTCTCTGGACAGACACACGGTAGATGATGTCTCCATGCATGATGTGGATATTGTGGGAATACCCGACCCCGATGGAATTCACTTGCGGGTTGTAGTCGGAGTCAACCGACAGCTTTGCGACGAGGCCACAGTCGATAACATGCTGCTCGATCTCTGCGACGGAATTCAAACTTTGGAGGCCAATCTAGTTGGCCCTGCAGTTGACCAGCACAATGGCAACGGCCAAGCTTCAAACGGCCATTCGAAGACTTCCAAAGGACACTAAAAAAAGAAAAAGGAAAAAAAAAACACAAGGTCATGCCTTGTGATATGATAGTCCAAATTGGCCCGCCATGACAGTCCAGATACACGATGGGCTTGCATTGGGTGTAAATTCCGGCGTCGGGCGTTCGGGGTTATGGTTTTGGGTTGGGAATTTCTCTCTTGTTTCTCTTTACACTGTTTTGTTAGTATTATGCAGCTACAGCTTCTCACCTTGGTCTTTCTGAATATTGTCTGCATTGGGTCTCTTCCCTCTTTCATTTTATTGTCATCTTCCTTGGACATAATCGCTAGAATGTTTCAGGTTTCTCATAGAATATGAAAGAAAAAGAAAAAAAAAGTTGTCTTGTTATCACCAGCCATCACCCTCGTGCTTGTTTGGCATGATGTCTTACTTCCGCCCATAACTCATCGTTTGACACTAGCTGTGTCACCCCTATGGTGGGGGCCAAAACACCAGGCTCCCACTTGACTTTACCTTTGTGAAACATCCCGCATGCCTCACTAGACAAATCATGTGGCGTCTCAACTACTACTACCTACACCTTTGATACATGAAGTCCGTAACCCTACAGTGAGCTTCTTTTCATTAGGGCCCATAATTAAGTTTAAATACACCCAAGAGATGACTCTTCTAAGATGGATGATCTATAAGTTCTCATACTCCTACACCGCCACCCTTACACACGTGCCGTTGCTCAGATTACTTGTGTAGGTTCCCATGGGCAGCGCATACCCTGCTTCAAAGCACGAGTAAACATGGCGGGAATTTCTTCAGGTGGGAGGAAAATGTCTCATCATAAACCGTCATCGTCGAATCACAAAGCTCGAAGGACAACTGGAGGCGCTCGCAAAATATGTAAATATTTCGCTATAATCAACGTGTCTCACTCAATCAGTGCCAAGGTCCGGAATGGGAAAGAGTTGTAAAGATACTATTGCTCAAAGGGAAGGGGATTTTAAGTAGTGGTAGCTTGAGGCAAGTAGTTTTCGGAATCCTCCTTTCGTCGAGGTGCATTGCTTGTCACTTTTATGTAATATCTGACAGAATTTCATCATTTCTCACAAGCCTTCATACCAAAGGGACGACCATCTACGTGTAGGTGTGTGTGTGTTGTCTCGAAAACCATTTTATTATTGAATCTTTTGAATCACATGGACTATATTGACCGCGTTATCTATCACTACAATGTTACACGTAATAGCACCATCATTGAGTGGGATTGTGCAAACATATGCAGCTGAGGTAAACACTGTCTTACCCCCCAACGCGTGGGTACCTGCGGCTTTCAAATGATAAAAAGCACATTAGTGTGTCTTGGCAACCTCGTGTCACCCCCAAAAGAGTGCTCTGTGCAGGAAGCTCTGGTGTTAATCTGTACTCAGAAGGGAAAAGGGAGAATTCTTTATACCGCTCTAGTGCGCGCTGGGCGAATAGCATGCTAAGGAAACAAAACACAATGTGTCTCTAACGGGCCGTTATCTGATCTCTGTTGCTGTGAAAAGGCTAAAGTGGCTTACATTTTTTTCATATGCTTGAATTGCCGTTAGCCCGGTCGATCGCCTTCTTTGCTGTTTCAGTAGCCTACTTACTTTGCCCAGTCCCAAACAACTTCACACCCCTTTCTTCTGTAACGGAGAGCAGCATGCATCGAATATTACTAAGAATCTGAATTACAATGAGACCGGCCTAAGTAGTAATTTCTGAATTGTTTGTGAAGCAGTAACTGGCCGAGCATTACAGCGCCGTTCCATCAATGGTAGGGTAGTCAAGCACAGGGTTGCTAACCCGACGGTGAATGCAAATCATTTACCTCTTCTTGAAATCTGGTTCGCTATATATGACCTAAAGCGGATAGTTCTGCTGCACTCTTTCGG
Organism: Colletotrichum truncatum; assembly: GCF_014235925.2. Lineage (NCBI taxonomy): Eukaryota > Fungi > Ascomycota > Sordariomycetes > Glomerellales > Glomerellaceae > Colletotrichum > Colletotrichum truncatum. Next base: position 4,394,209 of record NW_027222401.1, on the reverse strand, counting down.
ATGTGGAGTGGAGATCCAGTTGTGGCTTGAGAGAAAAGTAGGGATGAATTCATATTTTAATTCACACTTGGTGTCGTTAAGCAGATTCATTCTTACAAAGTGCTGGGGTGTGCGTACGTTAGCCGAAAGTGACCAGTCATCTCTTTTCCCCCTCTCCTCACCGGGTTCGCCCTATGGCGACGTTCCTGGACCGACATTCCATATGGCGTCATATGCAATCCTTGGAATCGCCTAAGGAATTGATAAATGACTCGGAGGTGTACTTTTCATCAGCTTGGTCTTAAGCCACAATGGCGGCAACATGATGGCGAGGAAACTCATTGGTGACAAACAGTCCGCGTGGGTGTGCTACCTGGAGATCAATCATAAGTTGAAGGATTGGGTGAATCCTGAATGGGGTGGCCGATGCTACCCACCAGCGTACGCGAGATACCGACCCACCTTGGAAGAAGCCATACCGGTGTTGTACGAGCCACGGGCGGGTAATGGTGGGATACCAGGGCCCAGGACTTTAATGGATGCGGATCCTTGGACCGGATCCGGACCACCCCGCGCCGCGCGGCACATCTTGAATCTTGTGTTCTATGTAGTGTGTGATGAGCAAATCGCGATGGCAAGGTCAGGGGGATGTAGTTGAGCCGCTAATGTCCTTTCCAAAAGTCCGTTGTAACCGACAGCAACCATAACTGACCCGGAGCCGGGGCGGGGGCGGAAATTGGTCTTCCTGTCAAACAAGACTGTATCCATAATTGCGATTCTGCATTTACAGCATGTACACTCCACATGTTTGTTACGGGGTCCGAACTTCCAATTGTAGTACCAGTAGAAAAGTGGACATAGATCAGCTTGAAGTAGTATCCCTGATGTGATGAGTTCGAATCTGTCTGATCCTATAGCGTGCCGAATCGTGGTCGAGCCAACGGTTCTTGGTGAGTGACGTGAGTCAAATGACAACATTGTAAGACAATGTAAGACGGGCAATTCTTCGTCCTGCCGCTTAATCCGCTCACAGCCCTCACGGATGGTGTTTGCCGGCACTTTTCCATCATTTGCTCCGGGGGAGGCTTTGAGTCTAGCCGACGGTATAACCAAAGGTGTTCGCAGATGCAGGCTGCAGATGACTGCAGCGTACGATGTAACAGAAGCGCCACTCAAGCACCTGCCTTCATTCGTTTAACCGATGGAGGCTGGTTCGGTTTGTAATAATGCTTGGAGCACAAACATGCACATAAAGCTGCCCAAAGGCATATAAGACTGGGATGTTAGCTAGGCAGAAGGACAAGGATGTGTAGACCCTTCAGGAGATCGACATTCGTGACACGGTACTCATGGGGCCCTGTCATGAGGTTTGAGTTCGAGGAGTGCTAGACGGCACACGGATAGTCTGCCCGGTGCCGTCGATTGGGACGCACTACGATGTCAAGGGGATAATGATGGGAGATTTTAAGTGGATTGTTCCGTGCGCCACCCGACATAATGGCAACGTCGCTTGTCAGGGTTGAGGAAACTGGAACGGTCCATGTTCTGGCCTCCGTCGCTCCAACAGGGTGTACTCTTCGTCTTTTTACTGGCCATCTCCACGTTAATATAACGTATTTTCACTGCAGCATTGACCTTGAAAAAAGATGCCTTTTGACTGTAACGGTCTGGATTTCATTGGCATCTAAACCCCCTTCGAAATCGTAACCCATGGACTTTTTATACACCATTACCACGGACGCTGGCTGAAAGGGACTCCCCCTCCTCCCTGCCCCCCTATCCGTTCCTTAGCGTCTATATGGCCGTGCTACCACGATTATTTACACCATGGTACTGGCCATCACAGGGCTTTTAGTCATTCAGACTGTAAGCTTTATATTTATATATGTGGGACAACTGCAAGTAGATGACCCGGCTTTCCCATTCTACTCCCCCAACACCATCACAGATGTAACGGAATGTGGAAAGAAGCCGATGACTTCGTAAGAACCCCATATTTTCATAATCAGTTCCATTGGCCGACATCCGTAATCGCTTACATGGCGTCATTCCCCACATAATGGAATATGAACATCTCATGCTGGCATATGACCCTCGTTGCCCGCTGCTTACCCGCCAGCCCGCCAAGTCCATGCAACCGAGAGGCCCTCCACCCCCCTCCCCATGATGAGTGGGGGGTTCATCAGAACTTAACCTGCCACAACCCCTGCCGGCAGACGCCACAAGCGGCCCGCATTATCGAGCGGGTGGTGACCGAAGGGGCGGTGGATTGGCCTTCCAAAGTTCCTCCTGCAGCCAGTATGCAGGCGGCTCACCCCCTTGCAGCAAATCTGCAAAAGGTTGACAGGCGTGGCAGCACCCCCCCCCCCCCCCCCCCGTTGAGAGTCTTAGTCACAATATTCACTTCTGGGCTGTCAAATAGTTTTGAAACATTGTCTAGGATTCTATACAGTGTTGTCTATAAACGTTGCAGACTTAGCAGAGGCCGGCCCGGTAACCTTTTCCAGGCAATTTTTCCCAAAGCGTTAGTCCTGAGTGTACGTATGGAGTGCAGTGTCTCCATCCCAAGAACCGGCTTCTTGGTCATGGCCGGTCGTTGTTTGTTCCAGGTTTTCCCGCTCGACCATAGCAAAGAGTTTCGATAATAGCAAGGACTGTGTCTGAACGATTTTCCTGCCTGAACGGATCCGCCTTTGCTAGTAGTGCTGTTGTGAGAGCCCAGAGATTCGGAAGCTGCAAGGCAAGATTTTTTGTTAGCGACAAGCTTTTAGGGGTCTTCACTGCAACGTGGATTTGGAGGGTCCAGGTTGGGGCCTGCTATGTAACTTACATCGTTCTGCACCCTTTGCCGCCTGATGGCAAGGTCCTCGATGCTCCCTGTGCGCGTTTCTCCCATGTCGTTATGTGGGGATCTGTTGCCGTCTGCTCCCAGCCTTTGTTGGCTGACGAATGCATTGAGCTCTTGAACAAGGAGTTCCTCGCCGCCCTGCGTAATCTGCTCTTGAAACCCTCTCCGCTCCCATTCGCTCCAGCCCTTTGCCGCGCTGTGGAGGGTGTTCAGTAGCCAGGGTAGCCGTCTGTTACGGCTCAGCCTTTGCTCTTGATGGAGTGAGGGCATATCTTCGAAATTTTCTGTGTAATATGCCGCGAGAACCTCGTCCAGGTTTTCAAAGCCCACTGCTGCGGCCTGCTCCATGACATGACGAACACGGTTTTGAACCGAACCTGATGTACCGACGTGCCGTTGGCTATCTGGCCGCGTCATTTCGGCATATTCTGGCGAGAGTCGTGGTTGTGCGTCCTTGTCGGTACTGAGGCTTCCTAGACTCTCTGTCCGACAGAATGGGTCCTCCAGTGTAAATCCTGTCAGCATGTCAGAGGCTGAACATGACGGTCCTGGCGTCAGTGGCTCATGAGAGCCGTATGCGCCGTACAATGTGTTCCATGGCGAGAATGGCGGTGCGTTCGGGAAGGTCGTGGGCGAGTGGAACGAGTTGAGAAGGGTTCCTTCAAATGCATCTCGAGCCTTATATGGTGAGTAATCGATATCAAACTGATCTGGTGGAGCTGCTTCTGGCGTGAGTATAACATAGATTTATCGTGATGCACATGGGCAGCTTACTCATGAAGAAGTCGACGGCCAGGCCGGGGTCATCTTGCAACGCCGGCGTTGGATAAATGGAGGTCCCCGGCATGGACGTTGTTGTGAACTGTAGGGTTGTGTTGCTCGCCTGCGTCCTGATGGACTCCTCTGCGCAGTTTTGGTGGACCTTTACTTTTTCTTGAAGCTTCTGAAGCTTTGCTTTCGAGTTTTGGCCTTGACCGCGGGATATTGTTAGCGGCGGAGGTCCACTACTTCCGAGGACAACGAGGCAGCTTGTAGCACGTACTGAATGCATCCCCAGCAGAATCATCTTGTTCTCTCTTTCTCGTCATGGCGGCCGGGTCGGACGGTGATCGACGGGTGTTGTAGACGTGGGCTATAGAGCTTATTCCTGTGGTCTCGCTGCGTTGGGGACTCGTAGAAGTATCGAATTCGGTAGAAGACATGGTTCGAAAGCACGCATTCACCTTTCTTCTTTGAGACCACAGGCGGATAGTGGCAGGAGAGGGCTCGAAGAAGTTTAATAGGTGTGCTGGATTAGTCGCCCACGTGGGTCCTCCATGTATCTCGAGCAACTGTAGGGCTAGGAGGTCTGGCGCCATCAAGAAGAATTCCTCTTTACCTTCTCACCGGTGATCCATATGAAGTAAAGAACTGTATGCATGCTGGCAGCCAAGTGCAGGTAACTGTTAATTGGGATGTGTATGCAAAGGATTACTCCTTGGCTTGCCATCTGCGGGGCCAAGACATGAAGGATGGGTGTGCAGTGTTGCATGATGGAGGGGGTCGAGGTTTCCAAGACATGTTGGCAAGGTCAGACCGTGTACATAGTGAAGAAGGTTTGTGGCTCTGAAGAAAGGCTAATCATCACGTCAGCAGCTGGATGCTACCTGAGTTGGGAGTTGACGAGAAGCCAGATGTATATCTTATGTTTACCGACCTATCATCAGGGTTTCTAGACTATGGTGTGTGTAGGATGTAGTGATACGCCTCAACGGAACCCTTTTTTTATTTTTGCTTTGCTACGGGAACTACACTACTGGGCAGGGGAAGAGCTGATTTACAAGCACCAGACGCAAATGTTCAGGTCTAGGAACGTCAGCACCATCCGTTGGGTGCACCCCCACTGCCGGCTTACCCCTGCTGCTCCATCACCACCCACCGTCCATTCCTACCGCCTCCTCCGCTCCCTGCACCCGCCAACATACAACCAACCCCACTGACGTCCAAGGTCGATGCAGGAGACCCCGGCAGCCAAGTTCTCATGGAATGCTTCCAGTTACTAATTGGCCCATTCGGTCTCTTTACCGGGACATTAAGGAAGGTGGCTCGGAAAAGGCGCACTTTGACACTGTTGATGCCTTGGTCGGCTGCCTTTAATGGGACCTCAATTTCCTCCACCAATCCAGGACAATGTCTCTTACAGAAGGATTTATTTGGCAACAGAGACATTCACCAGATCAATCAAAATGCAGAGGTACTGTCGCCTCGTTGCCATGAAACCTGTCGGGGCCGCCAGAAGGGAAAAGCAAATCTCGCCTGCCGGATACCACTTTATTTCTTTGGGGAGAATCCTGCAGTCTCAGAGAACTGCGCCACGAAACAAATGTACAACGACACCTTGGCTTGGCCTCTACAAGGATAAGGCGAGCGGACGCCAGCAACGTGTGTGGCTTTACACTTCCGCCTCGTTGTGCAATGCAAATGGAGCCGTTGCTCCTTGCATCCGCTGTGTGGAGAAACTTCAGGGCGCCAAAATGCGCCACCAGGCGTCAAGCCTCTCAAGATTCCTCAGGTCAAGAGGCTTTTTTTGGCTAATAACAAACGCACGTCACAGAAAAAAGTGCCACTCTGGGGTTGGCACTTTATACCTCCCAAGTTCCCCAGATAACGGTTCTTGTGACTAATGATGAATGTACGCCAGAGCACTTGCATGTAGCACTCGACTGGAGAGCATAGAATCCGGAAGTCATCAAGCCGTATTGGGAATTTGTCGAGTTGTGGGAGGTGGAGTAAAAAAGACCAGATGCGGACATAGATCAGCATTGTACGGTTAGAAAAGTTGTTACAGTACCGCAACGCTGGATCAAGGTATCATCCAGTAAAGGGTCCTGGTTCAACCAAGGAACTTGGCGATGATCAGTTCATCGCATCGAGATTCATTTAAACTCCTCCGCCTAGTCAAGGTTTGAGTTACATTGATTCTAGAATCATGCGAACTGTTGGATCCTGCAGCTGTTATCTTCGTTTGTGCAACAACTCCTTGTTGTAAGTGGTGGTGTGGTGCGGCATGGTGGCACAAGATGAAGGATTCTGGTCATCCTCCCTGAGTCTTGGCCCGCTGGCTTTCCAAATGCAAGCTGCAACGGTTGTATATTTAGGTGAATGGCGAAATTGAGGACGGCAGAAAATAATAAAAAGGAACAAGAAAAAGAAGAAGAAAAAGTCGATGAAGAATGCGAACAGAGACCAAAAAGGTAATCATGATATATGTTCAAAAAAAAAAATATAAAAAAAAATTAAAAAAAAAAATTGCTATTAACAAGAACATTGAGAAAGCAAAGAGAAAAAGGGAAGAATAGGAATCACTTCACGCGGGACAGAAACCAGCCTAGTATTATAATTTTGACGGCGAACTGAGGCATGCTTAACATGGTCTTAGCTTCTCTCTTCTCTCCCTTCTCCAAATCACCCCTATACTTTCTAATGCAAAAAGCCCCACTACTAGGAGCAACTCCTGAATTCATGATTGGACTCTTGGCGCATGCATGGCTCGTACTTCATCCTTTCGTATAATCTTTACTGCCTATGGTAAGCCACGGTTTTTGCTGTCAGCCTTCGCACCGCGGGCTCGGATAACTTTGGTCTCCGTCCACATGGCTTCTTTTGGAGTCCCTTAAATCCTCACCGCTTGCCCCAGGTAGGTATGCTTCCCTCAGTAACTGAAATCTCCTTTCAACATTCGTCGTTTGTACTTTGGTAATGAGTATGGGAGTTTTCCAAATAATTTGTTTTGGATGAGCTTCTCTCTTCCAGCACCGAACTAGACCCCAGTGATTGTGTCGTCTAAATCGCCAAGGCCGACCACAATCCACAGAGCCCGTCAGTCCTCTGCCTGATTGCAGAGGAGTGCATCGCCAACTTTAACCTCCAGCCAAAAAGAATATTGCAACTGTGACGATTGCTACTATGGCTGCCGAAAACCCCCAAGCAATACCAATAACAGAAAAACCAGCTCAGTTGGTGGCTGCATTACCAGGCCATAAAAAAGCGACCGAGGTCAGGAAACACGTCGAACGCGAGCCCATACTCAAGGATTACATTCGGGTTTTCTCTTACGCTACGAAATGGGATATCGTCATTTACTTCTTCGCGTCCCTCGCCTCTATTGGCGCAGGCACAACCCTACCGTTGATGAACATCGTGTTTGGTCGTCTCGCTGGGCAGTTCACCGATTACTTTATGAATCCTCCACGCATGACCCGGTCCGAGTTTGAAGATTTGCTGGATCAGCTGGCTCTGTACATCTTGGGCTTATTTCTCGGTCGCTTCATTCTCAACTGCATCAACAAGTTTTGCTTCCGAATGATTGGCGTGCGGCTGTCTTCAGCTATTCGCCTTCACTACATACAATGTCTTTTCGGCCAGTCCATTCACGTTCTCGACTCCATGCCGTCAGGTGCTGCAGCTAGCATCATCACAGGAACGGCCAACACCCTTCAAATCGGCATTTCAGAGAAGCTCGGCACCTTCATGGAGTTCAACGGTACTATCTGGTGCGCCATCATAGTCGCCTTCATCTGGAGCTGGAAACTAACCCTGGTTACGTCGTCCATCATTGTCTTCATTCTCATCGTTGTTAGCACGCTGATGCCATTCGTCGTTCGGTTGCAGAGTCAGCAGGCAAAGGCCGAGGCCAAAGCCAATAGCGTCGCAAGCGAGTCTTTCAGCAGCATCCGTATGCTGACTGCCTGCGGTGCGCAGCAAAGCATGATCAGTCGCTACTCTCAATGGGTGGACGAGGCCCGCGTCAAGGGCCAGCGATCGGCACCCTTGCTTGCTATGCAGTTTGGACTCGTCTTCTTTGGCACTTTTGCCGTATTTGGCCTCGCCTTCTGGTTCGGCACGCAACAATTCGCCAATGGCGAGATGAGCAACCCCGGCACCATCATCATCGTCTTAATGTCCGTTATGATGATCATCATGTCTACCGAGCGCATCGCAAACCCCCTCATGGCCGTCTCCAAAGCCATGGTCGCCGCCTGCGAGTTCTTTGCCGTCATAGATGCTCCCCGCCCCGATACCGGCCACCTGAAAGAGCCAGATGTTTCCGCGACCGATGACATCGTCTTCAAGGACGTTGTATTTGCGTACCCGAGCCGTCCACACGTCAAGATCCTCGACAACCTCAATCTTACTATCAAGGCGGGCGGAAACACGGCAATTGTTGGGCCCTCTGGATCTGGCAAGAGCACAATCGTTGGTCTCGTCGAAAGGTGGTATGACCTGCGTGAGCAATACGTTATCGAAAAGACCTTAGATCCGGAAAAGAACAAGGATGCGCAAAAGAAGAAGAAGAAAGAAGACGGCAACAAGGAGAAGCAAGAGGCCGGGGACGGCGTTCTTGGAGCGGCTGAAAATGAAGAGAGTAGTGATAATGAGGAATCCCAACCCATCGTGCCGCTATCCGGAAGTATCACCACCTGCGGTAAATCTCTGACCGACATCGACCTTAAGTGGTGGCGCTCTCAAATCGGGCTCGTGCAGCAGGAACCGTTCTTGTTCAACGACACTATTTTTCGCAATGTGGCCTACGGGTTGATCGGATCAGAATGGGAGGATGCACCTGAGGATGAACAGAGACAACTCGTCAAGGAGGCGTGCAGTGAGGCCTTCGCGGACGAGTTCATTGATCGCCTTCCGGAAGGCTACGACACACCTGTCGGTGACGGCGGAGCTAAACTTTCTGGAGGTCAACGCCAGCGCATCGCTATCGCCAGGAGTATCGTCAGAAAACCCAAAATAATTATTCTCGACGAGGCCACCAGCGCCATTGATGTTCGTGGAGAGAAGATCGTGCAGGCCGCCTTGGACCGCATTGCCAAGAACCGCACCACAATCACCATTGCCCACCGTCTATCGACAATCAAAAAGGCCGACCGAATCGTCGTTCTACGAAAAGGACAAGTTGTTGAGTCAGGCACGCACGAGAGTCTTTTAGAGGACGAAACAGGTGTATACTATGGTCTTGTTGTCGCGCAAAAGCTGTCGCTTGGCCAGCCGACCGAGGCGGACGTGACCGGTGGCGAGGCCGACTCGGAACAGGATCTGGCTGTGGCTAAAACGAGAAGCATCACCGGAGAAGAAGAGAGTGAGGAGGCGCAGCAAAAAAAGTCTACCGGCGTGAACCTCTTCAACAATTTCTTCAAGCTCCTCGCAGAGCAGAAAAACCGCTGGGTTTACGTGTTTATCGCCTTCTTCGCGGCCTGTTCTGCTGCCGGAACTCCCATGATGGCCTGGCTATTTGCGAATGTTTTCCAAGTCTTTACCTTCGCCGACAAGGACACAATTCGGTCAGAGGGTCGATTCTGGTCCGTCATGTGGGTTGTGCTCGCCACAGGTGTCGGCATCGGCTATTTTTTCCAGGGTGCCATTTCGGTGCATGTGCAGCACAACATAAGCGCCATTTACAAGAAGGAATATTTCGGGTCTATCCTCTACCAAAACACAGCCTTTTTCGACAATGACGAAAATTCACAAGGTACACTGGTAGCCCGCGTCGCTGGCGACCCTAAGCAGCTTGAAGAACTCTTGGGCCTTAACATGGCATTCCTCCTTATGGCCGTGTTCAATATTGTAGGAGCTCTATCTATTGCCTTTGCTTTCGGGTGGAAGCTGGCACTGGTAGCCATGTTTGTCACGATGCCTGTCGGCCTATTTTCTGGCTACTGGAGATTCAAGTACGAGCTTGAATTTGAGAAGATGAATGCAGCCGTGTTCGCCGAAAGCTCCAAATTCGCCGCCGAGGCCATTGGTGCTTTTAGGACGGTCTCATCGCTCACGATGGAAGATGTGATCCACTCCCGATACGACAAGCTCTTGCGTAGTCACGTACAGAAGGCTTACAAGAAGGCTCGCTGGACCAGCGTGCTCTTTGGTTTCGCTGATAGCGTCAACATAGGTTGCCAGGGTCTCATTTTCTGGTACGGCGGCCGCCTTTTAGCCAGCCGCGAGTATGGGCTCTTGAATTTCTTCGTCTGCTTTATGGCAGTCATGCAGGGAGCCGAAGCCGCCGGACAGGGCCTCAGCTATGGGCCCAATGCTGCGCAGGCGTCGGCCGCCGCAAACCGCATCACTGATTTGCGCAAGTCCAGCACCCAAAGCAGCCAAGCTTCGACGGAGGAGATTCCCGATACGGACGGCGGCGTCAAAATCGAACTGAAGAATGCCCACTTCCGCTACCCGACCCGCGACACCCCTGTTTTCACGGGTATTAACTTGACCATCAACAAGGGCCAGTTCGCAGCGCTCGTTGGACCTTCAGGATGTGGAAAGACCTCGATTGTTTCACTGCTCGAGCGATTCTACGCCCTTGACAAGGGTGATATTCTCTTCAACGGCAAGAGCATTTACAGTCTCGATGCACAGCAATATCGTAAAAACCTGTCCCTGGTTGCACAGGAGCCGTACATGTTTCAAGGCACGATTCGCGAGAACATTTGCCTCGGCATGGAAGCAGGAACCGTCTCGGAAGATCGATTACACCAAGTATGCCGCGATGCTTCTATTCATGACTTTATTGTTTCACTCCCAAATGGTTACAATACCGATATCGGCTCCAAGGGCTTTTCGTTATCGGGTGGTCAAAAGCAGCGCATTGCCATTGCACGCGCTCTGATCAGGGACCCCAAGGTCCTCCTCCTGGACGAGGCAACCTCATCGCTCGACTCTGAGTCGGAAAAGCTAGTCCAGGCGGCATTCGAGCGCGCAGGAAAGGGACGCACAATGGTATGTATCGCGCATCGCCTGGCAACAGTCCAAAACGCCGACGTCATTTTCGTCCTCGGTGAGGGCAAAGTGCTGGAAAAGGGGACTCACCAAGAGTTGTTGAGTCAGAAAGGATTGTATTGGCACATGGTGAGTCTGACGTCATGATGATGCTCTTTTATTCTCGTATCCATTGCTGACTTGAGAAAATAGTGTCACAGCCAGGCCCTTGATAAGTAGACAGGTGGAGGTGTGATTCTGTTCAACTTGATGAAGATCGGGGACTGCGGCTTCAGCATGGTCCTTAGCGGTAAGAACTAATGCCTTAAGGGTGGGGCCTTGGCATCCATGACCTCTCGGCTCCTACGTGTCGAAGGAGCCTGCTGCCTTGTGGCAAACGGGGTATCCCCCATTCAACAAGGGGGAAGGGGGCGATGGATCATGATTAAAGTGTGGCTTCAAGTGTTAGCGGCTATCAAGCCGTTTGTAATGTAGGTTCCTAATTTAGACACCTTCCGCTCATTTTTCCTTTGTCTTCTGGGTACAATAGATGCGAAACAGTTATTCTTACAAACTTGCATTGCGTGGGCAAAATATTCCCTCATAAATCTCAAGATCTTGGAAATAAATTAAATATTCTGCGTTTTGTCAAACTTTCAAGGATGGAAACGGGTGGATGCGGGTAAAGTCAGCGGAATGACTTCGGAGAGTTTGCTCTAATCCTCCACGGCACTTAGGCCCGGCGCAGGGGATGTGACTCCCATGAATGCCTCCAAGTACTACTCAACAATGGATCATTAACCCGGTAGTTCAACGGAAGGACCTAATTTATTAGTTGGGGAATTTTTAGTCTACTGCACAAGTTGCTGGTAAGGAACATGGCATACATTTGCTTAGATCGGTCTTACAGCATCCAAGTGTTCAACACTAGTTTATTTCAGGAAAGCCTCCCTGCAGGCACTAAGATACACGCCTCCTTACAAATACCGTTACAAACCTCAGCTGAGGGTGGGACGGAACGTGGGGGTGGGGCGCGTTGAAGGTGCATACATAGTAGCACAAGGGTATTAGATAAGCACAGGAACGCAGTGAGGTGGTATGGTGATGGTGTAACCTGGAAGGAATGCATCTTCCGCAGGACTCGGCTAAGATGTCTTTTATTGGCTCGTCAGACTAGTTGCAAAAAAAAAAAAAAAAAAAAAAAAAAGTCATCTTCAGCCATGTTAGTAATTTGTGGCTGCACATCAGCCACTCTAGGCAATGTTCGCTTCACACTCATTGTAGGGACTACTGACGCTACTGTTACACCACTACTGTAGCTGATGCCCCACTTAGTATTGAAAATATGTTTCGCTGTCTCTGCTATTCTAGTTTATTTAATTGAGAGACTCAAACAGTTGCAATTGAAATTGAGCAGGTCCGAATGCTGCGCGATTGATATACGTAAGGTGAGGGTATGAATATGGTATAAGAGGAATGAGATAAGAGTACAATATGTCCATGACTTCTCGACAGAACAAAAAACATGAGACAAATGCCAATAACACCAACATGTCACTTGGTGTTTCTACTCATCCGTGTGCCTCCTTGGCTCCATTCTCACCATTAGAGACGTGGAAGTGTTTCCGCCAAGGATGCTCTTCTTTGAAATGCAGCATTTCTTGAATCTTCCGGTTTGAAATAGGAGCTTCGTGATCACCCATCCTCCGGGTAAATGGAGTCAGCGGACTCACTCGCTCCAGAAAGTCAGTTGTCCTCTCATTGTTTGTTATCTCATTGTTGGTGGCATTGAAAACCTGCCAGCCAAGACCCTCTGACGACACACAAAGATGGCACATCTGACCAAGATCTCTGGGGTCGACATAAGACCAGCCATGAACATCCCAAGACTCGGGATGCTTAACATAGCTGGTGAAAGCCTCATTATATTTGTCAGGTTGAATGACATGGCCGATGCGAAGACAATGAATGTCAACGTCAAAGCGACTGGCATAGCTTCTAGCAATCCTTTCTCCCACAAGCTTTGATAAGCCATATGGGTCAGTGGGATTACAGTCTGTTGTTTCATCGATAGGGAAAGAAGTGAACGACCGATGCCCTTCAGAGAAAGTGACGCCGTACACTGTAATACTGCTTGCTATTATGATCTTCTTGATGCCTAGTTTGCATGCCGCCTCAACGACATTGTGTATACCTATGACATTGTCTTTGAAGATCTCGCTATCAGGCGCCAATAGCGGCCGGGCGTAGCCGGCAAAGTGAATGACCGCGTCGGGAATAGATGATTTCTCCAATGGTTGGGTTAAGTGGAGTTGTGTGTGGAGAGCGCTGTAGACCTGACCGGCATCGGTCACATCGGTCTTGATGGTGTGGACGAAAGGGTTGTCAAGCGGCATAAGGTCAAGATTGACCACATCGTGACCGTACCGCAGGAGCTCTCGAATCACCCAGGGACCAGCAAAGCCAGAGCCGCCAGTGAAGATGATGCGTTTCCCCATGGTGGATGGTTTATCCGTTTGGTTTGGGTATATGGGTATTGGGGTAATGTGTATGATGAATCGCGGTTGGTAGCGAGACCGTTATGGGTGTGTTGTACGATTCAAAGAGCTTGTAAGTTGGCCCAACTGCCGTTCCGAGCGGGGATTATTAAAATCTTTGAGTAATAAAAGAACCGAAAAAATGTGATAGTAGCATGATCACGAGTAAGAAATGGGTATCGTTCTATGTAATATGATTGCTGGTTCATGCATCTCGTGACAGGGAATCTAGTGGATGAGGTTGAAGCTGAGGTGGTTCCTGCACGGACCATCGATGCCGGGTTGATGGTCCGAGCTTTCAGCCTCGGCCCGTACCCACCAATTGACGGCCCGCTTTTTAACGGATTCGTCCATGTGCATCCTCTCGGCGCGGCGCCGGTAGTGGGGCTCCACTCCGGGGAGAGCATAGTGCGTATGCACTACGACCTTGATTATCAGTTGGGCGTCGCATATGACACTGCCACATAGTCGTGTGAATGCAGTAAGAATGCCGGCTGTCAGTCGGACATTTCAAATGACGGTACTACAGGGTCGGAACAGCGCCATGTGAACGACAGAAAGTGACACGGCCATTTTTACTACACTCCATTAACGAGTTCTATAGTCTAAATCAAAACGATATACGTGGTTCCTCTGAGTCTTTCAGGTAGCTATTGTGTAAAATTACAACTCAGAAACTCCCATGACTACCAATAAAGTTACAATTTCCTCCAAGCGCCATCATCATATCGAACGAAACCAAAAGAAAAGCAACACACCCTTCTATGATATGGGTGGAAATCCTAGCTCAGACATTTCTGTCTAGCCGCTGCAAATGCAGTCTCTTTATGTAATGTAACGCATCCGGTAGTCTTGTTGGCTCTTCCTTCTATCCTTGAGATACTTGGACTCTTTCAAGAAGGGGAAGAAAATCCAAGGATGGAAGATGGAAACCGTTCCAATAGCAATTAGAATCATTGCGCCATCAAGGACCAGGAAGAGAGGTTCATTTCGTAGCACCTTAACGGAAATAGCAGGGATATTCTCAGCAATTCTGGCAGACCGCGGATGTTAGTTTAAAAGTTCATGAGATGCAGCTGAATGATCACTTACCGATAAGAACAACGGATTAGGACCGTAGTATATGCCACGGCAAGAGCAAACACAAATGTGCGCACACGTGAAATCTCTTGGTCGTCTGCATCTTGGCACATGGGCTCGTTGTGGCGGTTCCGTGATAAAGGAGTGCCTTTCTTGAGTGACGACTTGCGCCTCATGACGTAGACCAGCATGAGAGCCCCGCAGCAGACCATGTTGGCCACCTGGAATGCCACGCCTCCAATAACCAGCTTCTCGCCAATTTGCGCCAAAGTCTTGTTTGTCGATCCAGCAGTGCTTGCTGCTGTGAGACCGCCACCAACCACCTGAATGAAAATGGAGATGAAATCCGTTCCGACAAAGACCCAGGGGTACAGCGATGGGCGAATTACGGACCACTCCGTACCATACCACAACACAATGTGCTTGAACGTGACTGAAATCGCAGCCGCAACCAAAGTGGGAGCGAGGAGAAGTGTGAGGTACTGCTGTGCGAAGGCATCCTTATCCCAAGGATTGTCGGCAAGTTTTGTTCGTGACCAATATCCCAGAATCTCAAAAATTGTGCCGAGGCCGAGCCAGATCATGAAGGACCATGTCCTCGCACGTAGGCCAAAGTAGAGCTGTAGTATAAAACAGACTACGAACGCGATACCGAAGAACGCCGCAGCAGGCTTCGATAAGTTGGTTCCGTAAGCTGTAAATTCGACGGGACATCGATCGGAGAGCTCAGTACAAGTCTCGTACGTTGGAATGAAGGTATCGTTGTTCGCCATAGTTGCGTCTCGGGATTCTGCGTGGAGAAATCGAGACGCCAGGTGCTGTACAGTATCGCCCAGGAAAAGGAACCCTCGATATTATGTAGAGAAATGGAAAATGAGCCGCCAAAGCCTTCGAGCTTTCTGTGTTAAGAAAGGGGATGCTGAACAGGGCGTAATTCAAGACTAGGCAAGGCTCTTCCCCATGGAGAAAGGCATCAAGCAAAGTTTATAAGGATAAGCTTGAATACCGATGTGAAAAGGATCAGACAAAGCAACATGAATTTCATGCCCCTTTGGACCGCAGGTTCTAAATATTTCGTGTTATGACGGATATCACAACGCGGCAGTGCAACAAGAGGCTGAATGGCAGGACGACCGTGGTTAATTGGCAAACATGACGCGGTCAGAGACACGAAGCCACTCTTGGCAAGGGGTTTGGAACCAGTAAAATCTCCTGCGTCAGGCTTAGCGCTGTCTAGATCATGGTTTTCAGCTGCACCAGGAGTCGTGTAATGCAGGATGGAGAAGTCGCAGCAGATGATCGACATTAGACAAAAGCAAACGGCAGAAGCTTCTTCCTCAAGCCGTCTAGTTCCTCAGCGTCACGCCTGATCACTCCTACAAGGAGAAAGCATTGGCTTCAAAATTGGATCCCCTTGATTCATGTAGTATAAGCCATCTCCTTAACCCTTATCTGGAGGATCCCTCATCATGAAGGAACTGGCCAAACGGGTGAGAGTGTGGTGAGACCAGTAAACATAAGCCCCAAGCACTGGTTTGCGTCATTGGCGAACAATATCACCCTGAGCACAAACTCTTCTTGAAATCGATGGTTTGGTTTGTTGCTACATACCGCCCAAGGGACTCTGCCCCCTTGGTTTGAATATCCCTGCCATTTATTAAAGTGTTTGTGTTTCATTCCAAAATCTCTTGGCGACGCGCCCTCGGGCTCTAAAAAATTTCCGGTCCCGGCTTAGCGTCATCTCGGCGGGGAATGTGATTCGTCCTTGTCATCTTTTCAGCTTGAATGAACAGACGGTTAAAAGGCTGACGAATGGGAAGCCAGAAGGAGATGCATATTTTATCAATTTACGTCCAATGTCGCACCCGTGCCGCTCCCAACACCAAGCCACCAGCATTGAAAAGCATGGCGATCAGTATGGCTAGCCGACAGAGGCTTTAGTCTGCCCCCCAACAGGGGTGCGTCAAATGGCGTGCCGTGCCGTTCTTGGCAACGAAGGAGAACATCCGGCTTAGGCTAGGCACCAACTGACCCCCCATGATGAACACCGGCCTCTCCATCCCCAAAGCCCCCTCTCAAAAATTTACACCGCTGTCTTGCGCACACCATCTGGGGCACGGCAGCATCTTCATCTCCGTGCCCGAGCCACTGGAGGTAGTCCTCATTATTGTCTTCACTACGTAACGGCTTGTGCTAGGAATGGAAACCCCACCGGCCGAAGAGCCCGCCGCCGACCAGGCCGTTACCACCACGTCGAGCGGCCGCCGTTCAACGGGTAGGCGAGCGTGTGTTGAATGTAGGCGGCGGAAAATAAAGTGTGACCGACAGTACCCATGCTTAGCTTGTGTCACGGTGTGTTGACCCCAGTCTTTTACTAACGCCTTACCGGCGGCCGCTAACGTCAATGTTAACTCTAGAGTGGGCATGAGTGCCTGCAGCCGCCTCCCGGGCCACCTCGAAGGCCAAGGCGGCGGAATCATCATGAGCTTCACGACAAAATTGCTCAGATTGAGTCGCTTCTGAGGCAGTATGTTGGAGGTCCCAATTCTACTCAGCGCCATGAGTTAGGTTTCGGTCCTGAATCCCAGGCAACTTCGGCGGATGAATTGGGAAGCTTTCAACAGTCCGATGCCAGCAAGCAGTCGCAGCCGCAACGGTCAAAAGGCCAACTTGTTCATAAGTTGGATGGCACCCTAGAGTTCCGCGACAGCAAAGCAATGACTGTTGTATTTGAAGACGTGAGTTATTCAGCCACTACCTTCGGTTTGAGATTCGCAAACCACCAGTTTTGTGAGCATTTGGAGGCTTACGAATCTTGTCATCTATATAGTTACAAACAATACGGGCTCTCATAGAAGTTGAGCTAGATCAAGCAACATGGCTGCCAGAATCAGAGACCCCTGGCGAGGCCCAGCAAAGTTGTTCTCTCAACATGTCCTTCACGTCTCAACTTTTCACCTGTATCCCCTCAGAGAATGCGATCAAAGTCCTCTGGAGCGTGTTCCTGGAGCGTGTAGACCCTCTCACGAAGATAATTCACGTGCCTACTTTTAGGACACGTGTGATTGATTCTATGAACAGCTTCACAAGCATTCCGTTGGCTACACAGGCTCTGATGTTCTCCATATTCTTGACGGCTTCTGGATCTTTAACGCGACAAGAACATTGGGATAATTTAGGTCAAAGCAAGACTGACGCCATCGCTAACTTTGATCGCGGCTTAAGGTTAACCCTCACAAAACTAAACTATTTGAGAAACCACAACTTGGAGGTACTTCGGAGCTTAGTTTTATATTCGGTGAGCCAACACGAGCATTCCCTGTATAGTGGTGGAAATGGTGATGCCTAACGTTCTTTCAGTTGTTTCAGCAAACTCGATATGGCTCCTACGATCCGTGGATTCTCAATGGTGTCGTGATCAATATCGCCTGCCGGCTGGGCTTACACTTGGACGGGACACACACAAGTCTTTCTCCTTTCGAGTGTGAAATGCGGCGGCGTCTTTGGTGGCAGATTGTGATCTTGGAAACTAGGTCAGGCGGGACTGTTGGAACCGGTTCACATCTGCTCCCATCGCATCGAAATACTCGCATTCCACTTAACGTCGACGACGAAGATCTTAATCCTACCATGGTAACGGAACCTCAGCCAAACGTCGGTCCTACGGAGATGTCATTTTGTATTGTGACATACAAAGCTAAGCATAAAGTGCTAGCACAACCCCATCTGTCGTCAATCGACGATGTGTTATTTGGTCCAGTGCCATCGACATCCCCTCAACACAGCAGTGCTTCAACAGAACGTTCAGAGACCGTCCACACTCTTCAACAATTTTCGAAAGAATTCAACATATATCTATCTCCTCTGGAAACACAACTCTGTCCTGATCCTTCTACAAACCCATTGCATGGCATGGCACGGTGCGGCCGCCAAGCACTCATTCGTATCGTTGAAATACTTGTTACGCCTATGGAAGACACACCGGAATGGGGAATCGAGTTGCACAACTCAGATGACAACTTCTTCCGCGTGAGCCTTGCAGTGATTGAAGAAGTACTCAAGGCCAGAAAAGCAGCTAGTCATCGCTTTGCCTGGCACGCAGATATCGATTTCAAGGTGGAGATATTCTACTATCTAGGTGCCCAGCTGCAGAGTCGCATCTCGGGGACCATGGCTGACAGAGCCTGGACGGTGATTGAGGAGACCTACGGGCTTCACGAAGAGCTTTGGGAATTGGGAGACAAGGAGAACATGACTCTCGCTAATATCCTGCTTGTCGCCTGGGGGAGGCGCATAGCACACTTTGCTGAAAGTCAGATTGTATTACCAGAACCTCCCTTTCTGTGCCGTTTGCGGGACGAGGTAATGACTATCAAGGCTCAGGCCTTGGGGCTCTTCTAGTAGATGGACAGAGGTATCACATAGCGTTACCTCCCAGGAAGCATTACAATGTGGATATTTGCACACAACTCTATGTAAAGAACTCGATCTGGTTTATAAACTGAACCTAGTAAGTGAATCCGGCTTTCGAAGAATTAAAAGATGAATCGGTACGTAATGACTCTTGGTATGGCTAATCTTGTGCATATTTATGTGTTTTTCGATGGTAAACAAGGCATTCAGTACATTATATGCAGGACTATCCTTCTCATCAGTCACCAATACAGCGTGTCGATTCCGAAGGTATAGGTCAGTAACGTTTCACATGACTTGAAATAGTTCTGAAGAAGGCAATCGCATTGCAATTTTGTGTCCAAGGAAAAGACCGTGCAACGGTAACACCTTCTACGTCGATCGCTGACAGTCTGAATGAAGCTGTTAACTACGGTTACCGAGAACTTACAAAAGAAGTACGGCTGATCTATATTTGAAGTGGACGACAAAAATCACAAAGCCATTGTAGTTTGAACAAGTTGAAAAGCACATAGGTCACCCACAATTATACGAATAACTTGAACTTTGCGTGGGCTTGCGTGGGCTTGAGTGAGAATAATGAAAAAGAAACGAATCTATTTCTAGAAAAATCGATTATCGAGAACGTTACAAAAGCAGAACATAGACGTAACATGACAAGAGACTTAATTCCGTAAAGTACAACTCCACTATACTTTATCCAGGGCACGTTACACATAACCAAACAGACAATATCCTATCAACAGTGCTTCCCTGCTGAAGAAGCTCTAAGCGAGCTCTTTCCAGTGCCGTTATTCACAAAATGAAGGTTTAGATCGAATATCAAGATCCAGATGTTCGACTCCGCGGGTTCTCTGCCTATGGCATGAACAATCTTGACGAAATTGTCTCTTAGTCCGTGAGCGATCCAGACAAGTGCTGCGTTGGTCATACTTAATATGGAATACACATCTCTAGACATTCTCTTTCTGCTCTCTAACCTTGTACCTGTAGCTTCTCGACCTCCGCCTCTCGGCCTTGTTTCCACACTGTTAACGTCAAGCTCGTCATACTCGCTAGCGTGTTGAGGTACTCCTATCTATGCACTTGAACAGACATTTGGTAACTCGGCTTAATCTTCAATTTCCCTTCATTGGCATTTTGCTGATATTATGTTGCTAGGATAGCTATGGCTATCTTTTTATCATCGAGGGTGCCTATCCCCTAGAAAGCCCGTTCATAAGTCTACAGGAAAGGATTTACTTTCTTCCTCATCTTTCTATCCACCCAAATAAAGGGAGTAGCTACTTGTGAAGTTTGATACGGCGACCCTTGAGCGACTGCAGTCTTTTCCAAACATCCTGTTTGATTCGCAGCATAGCCTTGGCATGCGGGAGATCGACAGTACAAACCAGTCGGCTTTTGTATCTGCTAAATATATATATATCTTCGATGCCAACTCAAGAGTACATTTATCAATCTCAGCTAACTTGCCATAGTTCGCAACTTACTTTCGCATTACAATTCGTCTAAGCCGATGCATATCGGCTGTGGTGTTTCTAGCCTCTGACGTAAATGAGAAGGCTTTTAGAGTACCTGAATTCTTGATCGCAATTCTGATATCGGTCTTGGGCGCTAGCTTGCTACTTGTGTCAAAGTAACTCGTTACCAATTCCTTGGGGGTAGTTTATCAACTTATTTGGCTCGCTGTAGACAAAATCTCGATAGATCGCATGTCTTGTTGCCGGATCTGATTGAACGACAGCCGATGGAGCTGTGGCCGTATGTGGCGTTCCAAAATCTTTTCTGGCCGCTTTTTAAGATTCGCATAACTTGGCCACAAGTTTGTCAGCGCTGTTGTCTAAATGATGAAGGTATTCCGTGCTTGACAAGCTGGGCAGCTTGTGCAAGCGCAATTGGTAGATACTCGAAGCGATTGAAAACCAAGGAGATGTTCTTGGCGGGGAATTCTTTCCTAATATGACGTTTGATATTTAGTCTTATTTGTTGTCGTCCATCTACTTAACCTCGATAACTTGCTTCGCTTGCCCTAGACTCAGCAGGACCTTTACATTCCCACTAGTCACAAGCATTCATCCGTGGCGGTACTCAGTAACATAACACTCTAAGCTTCTATTCTGTTGAGTCATTTGAGCCATTTTAGTTAAGGTATTCTTATGCGTTGAAAATGGGAACAACGCTTCTGGATCGTCGGCGACACCAATAATCATGAGCCACCGGCCTTGCCCGTCCATTTCCAGCCATGTCTTAACAAGAGCAAACACATTGGCTCAATGATATTGTAGGCTAGTAATCTTATACTATTAAGGGATAAAATAACATGTTTGCAAATTTGTTCTGCATTGCTAGCATGCATGCAAAATGCAAATACATCAGGGAGCATATGCTATAGCCAGAAAACGAAGGCGAGAGTCATTCGACCTTTTCTTTTCTATAGTTAATTATACCATATTTCCGCATTCTTCATTATGTCAAACAAGTGCCACTAAGCCTAGAATCATGACTCTTATCTGAGCTCTGTTTCTCTGAACTTGGTGTTTCTTATGCCCAAAGAGCCTTGTGTTGTGATTGAGGATGTCTAGGACGTCGGAGCGCCTAGTTAAATCAGGATTCTTGAGATATATAATGAGAACTGCAGCTTTCAGATAAGGTGAGTCAGGTAATTAACGCTACAGTGAGTACAATTAAAAGATATATTAAGTCTAGAAGCTAGGGGTTCTATTATATACTAAGTCACTGTTACGGGCTATGCCCGGTTATGTGGCATGAGCTGTGCTCAAGCATTGATACCACCTACTGAAGTACAGCAGAACCACAAGCATGCAGCTTGTAGTTACGTATCTTTTGCGAAATAGCATAGGTGGGCCGTTTGGCTCAATCGTCAGTTATGTCTGCTATCATATTGACCCCACAGGGGTCCGAACCATTACAGTCACACGCTTATTACATTATCATATCTCTATACAAACTATTTAATAGGCCTTGCTTTCCAAGATGCCTAATTACCTAACTCTATGTTCTATGTCCAATATCATGCCGTAACCGCCAAAACTTATAGACCCTACCTAGTTAGTTACATATAATGTGCCGTAATATTGACGCTTTATGATAACAAGTCAGGTTAGTTATTAGAAATACTTTAGAATAATTTAATCATAGGTATTAAGAAGATACTCACGTTAATATCGCTAGTCTAGAAAACATCACCTATCAATAAAAAGGCTTAAGGATTATAATATTATCGACGATTGGATACTAGTGCCGCAAAAACGTTGTTAGTAATTTCCACGTGCATAAACAAAGGGCAAATGATTTTCATACTTGGATGTGTAAGATTAATCGTTAAACCAAGTCGCCTGAGCCGTTTTATTACACAGAGCTGGTGCGTTTTCTGGTTCTCTCTTGGTCCTCCTGCTTGGCGCTCACGTCGAAGGGATAGAGGCGGGGTTGGCTACCGCAACACTAAGAAAAAAGAGGCCCGAGAGGGACTCAGTAGTGACTGTGATAGGGGTTGTCTGAGAAGAAGTGCCTATTATAGTTGGAGAGGGCGTTGTTGAGACCGGACTTGACGTCGGAGATGCGGATAGGGTCGTTGATGTCTGGCTGGAAGGAGCCGAAGACGGTCCCATGGAAGTAAACACCTGAGACAAACTGCCGCTGGAAGTGGACTGCGCGCTGGTCATGCTCCTCGCCGAGTTGAGTGTGGGAGAAGATGTGCTGGCGGTGGTAGTCCCTGAACCTGAGGATAGCGAGCTGGAAGTTGTTAGACCCGTCGAGGAAGAGCTAAAACCCGGGATCGAGCTGCTAGACAACAAGGATATCGTGATCGAGGAGGAGCTGGTTGTGGTGATACTCGTAGACTGGGTGGTGGATGAGCTCGACGTGCTGGTAGTGGTCCCAGTGCTCGGGGACGAGGACGAGGAGGAGGTCGGGCTGGAAGTGGTCAAGGACGTGGAAATAGTACTCGAGGTGCTTGTAGTGGTGGAAGAGTCGGTGGACAAGGCAGTGCTTGATGAACTGCTTGTCGAACTGCTACTGGACAAGCTGCTGCTGCTGCTGCTGCTGCTACTGCTAGTCGTAGTCGTCACGGCAGGTGGCGGCAAAATGTACAAATTATACCCATACCCACTCGACGTGTACCCGCCGCACCGAGCAGCGGGCAGTCCAGGGCACGAATCGGGGCACAGCGCCTCATTGAACCCGGAGCCGACGTCGACATTGTTCATGTCGATGCCGGGCTTGCTGCAGAAGCACGTTGGCCCATACAGGGCTATCAATTGGCTGCCGCGCGCGAAGCAGGTGGTCTGGCATGTGGTGGGGTTGTTGTTTGCGTCGTTGATAGTGTCGAAGAAGTCGTAGATGTCGATAACTAAGGCGCAGCCGACGTAGGTCCCGCCGGGGATGGCGAACTGGGCCTGGGCCGAGACCCGAAGCGCCAGGGCGACTAGGACCAAGGCACTGGTTCCGAGGAGCATATTTTCGGCGATAGTTGGAAGAGATTGGAGGCGCTGGCATGGGATGACGGACGAGCGTTTGAAAGAGATGGAAACTCGGCAGTAGCGATCCCGGTTCATTGGGTCCACGGGTGGAGGCTTATAAATGGAGTTGGCGGCTTGATATCATTGTCTCTGAGTTCTGGTACAAAAGCTATTGTTGTTATTCTGGTTCCCTATCAGGCATTCCAGTCTGTTGAGCGAAAGGCATGCTGGCTTATTGCCACGTTGGCGTGGCGCATGCCTACGACTGAGACGGAGAGATCTGGCCTGCATCGGCACTTCTACAATAATGTAATGTCTCACCTATGCCACGCCTACGGTACCTGCTGGACCGACCCGTTCTTCCGCTGGCATCCTACAACCGGGCGGTATGGTACGTCGCGAGCCTGGCGGCCTCGAGACTCATGCGTGCGTTGGCGAGCCGGTGCGCGATGACCTTGTTTTGCTCAACCGGGCACCGGAACACCACACGGTCGCGCT
Source organism: Colletotrichum truncatum (assembly GCF_014235925.2). Lineage (NCBI taxonomy): Eukaryota > Fungi > Ascomycota > Sordariomycetes > Glomerellales > Glomerellaceae > Colletotrichum > Colletotrichum truncatum. The sequence goes on along the minus strand of NW_027222401.1, from coordinate 4,370,633 downwards.
GGCCCCTCACAAGAACAAGCTGACACCGAGACGAGGCATGTCACCAGGGAGAGGCCTTTCTGGAAGAAAGAGTTCAAGAGCAGAGATAAAGATATTCCCTGGGCATCAAGGCCTCTCGGAAGATGGAACTGGACCGAAATGAAAGATTGGATGAGGGCATCCAGCCGCAAGACATCACCTGCACCGGGCTTCAAGACGAACGACAGCATCAAAGGATGACCTGCCCAGGAGGCTGCGGGATACGAAAAGGAATACTTCATCCTAATCGCCACCGTCATGCACCCGCTAAGCTGCGGTACGTCCACATCAACCCGTCCACCCCCTCGGTCCCCTCTGATTGGTCGAAAGTATCTTTCCCACGAGTATGATTTGCAAGTAGCAATCCTAGTGCTGTATACATAATTCAAGCTGGACTTAGAGTCGGGGGTATACCTGGTAGAGGTCGTGTATGCAACAATAGGTCGGCCGCCACAAAGCAAGGTCCTTACTAGGCTCCAGTAAATATCTTGATAAAGGTTACTTAGGGCTCTATATCAGAGGTCCAATTAGGCGATGCTGGGAAATAAGATAGCTTAATTGTTCTCAATCATCAACTGCAATTCGGTCAGCTACAACATAAATACTAAATACTATCAAATTATTTGAACTGGATTTAGTTCTGATAGTTATATTAAATCTACTAGGAGCCTGGAACCTATACCATTCATGTGTAGACCCCTATTGTTATAGTTTTAAGTAGTTGTGATATTGTTTAAGTTGTGGGCATGTCAAACGTGGAAGGTGGTTGACATTTTCTTAAAATAAAGGAAATGTTGGTGCTGAACTATAAAGGTGCACTAGAAATTGGGCTGGCGATTTGTGAGAGATCTTTGGCAGGCCAGTAGACCGCTCAAGTGTGATCTTTTCACTAGGCTGCTCACACTAATGTTGCGGCTTTTGATCTAGTGGAGCGAGGCCTGACGGTGAGTAGGGTGAGCGGATTGTACGGGATGAGTAAGGTGAGTAACGTACATGATAAGCGAGTGAGACAGACAAGCGAGTGAGACAGTAAACCGCGACCGTCGCACCTTGACGCGACCGGCACCTTTTCCTCTACAATAAATCATGGAATCAGCTAGTATTGAAAGAAGGTTACAAATTGCCCTTCAAGCAATGAGAAATGACCCAAAACTTAGTGCTCGGGCCGCAGGTGCACTCTATACAGTCAGTCACGCAACATTAAGCCGGCGACTAAAGGGAATAGTCTCACGACGCGACAGCATGCCTAATTCACGGAATTTATCAGATTTAGAAGAGAAGACAATAGTTGAGTATATTCTCGACCTAGATGCGCGATCATTTCCTCCCCGGCTGAGTGGTGTGGAAGAAATGGCCAATCGACTTCTCGCAGAGCGCGACGCGCCTCCAGTTGGGAAGCGCTGGGCTTCTAATTTCGTCAAGCGACAACCACAGCTTAGGACGCGTTTCTTTCGCAAGTATGACTATAAGAGAGCTCAATGCGAAGATCCAGAGGTGATTCGTGGCTGGTTTTCGCTTGTGAAGAATACAATTGCGAAGTATGGTATTGCTGATGCTGATATCTACAACTTTGATGAGACCGGCTTTATGATGGGCGTTATTGCTTCTGGAATGGTTGTTACAAGTGCTGAAAGGCGTTCAAATACGAAGATGACACAGCCTGGCAATAGGGAATGGGTTACAGTTATCCAGGCTATTAATTCCCAAGGGGAGAGCATCCCGCCATACATCATCGTTGCAGGCCAGTATCACCTCTCAAGCTGGTATACAGAAACCTCTCTTCCGGGCGATTGGGCTATTGCAACGTCTGAAAATGGATGGACAACAAACGAGAGAGGTATTGACTGGATCAGACACTTCGACATTTATACAAAACCACGTACGTCTGGGAAATATCGCCTCCTCGTTGTTGATGGTCATGAAAGTCACCACTCCGCAGCCTTCGAGCTCTTTTGTCAAGAAAACAACATTATTACACTGTGCATGCCGGCTCACTCGTCTCATCTACTTCAACCCTTAGATGTTGGTTGTTTTCAGCCGTTAAAGAATGCCTACGGTCGGCAAATTGAGAATAAGATGCGGCGAGGCACAACCCATATCTCGAAGGAAGATTTCTTTGCAGCATTTCACGAAGCTTTTAAGCAGTCTTTTACGAGGAAAAATATCCAGGGAGGTTTCCGAGGAGCTGGACTTGTCCCTTTGAATGCAGAAAGTGTTCTCTCAAAGCTGGATGTAAAGTTCCGAACGCCAACGCCTGAGGAGGGGGTCCCTCAGACACCAGACCCTTGGATCTCTAGGACGCCGAGCAACCCAAGCGAAGCAAGATCACAGTCTACTTTTATTAAGAGTCGAATCTCACGCCACCGAAGCAGCTCTCCAGCATCAATTTATAGTGCTGTGAGTAAGCTAGCCAGAGGGACAGAAGGACTAGGGCATCGGGTAGCATTACTAGAGTCAGAGGTTCAAATCCTTCGAGAGGAGAATGCAATATTAAGTCGGCGTCGAAGGGCTAAGAAAACACGTCTACAGAAAGGAGGAAGTCTTACTATATCTACTGGAGAGGATATACAGTCGCAAAGAGAGGCAGACACGCAACTACAAGAGGAAACGCGACGGAGTAGTGGTCGCAAAGTGAGGTCTGAGACGACTCATCGTCGGTGTGGCGTATGCGGGAATACAGGCCACAACGCGAGAACATGTCAATTTATTGAGGAAACATCCGAAGAACAGGAATCCGAGTAGTATTAATCAATCTAAGATTTCTTGTTATAGATTTCGATATTATTGTCGCGAAGGTCTGGTTTACTGTCTCACTCGCTTGTCTGTCTCACTCGCTTATCATGTACGTTATTTGATGAAAGCATGAGTTCCAACCCTACTGCAGTCATATATGGGTATCCACACGGCACGCATGGCAAAAAACATATAACAGATGGGGAAAAGTACCAAAAGAGATAAGAATAAACAGTCTATGTTTTAATGTAAATGAATACCGTATGCGTAATCCACTCTGTCACAAATCAAGATCTGCGGATCAATCAAAGCCGCCATAGTGTCATGTGCCTTGGAAAACCAAGCCGGCGCCCGTTCTCTCAACTCAAGTAGCTTGGTCCTATTGGGCTGCCAAAAAGGATTCCAGCTATAGGCATTTAACTTCAAAATGCTGTCTTGGAATGCCAAAATTAAAGCATCTGAACTTTAAAGCACAGTTACCAGCATCTTTACCCCATCTGAAACTTACCCTGTGGCCAGTATGACTCGTAACAGATCGCGAAACTTGATCTAGTGAGCATATCAACCCTTGGTACCTTATTTCAGAGCCTGCAATGTGCCATCTAATGAACAATATAACGGGTTTATATGCCGTACACTACGTCATTGGTATTTCGGTCACTGAAAACGAATATGTGAACAAATCGTTGAGCTTTAAATCCTACTGTCCGGCTTTTCAGCTGTTCACTTGGGCCTTTCAATCGAGGCTTTCGCAGGGTGTTTTCTAAATGCCTTATAGAAACCTCTCTCATTGTGTTACTTTGAAGTCGATACCAGTAAAAAAGAGATGATCAGAATGATAGTAGGCGTGCAGCCCTGACTTTTTGCAACAAGTATTGTGTTATAAGGTAGCTTCAATTCTCGGAAATACTTCCGCGTCCCATTGTTTAAGCTACCATAGCAGCGCTGTATATATCGAATAACATTACAATAAGCCGGAAATTTTTGTAAGGATACTATACCTGCTGTGAACACTTTGCGTTTGGTCATGTGAGCTGATCGTCATACCTTCGTTAGGGCAACAGCGAAAGTGATGCAATGCTTCTTCGCTTGGGTTTTGCAACTGTTTTACATTTCATTCTCCTCGATATCATCCATCAAAAAGTCTTTTTTCCTCCTGCATCATTTGAATACCACACTCATTTTACCACCGAGCGCAGGTCGCTTACGCACAATCAAAATCTTGATACCAAATAATGAAGTTCACATTTGTTCCCGCTCTACTGGCCATCTCGGGTGCTTTCGCCAAGGCGATTCCGCTCAAATCTCGACAATCAACACAAATAATGGGCTGTAACTGCAAATTGTAAGTAACTCATCAATTCTCATAATCATCATAGCTCTGATGCTGATATTTCTCAGAAACATTGGAAATTTTGCCCTCCAAGATACGATCCCTCTGGGAAACGGGTTAATCCAGCGTAACATACGTGTCGTCAATGGCAATAATCAATTTTGCAGTGTCAGTTTCGACCGTGGAGATCAAGGGCAATGCAATCAGATGAAACAGGTTTCGGGGCCTACCGGGGCTGGCTGCGTGCAGGCACAAGGGACTTTGGAATGCTTGAATGCGTTTTAGATAAGGGAGATCATACGGTAGCGGTCACATTGCGACAAGATAATAGAGCCCATGACGAACGTGCCCAGTCTTAGACACATGAACGGGGGGGGGGGGGGGGGGCATTGTAGACGTTAGGCATGGAGATAATTTGAGAACTTGTCGTTCAGATTAAAAATGGGTGAGGCAAATGCCAACTGTGCAGAAGATTATCTTGCAAGATACAAAACTGTCAAGACGTTGGTTATTATCATGAACCTAGAATACTCTATGGTTATTGGTGGATACACCACAAACGCGTTTTCGCAGTTATTAGCCCAGTCATACTCGCTTCTGGGAGTCGGTAATTCAGTGGCACGCAGGATAGCCAAAGCTCAGTCATGGCTGCAAACTTTTGCCTATCAAACATTTTGGCCCTTAACTCCGTGCCGAATACAGCCGAGAAGACAGTAACTTGACTCAGGGATGAAGGTCTGTGATTCTTCAACAATTGCTTGTGAGTGCTAGACGGAGTCAAATTTATTGAAAGAAGCCACGATACTTTTGTTACTTAGGGACATGCAAAGCGTTAGTATCCGATCGCGTTATTATTGCAAACCTGTCAAATGAGTGGTGGAATCCGAAGCCGCCAGACCTTTGACCTTTGCGAAGCTCACTCGTAGCTGGAACGACTCTTCCCAGTGAACGAGAATGGCCAGATTTCAGCGTCATAGGGTCATACAGCCCTTTGCTGATTCCTAGTCCTTAGTGCTCTTCATCTCTCGCCATGGCATGCATGAAATTGATGGTTGACTCTCACAGTCGCATGCCACCAACCTCCCAGGCTACAATTTGGCTTGTGATTTCTAGCGCTCTGAGGTTCCTTCAAAGAAGAGGTTGTAAGTTAAGGATCAGCTCAGTTTGGAAACGCTTGAAGCCAAGTAAATTGGATGTCGATTGAAGCTTAAGGGTGCCGTTTAGTGAACGTGTACTTCAGTTTAGCTGTCGAGGCGTCTGCCGCTAGAGATCCAGCACCGATGTTAATTAGCAGGGCACCAATAGGTTTTTTGGATACCTTAGCGGAAGCAAGGTCATATGCAGTGCAAATCCGACCTTGGGCTGATTTATGCACACTTGAGCGGCTTATTAGCATGGCTTGTGGTAGGTGAGCTACGTCATCCACATAAGGTATTAGGTCTAGTTGACCATTACAGTGCATTCCGTATGCAGGCAGATTGCTGTGATTGTTGGGTTTATCAATTCAAGATGTCTGTTGCTTCAATCAACTCCAACGACAGAATCCAGTTGTTCAATCAAGCTGTTCGTAATACCTTAATGACTGCGATGAGACAGCAGCATACACATAAAGCGGTCTATGAACATAGTATGATTTTCATGAAATTACTTATTCTTAAGGAATATATTAGCTCCTAGTTGAGGTAGTGAGAAACAACAGCAGGATTTGGCTGACAATAACTTGTGGCTGATCTTATGGCCAACAAGGGCAAAAGCGGGGTTGAGCTGCCAACCGCCGAACATCAACTCGATTATTAAGCATGTTCATATCAACCGAGTTCACGGAATTCCGTAGAGACCGACCTTAGGGTAATTAAAGGAAGCGTCATCACAAACTCAAACGTAAATCTTGCAAATTAGACAAACAAACAATGCTTGAAACGGACGCAAGTAGACCAAACCGCAATGCGAGTTATCGCTGCTCCTTGTGTAACAAATCATTCGTTGCGGGTGAGGCTACCAAATCTCCACTGGTCGCTGCATACTAATTAGACAGAGTCGACCCAAAAGCGGCATGGATATTATTGCCGCAACAAGCTGCGCAAGCCTAACATCCCTCGTAAGAAGTCTTGTGTTGGATGCATCCGCGCAAAAACCCGCTGCACTTGGCCCCTTGCAGGCCCGACGTGCTGCGTCAGGTGCAGCGAACGCGGGCTGGAATGCGAGCACGATGGCGTACAGCAGATGAGCAGTGATTCATCAGCGGAGGATATGCCTATAGACTTTTTAAACCTCGTTACCGATCATGAGTTGGCTTCAAGCACTTCTGCACTACAACCGGCCGAGTGGGCAGTAGAGCCTAACCTACTTCGAAGCCTGGACCTTTCGGGCCAGTTTCGCGATTATGGTAGTTTCACGCCTGTTGATCGATTCAACACGTCATCTGTCATGCCAGGGACCCAGCTAGTCAACTCCGGTCCTTTCAGTCTCCGGATTACAACAGGAAGTGGTCAGATCCTTGTACCGTTACTTTTACGGATATTACAGTCATACCCCTTTATGCTATTGAGAAAGGAAACATTTCCACCGTTTATGAATCCTTTGCTCTACTCATGGGCCGAATCGGGGAAAACCCCTTCGCAGCAGGTTAGCGATGGACCAGGCTGGCCATAACACATACTGCCAAATACTAATTTGGAAGAATAGACCTTGATCAACTGCGTGAGCATAGTGCACATGTTCAAAGCTCAGCGAGAGGCAAACAAAAGTTTTATGTGGACAGTTATCAAACTTGAGCAGGAGAGAATAGCAGCAGGAGTCAGTCTTTCCATTGCCATTTTCGATGCACCAATAACATACTACTAGCATGTGACTTTTGATCGCTGGGAGCTATTAGCTGCTCTTCAGGCGCTACTCATTTACTGCCTACTACGTCTGTCGGATGAGACAGGATACAGAGAATTGGATATGCCTCTTCTTGCGACTATCAATGTAGGCCATTAATTATTAGGAGTACCCCTTTATCCTTTCTAATTTAATTAAAGGTTGTTGCCAGAGCCCTGGCTATGTCGCTTGGAGGCAACCATATGGCAACGTTTGCCAGTGTTGCTAGATTGGCGTGGCATGACTGGATTTTTAATGAGTCATTGCGACGGTGAGAAGGCGTGTTCGATTATAGTCCGTATGCTGATATTTCACAGTACCGTTCTGATTCTTCGTATTCTCAACATGGCAGTAGATATTTCAGCCGCCTTGCCCTGCCGTCCCATGAGTGGCTTCGCCATTGTGCCTCTGGCGAGTAACGCAACACTGTGGAGCGCACAAACCATAGAGCAGTGGCAGGCTGAATTCAGCGTATGCTACGAGGAGCGCACAATATACGGCTTATCAGAGACGGGACAATTGATGAAGCTCCAACAAGATTCCACAGGTATCCAGTCTAGCATGGCAAAGTGGGAGGATTGGAGTGCTGCTGTCGGCGAACTGGGTTCTCTTGTGACGATTGCCGGGACTTTGTTAGAGAACAGCTTCCCGAATGTCCCATAAGAAAGCAAGGTTTACAGCAAATTGGACTTGGAACGGAACCATGCAATTGTATATAGCAACACCGAGATTTGAAATCGGCATATGACCATTACCAATAATGTAATTGTTCCCTGTCCGAGGCTAGATAGTCTGTATTCCTACACAATTCAATGACTGATACCCGTGAAATCGCTATCCTGTGAGTGTGGCTATTTAGTTTAGCTATAGCAGTTCCGCCACTTGCATATTGAAAACCTGCACGGACTTCCGTGAATGACTGCGTATTATTTCACTTAGCAAAACACACGCGATCCTGCCACACGCCGTTCGGAAATTTTTGAACGGACTTGACAGAGGAGGAACGACGGATGGCCACGTGCAGCATTTTGAGTAATTCGCTGATAAATCAAAGACTCAAATCACCTAGGACACGGGGAAGCAACGTGTAATATATAAATGGTCCTTTAATTCCTTGAAGCTGCAGATGATGGCTCACTATTCTCACCACACTCAACTGGATCTATTCTCTCTATCACATTCAAAATGTCGGCGGATTCTCTTTCTCTCGCTGGTAAGGTTGCCTTGGTGACTGGCTCAGGAAGAGAAATTGGCATTGGTGCTGCCATTGCTCGGGCTTTGGCGCGTAATGGTGCACATGTTGCAGTTCATTATGTATCCCAAGAGTCGAAATTAAGGGCAGAAAAGGTGGCGGAGGACCTTTCCAATGAATACGGAGCCAAGACGACCGTGGTACAAGGTGCCGTCCAAGACCCAGAGGCGGCTCGCAGAATAGTCAAAGAGACGCTGACGGCATTTGATGCCCCTCATCTCGACATTCTTGGTAACTTCAGACTCCCTCGCTGCTCGGCATAAGCTGACACGTCCCAAGTCAACAACGCTGCAGCCGGCTATCCCAAGCCTCTGGAGGATGTGACGCCAGAGCAGCTCCAGCACGAATTTGGCGTGATCACATTTGGTACTATATACATGATTCAAGCTGCGCTTGGAGTGGGGAGCATGCCTAGTGGCGGTCGTATTATCAACATTGGGTCGACCGCCACGAAGCAAGGTCCTTACGGGGCTCCGGTATATGTCGCAGCAAAAGCCGCTCAGGATTGCATAGCCCAGGCCTGGGCCGGTGAGGTAAGGATACCAAACAGCCCGGATGTTTTCAATTATTGACCGTGGACAGCTTGGCCGCAACCGCGGAATCACCATTAACACGCTTGCACCGGGTTTGGTTCCGACAGACATGTCGAAGGCACTCCTGGAAACACCCGATGGGACCCCGTCGAACGTGCAAACGGCCATTATTGCAGCAACGCGTGCTGCCGCACGTCTTGGAGCGCCAGAAGACTTGGCTGATGCGGTGCTTTTGCTGTCATCCGAAAGAAGTCGTTGGATCACGGCCCAGTGGATCGCTGTCAGTGGTGGACTCACTCCTACCATGTGAATATAGTGTTTCAGAGCAGTAGAGCCATGAATAGAGTTTTAAAAATCGACGCAATATAACCCTAATTTTGTTGCGAACATTTTTTCCAAATTATTACATTACCGAGAAAAGAGATGGTCAACGAGTGATAGAACGTCCGCGCCACAAATGCCAAGCGACTCAGAAATGTGGAAGCAAGAATAAGAACGATACCGCTTGAAAATTTAAGCCAGCGCAAAGACTGGAAAAGCTAAGTATAAGCATGACTTGTCTCCAGGTGGCTTAAGAACAACAATGAGGTTATGCGTGAAGGGTTAAGTTTCCTCCTTTTCTTACCAGTATTGAATAAATAAGCTAAAAATTAACTTACAGAATTTGTCTTAAGCCAATTAAGTATAACCTTAATTCTCTAATCAGATATAATACATGGCAACGTTGATCTAGTTCAATTACCTTGGTGCTGTTGATTGAATTCGAGAGTATTGTGAAGCGCTCGCCGGCCCAGTATTAAGAGCAGTCACGACAATGACTGTGGACAAAGTAAAGCTTCGGCAAGGTAATGGAGAAACCGTCGTGTTTATCCCCTGCTTGCACTTTCAGCACGTACCCAGTCATACCAGTCAACACACCGGCGAACACTGCTTCCATGTATTAGTCACTTAGCTCAAAGCTACAAGAAACTGCGCTGCCCAGCTTTAGACGAGTACTACAGAGAAGAGCGTGCACCGTAGGATAGCAGTCCCAAATGTGCTTTGGAGATCCGCAGCCACGAGAATTGTCGTTTTAAAGTACCAAAGTTAGGTCCGATATTTAAATGGCTATTTCCCTGCCACTGTGCCTGTATGAGAATGCACTTCTGTATTTTCACTTTCAATAGTTCCTATTACGTGGCTTTTTGGATCCGCTAAATCTCAGCTACTAGTAAACTGGCTTGTTGATAGGAATTGTTTGAGATTGAGAAGGATCAAAAGCAGGATTTGGATTTGTGGATATCTCGCTAGCAAGTGGTCAGTCTATGTTTTCCGGTAATTGTCTGCAGGAGATAAATGGGTCACTCACTTAGTCTAGAATGCAACATCGTGTATTTCAAACAAGCGTGGCTATATTGCCTCGATTGGGAAATTTGTGGACAGTCTCCTTCCCGAATGATGTATAGCTTCAAAAATGGTTTCATGGGTAACTTGCAAGGGTAACTTGGGCCCCATCACTTGTTGCGACTCTTTGCCATCCCTTCGAGGCGTGGTCGGCTACAGATACATCGTCCCTGATTTTACACCCATTTTCCCTTCACATCAGATACATGACTGTACCTTAGGCTATGAACCCCTAAACTTCCCATAGCTGCATTCCGGCGTTCTTGATATCCAGATGATTGCTAGCACCTATATCAGACTCAAAATTCAGAGGTACAATGAGACAGTCCTTTGCAATCAGCTTATCTGGCTGTCTAGAAAAAGTATTGGCTAGTTCCCCTCATGAGGATGATCTGTAGGCAACTACCCCTGGCCTTGATAGGATATTTTGCTGGCATTTGCTCATTTCACTTATTGTTCGGGTATGGACATTTTGAATGATTTTTGAATTAAATTCATGACTTGAGCTAGCTCAAATAGAAATAAAGTATATAGCGAAACGAAACATATACTGAGGTTGGCAACCTCTTTACTGGACAAATGTGCACGCTATTGTTTCCATCACGAAAACAAGCAATGTGGTGATGAGCGAAAGCCTTAAGCCTGAATTTGGCGGCGACGCAGAATGGATCTAGCCTTGCGGCTGCTCAAGCACTGAGAGTACCACTCGTTCTGCTTGACGCAGGTAGTGCCAGATGCGCAGTTGGTTGCGCCAGTCCAGCCCTGACCACCACACTGAGCCCAGGCCTTAGCCTCGGCACCGGTGGCAGGAGCGGGAGATGCTCCGGTGTTGGCAGGGGTAGAAGCAACCGGGGCAGCAGCCTCTTCCTTTACAGAGGTCGACTCCTTAGCAGGGGTAGAGGTGACGGGAGTAGCGTTGGAAGCACTGGATGCAGAACCAACGTTGGCGGGACCAGCGGAGCCACTGACGAGGCTGGCAACCTTGCTGGCAGCGACGGGAGTGACGAGGTAGTTCTTGGCCTTTGCAAGAGCAGAGAGAGCTCCAGTGCCAGCCAGCGAAGGCCAGTCACCGCTGGAGGCAAGGCTGTTGACCTGGCAAGCACGGCCGATGGTAGAAGAGCACTTGGACGCAGCGGCAGAGTCCTTGACGTTGAAGACGGTGGAAACGGAAGCACCCTGCTTGGTGATGGGGGTGGACACGGAGTCGAAGACGTTACCCTCGAGAAGGGCGCTAGCACCGGAGTAGATGTCGAAAGCATGGCCCTTCATGTTCTTGAAGTAGTTGTTGCTGGCCTGGAAGGTGCCGGTAACGCCGGGCTCGCCGAGCTTAGGGGCACGGCCGGAGACATCGTGGAAGTAGTTCTTGTCGAGGGTGACCTGGTCTCCCTTGCCGTAGAACATCATGGTCCAGTAATGGTCGCCGTTGCAAGAGGCGGAAGTGGTAGTCTGGCCGTCGAACTCGTTGTTGGAGACAGTAACGCGGGAGCCGTCGTAGTGAGTGACGATGAACATGCGGCCAACCAGGGAAATCTTCATGTGATCGATCCAGACACCGTCGTTGCCACCCTGGAGGTCGATGGCATCACCACCCCAAACAATGCCAGGGTTCAAGTTCGTAACCTCGAAACCCTGAATGATGACGTTCTTCGCGCCCTTCTTGATGCGCAGTCCCTTGCCCTTGAGGACTCCCTTGCCATTCTTTCCAATGATGCTCTTGTTGCTGCCAACAATGAGGGGCTCGGTGCCCGCCTTGTCGTAAGAGATGGAGCTGACGGCGACGTTGTCCGAGCCGCCGCAGGAGAGGGTTCCGAGATAGAGTTGGCCTCCGTTCTTGGAACTGCAGGTCTTCCTGTCACATCCGGCGCCGGTAGCCTTGGTACCAGTGAAGTCCCAGGTCTTGTCGATAACAATGGTGCGAGGGGTGTCGTCAGAAAGAAGCTTGGCCAACTCTGCGGCAGAGCTGGGGGTGACAGCGGCAGCGGAGCCACCACCAGTGACACCGGTGGCGAAACCGTAAGCCTTACCGACCACAGACTGAGCGGAAACGGTAGTAGCTGCCGCGATGGCGCTCAGGAGAAGGGGAACAGTTTGGAAATGCATCCTGAAAAGTGAGTGAAAACTCGACTTGGTTGTTTTTGACGAATGAGCGTGCTGGAATTGGTTCAGTAAAAGTTGGGTTAAAGAATCACGCCAGCGTAATGTGTGTATGGATGCAAACTAAACGAATGAGAGTTTGCAAACGGTTTCAAAGAGAAAAATGAGAGTGACAGAACGGCAAAAGAGACAGGTCTGAGGAGCAAAATGAATACGAAAAATAGGACATGTTGGTTCAGATATACTATTTCAAAACCATGGCACGTTGCTTAAAGGGGGACTTCCCCTTATGTGAGGCAGTTGTCCCCTCAATATCGGCGTAAATGACAAAAGGAGCGTTAAATCGGTTTAAACTAGATTTGCTAAAGCACTTTTGGTCAAAATGGTGGGGTGATCTGGGAACGCTTTTACAAAAAGAGAGGAATAGTGGAGCGTGGGAATGTCATTGCACGGCATTGTTTGCCGAATAGGTAGCTTGGCTCCTGCACACATCCCTGCATCAAGTCCTGTCATTTTAAATTCATGGGTGATTGTGGAAAAAACTACGCGGGTGGGGACCAACACGATGAGTTAATATTCCGCAACTCTATAATCGATTGCCTTGGTACGATCAGCCCAGCGGGGCTGATAGAGCCTGCACTGGATGATAGTCCAGTGGTTGAAAACGCTTTCGATAGCTTTGAGGAAAATAAAGTGATCATTATTTGGTCACGGTAATAAACGCGGGCTAAGTGTAGAGCATATCACTGATTTGTTGTTGAAGGTCTGGAGAAGCTCAGGCTACTGCCCAAGCTTTTTGCTATATGATGGAATCTTGGCGACGTCCGTGCAATTGATAGAACAAAGAGCAAGTAAGTCTTCGATTAGGAATAGAATAGCCGGCCACAAGTTGACCTCTACTTTCAGTTGTGTTTCGTTGTTAGATGTTGGTCTCTCTGGATAAAATTTGTTCAGGGAATGGGGATTCTGAAACCTCATGATGCGTTTCATTTTATTGTTTTTCTTCCATTATCCCAACTCACTACTCATCTACTCTCATTCTCATTTTTATAGCCAGTCATTAGATACTCTTTTGCCCCTCGACTAATCCCCGACTCGGAACACCATGCGCTAACCTCGCTGGCTCCAAGACGATGTACCCCCAAGTAAAAATGTGTCATCTCGTTGGTGATCAAGTTTCTTTTTGTAACTTCCAGTGCCAGAGGCAACCTGGTGGCGCCACCAGCCTCTGAAAATGAACGCGTGCGACTAAGCATGTAAATCACAGGTATGCCAGCCAAATTTTTGTTTTACTTTTGCGGTTACGGTCATGAGTCCAATCTATTCCCTATGTGCTGTAGTGCTGTTGTGCGATTGTCGCTTTGACACCCGAACCCAGAGTTCTTACCCGTTTCATGGAACTAGTTTTGAACAGATGACAAAACTCGGACCAATGCAAGCCTGGCTATAAAGCGCATTGGCTGTCTACGAGATCTCAGCCGTGTACCCGAACGCCCAGAGAATTAGGTAGCTTCAGATTCGGAGCATCCCGCAAATCTGAGGGGGTGTGTAACGAAACATATAAACCACAATCATAGTAGCGTAATTATGGGTCCGCTTTTATCGTTACAGCTTGATGAATCCACTATACTAGGCATGTAAAGGCATGTAAAGGCATGTAACAGCACTCTTGGTAGCTAGGAAGTTCGGCAGATTTTACTTGGCTTGATTATTTGTAAAACAGGGGACATTTAGTTGACCTTATACCATGCTCATCAAAGTAAGCCCAGCTGTCTTACTGCCAGTACGTGAGCCAGTATCACTTGGATGCGTCGCTTGTATGGCGACGCTGGCTCAATCTGCAGACAACAAAATTGCTTGACTTGAGCATCAGTGCGTCGGCGGAATAATAGAGCTATCGTGGCTGTCTCATTCCCAATATATTCCCAACATGGAGGTAAATTTTGCTGATACCTAGGAAAGATAGCCGTTGCTACGAAGATTTTCTGTTCTCTTGTTCCAAAGAAATGGAAAACAAAAGCAGTGCTCAAAAGAGGGTTCGATATGGTTCCTAAGGAACTGCCAAGGTTATTGAAGCTGAAAAACACCAGTATATCTACATCTCATAACGTCTGAAAACGGAACCATCACCTTCAGCATGCAAATACTTTCTATTCAGCTAACTGTTTAAATGACTGCCTAGGACTTTTCACCATAATTGTGAGGTTCTTTATACCATTGACTGCGGCAAGGCGCCATTTTTGCCAAACCTAGAAATCCCCATTTTGGTAGCCACGTTTTATCCGCAGTACGTCCAAACTTGAGCAGTACCTTGCATGCACTTTCGTCCTACTGCCGTTGTAATGTAGCGTTCCATATCAGCAGAAATCGCCATTACAAATCAAATTACTGGAAGTTCAAGAGAATAGATGCATTCTGACTTGGAGTACATGAGGTAACAGTTTGGTAGACCTAGGTGTTACGACCCGTAAACAAGGATAACAGCTGAACGACCCACTTGGGCGTCGGGCGGCTAGAACATGATTGATTGATTGATTTATTCCTACTCGGTTATGAAGCCGCTCTTATGCCAGCAGCTATGCCCGGAAAGCGGGGTTTGGCAGGTAGCCGAAGCGTCGACAATGAACAGCGACGCCCCACTTCGCCCTGATGTTGCATCAGGGCCAGCTATCCCCAAGCTCCCTACTATGTTCTCTATTCTGTGTGTTTGTGCCCTCTGTTGAAGAAGTGTGTTGCTCTCCTGTCTGCTTTCTCGCTTTTGTGTTGCTCTCTAGAATGCTTGTTTTGCGTCCTCCTGCTTCGGTTCAGTTGGTGCTGGTAGCACCGTATCTGGTTCTTTGTACCTACAGTCTCCCCCCAGCGCTCAGCTTTGTCTCTTTGTTTTGTCCGTATCCTCCCGGACTTGTATGTGCCGTTTTCTCAGTTGCATCTGTAAATTCTTTGTTGCCTCCTGCCGGGTTCCTATGTGGCCTCTTGTTTCTTGCCTGTTGACCACTATTGCCCTCCACTACATTGGCCCAAGGGTCTTCCACGAAGCACAATGCTCCACTGACTCCGACATGTTCGATTACTGGGTATGAGAGCTCCCGCACAGATTCCGCAGACATTGTCGCGCGTTGAAGGGACACCAATCCTTCTTCGCAAAAGGGGCGACAGGGGACCAGTCTGTCTATGGTCTGTAGTATTGTGTGGCATCGATCGTAGCATGCCTAATGCCTGGTGCTTTCTCCGTGCGGAAGGTGATACTGTTCTGTCGGACTTATCTTCGTCGTTGTGGGACGTTGCAAACTTTGTCGGGGGTGACAGGTGACCCAAAACCTGTCGGCGGCTGTTGTGTTGAAGTTGATTGTTTGGGCGCAGTCTTAGTGCTTCGTGTAGCGGCTTGTGGCTCGCCTGTGGTGGTGGTAACAGTGTTGTCTATTGATATGTCGTATTTTGCGGCTTGCTCTCAAGTTTTTCATTGTAGTCGGGGCGTGCTCTGCGGCCATCTTGGGCCCCTTTGGGACGTAGAATCAAGGCCGAGGATGGCATTGCATCGAAGGGGGCTCTGTGGCCGCGAGCACGCGTATTTGGGGCCGTTTTTGCTCCGATTTTCAAAAATTTCGTTCTCGCTGTTGTTGATGTTTTAGAGATATATGGGCGGCTAGAACAGGACATTTGTACTGCAGGATCACGGGAACAACAGGGACTCACTCGGGAACGGAAGAACTATGGTGCAAGTCACGTGACGATAAGATAAGAGATTAGATCCGTACGCCAAGAATACGGAGTCCGTCCTTGGCACATACGGGATCCGTATGAAAAAAACATCAACAACAGCGAGAACGAAATTTTTGAAAACAGCATCAAATTGATCAAACCACGCCCGCTCGCGCTCTCAGAGGTCACTTTGGGCATAATGTCATCCTCGGCATTGATTCTGCTCCCAAAGAGCCTGCTCGTGGCCGCGGGCGGGCTCTGACCACGAAAAATTCGAGAGCAAGCCACAAAGTATGACACGTCAATAGACAACACCATCGACACCACCGCGGTTGAGTCACGGGCTATCACGTGAGCACAACGACCAAGCCCAAACAAACATCAACACCACAGCCACCGATAGGTTATGGGTCGCCTATCACCCCCGACAAAGTTTGCAACGTCCCGCGACAACAACGACGACAAGCCCGACAGAACGGTATCACCTCCTGCATAGAGAAAGCACCAGACACCAGGCATGCTACGATCGATGCCACAAAATACTACAGTTTGCAGACAGATTGGTCCCCTGTCGCCCCCTCCGCGAAGAAGGATTGTCGCCCCTTCAACGTATGACAATGTCTGCGGAATCTGTGTACGAGCTCTCATACTTAGTAATCGGACGAATCGAAGCGGTTGGAGCATTGTGTTTTGCGGATTGAGTCCGACTCCAGGCGGTGGATGGAGGTGGTGGTCGAAAGATGGAAACATAGAGCCACATAGGAACCCAGCATGAGGCAACAAAAAGATTTACAGATTCAACTGAGATATAGCACATGCGAGTCTGAGAGGATGCGGACAAGATAAAGAGACGAAGCTGAGGGCTGGGGGGAGACTATAGGTATACAGAACCAGACATGGTGCCTAGCACCAACAGAACCGAAGTAGGAGGACGCGAAAGAAGGATTCTAGAAGGCAACACCAAGCGAGAGAGCAGGCAGGAGGACAACAATCTTCAACAGAGGGCATAAACACACAAGAATAGATAGCATAGTGGGAGCTTGGGGACAGCTGGTCCTGATCCAACAACAGGGCGAAGTGGGGCGTCGCGGTTTATCGTCGATGCTTCGGCTGTCTGCCAAACCCCGCTTTCCGGGCATAGCTGCTAGCATAAGAGCGGCTTCATAACCGTGTAGGAATCAATCAATCAATCAATCAATCAATCGGGATCCGTATGAACGAGGAACGGACCCCGTCAGGATCAGGAACGGTAAAACAAACAAAGGGTACTGTTCGGACTTGTATATAGTATGACCTGAGCTCGACTCATAGTCAGACTTCCATAGCTCTTCAGCAATCAACTTTGTATTCATCCTCAGGATACTTTCAGCTTACCTTCACTGCGAATACTTGTTGAGCCTAAGATTGATCACCTTAGCCTCTGACTACCGATCTACGACACAGCCTACGACCTACGAACCAGACTTACGACACGACAATACTGTTTACTAGCGTCAATCCCCAACTTCTGTTAGCAGACCCTACTGTCGGATAGCTGACCGTAACACTTTGATTGCTCCTGTTCAGTAAGTTGACTATTGATACCTACTAAACAGTACAGAATGTCTTCCCGCGCCTCTGTCAAGTCTCCTACCCCCGGATCCTCATCCACCTCTGGAGGAAAAGCTCCTCAGAGCCTGGCCCAGGAAGTCGAGGACCAGAAAATGAAGGACGACTCAGACAGCGAGGACGACACCGAAGAACTCAAACGACAGCTCGACAAAACCACCAAGGACTTCAAGGAGATGCGCGACATGTTCAACCAAAACGCCACTGCTCTCAAGGAACTTCAGGAGCAAGCGCGCAAGACTCAGGAACTTGAGAAGGAAGTCAACACCCTTCGAGCTGCCGCCAACGTGATTTCCGCCCCGGTCGAAGGACGCGAACGCCTCAAGCTCAACACCCCCTCTACCTTCGACGGGACCCCAGGACAACTTAAAGGACACTTGGTTCAGGTACGGACCTACCAAGCCTTCCACATCAACACTTTCCAGAACGACACCGAACGCGTGGTGCACGCGGCCACTTTCCTACGAGGAAGAGCCCTCGCCTAGTTCGAGCCCCTGCAACAAGAATGGCTCGACAACCCGGTCGAAAAATATAGCGAAGAGGTGAAGAGCATCTTCTTCAGCTTCGCAGGCTATGTTAAAGCCCTGGAATCCCTCTTCCTCGACCCCGATGAGCGAAGGCAGGCCGAGCGAGACCTATCACACCTGCGACAAACCAAGTCAGCCACGCTCTACGCCGCCGAGTTCAGACGATTAGCTGCAAGACTCCACATGACCGACGAAAGCAAGGTCTTCGCCTTCTACCAAGGACTCAAAGATGACGTTAAGGACGAAATGGCTAAGTTAGAGACACCCCCCAGTTTCCTCGCCTACGTCGAACATGCTATCAAGATCGACAACCGCCTCTACGAACGACGAAAGGAACGAGGAGAGAAAAGACAAAACCCGAACTCAGGACGCAAGTACCAATGGCAGCCTCAGCACAAGTTCAACAACCAGCGGAACGACAACAGACCCCGCAACAACTGGAACAACACCCGACAAAGCACTTCCTATGGACAACACAGCGGACCCATGGACCTCAGTGCCGCTACCAAGAGCAACGACAAGAAACCTTGGAACCCCAAGTGCTACAATTGCGAAAAAATAGGACATATCGCCAGAGACTGCGGACAACCCAAGAAGCCCAACTGGAAGCCAGTACCCGAGCGAACTAAGCAAGCTAGTATGGCAACTAAGACACCCCACGCATCCCTATCGTGGACAGGATGCTACGACGACAAATGCCCTGTATACCTCAGCGACAAAGAAATGACAGGACACTGGCCTACCAGCAAAACCCTTGCAATGGCCTCCCGGGCCAACAGCAAGATGATCAGAAAAACCACCGAATAACTTGACGGGAGGCTACGAGTATAACAACTTGAACCCGCAGGCTCGTCAGCCCCACGCATCACCTCAAGGCAAGCTACCTACGACAATCCCATGGGTTACGATAAAGAAACCCGATAAAGGATCAGAGACTCCGAAGCATAAGTTCAACGCGAAATGAATCGAATTAGGGAATTCGAGAACGAAGAAGATTCGGATAAGGAACCTGAATATCAGCACGACCCCCTGACTGAACAACAAATCCTCAGTCTCACCAGCAACTGGACGTTCGGAGAAGGAGAAGATTCACCCTACGACTCGGACGAACCTCGTGACGTTGCCTGCCAACGTGCTCAGACGGAGATCGCCTATGGGCTCACCCCCAGTGTGGACGACACCAGCTCTGAAGAGGAACCCGAGAAGGACAACACCCCCGAACGCATTGCACACAAGCAAGTAAATCAGCACAATGATGAGCAATTCATCGAACTTTATGGCGTGCCAAACATGGGACCCAGGACGCACTACACCCCGCAACTCAGGATCGAAGATCACCCCTACCTCAGAATCACGGACCCAAGCCATCGCTACCTCTTTTGGGCCCAGTGCTTCTTCGACCACTGCGAGACGCACATGGGAGAAAAATACGAACACCACTTCCAACCCAGGAAATACGACAACACCCCCCTACGAAACGTCTACACCGCCCACACTCTCACAGGGTGGGAACTCAGGAAGTTCGACGGCAACATCGCCACGTTCACCCCCAGCCGACAATACCCCATGAGGTGCACCCACGACAAAAACATGAAGTGGGAAGAATGTCGAACGGACGAATGCCTCATCCACGCAACCCAAAAGGCAAAAGCCTACAGACTCCTACAAGAAGGATCGAGCCCCCCGAGGCTCCGATTCCAGGAAAATCGCCTCACGAAGGCACGACGAGAAGGGAAGCACATCACCTACCCAAGACAACTAGAGCAGTCAAAAAACTAGACTCGCCTACCGATGAAGGACCGAGACAGGCAACAACGACAAGGTCCATCTGTCTAGCATTCCTAGACCAGAAAGTACACCTGCAACTCGCAGTTACCATCAACGACACGACAACCATCGCGCTCATCGACAGCGGAGCCGAAATGAATTTTGTATCACCCCAAGCGGTGAACCGACTACGACTACCATGGCAGAAGAAGGAACACACGTACCAGCTCAGCAACATAGAAGGAGAACAAGTCCAGTACGAAGGAGGAACCATCAAAAACGAGACTGCGCCCCTCGAGATGAGTTACCTGGATCGAAACGAACAACTCCAATTCGACATTGCCGAACTCGGTGCATACGACATTGTGTTAGGAATACCATGGCTGGAAAAGAACAACCCACGGATAGATTGGAGAACAGGCCAACTCCATTGGGACAACGACGATCTAGTCCCTGAGCAGCCCTGCAGAACCCAGGCCTCAAACAGATCCACCCACCAAAGAACAGCAAAACGATACATCTGCTACCTCAAGGCGAAAGAAGCCGCATCACGACCATTGAAGCAAACGGATCTCGAACAAAAAGACGATCCACTTCTGTCTATCCTAGAAGAATACAGAGTCTACGAAAAACTCTTCGCAGCCGAACTGGAAACCGGACTGCCCGAACACACGAATTTCGATCACGAAATCCCCATTAAGGAGGGGAAGGAACCCAAGTTCAACAAAATTTACAGACTCAACCCAACAGAAATGGAAGCCCTCGACAAATACCTCGACGAAAACCTCGAGAAAGGCTACATCAGAGAATCAACATCACCAGCAGGAAGCCTAATCCTGTTCGTACCAAAAAAGAACGGAAAACTACGACTTTGTGTCGACTACCGAATGCTCAACGAAATGACGATTAAAAATCGGTACCCGCTACCATTAATCGAAGAACTACAACGACTCCTCCACGGAGCCAACTACTTCACGGCACTAGACCTCAAGGGTGCCTACAACCTCATCAGAATGAAGCAAGGAGAAGAATGGAAGACCGCCTTCAGAACACGCAGAGGACATTTCGAGTACCTCGTCATGCCTTTCGGTCTCACCAATGCCCTAGCCACTTTCCAGAACATGATCAACCAAGTTCTCAGGAAATACGTGGACATCTTCGTAGTCGTCTACCTTGACGACATCCTCATCTTCTTACCAACGATGGAACAATACAAGGAGCACGTACACCTCGTACTTCAAGCCCTCCAAGACGCCAAACTCCTGGTTGAACCTGAGAAAAGCACATTTCACACCCAAGAAGTAGAATACCTCGGATTCACTATTACTCCCGGACATATCAGCATGTCTAAAAAGAAAGTTCAAGCCGTTAAAGAATGGCCGACACCGACGAACCTCAAGGAAGTCCAAGGATTCCTCGGATTCGTCAATTTTTACCGAAAGTTCATCGGACTTTACGGAAAAATCAACGCACCCCTTACGGACCTTAGCAAGAAAGACTAACCATTCGAGTGGAAAGAAAAACAAGAAACCGCCTTTCAAACAATCAAGGACCGCATTACTAGCGAACCAGTCCTGATGATTCCCAACCTACTAGAACAATTCGAAGTAGAAACAGACGCCTCAGATTTCGCGCTAGGAGCACAATTATCTTAACGAGACTCAGAAGGACGCCTGCACCCCTGTGGCTTCTTCTTACGCAAGCTCCGCGGATCAGAACTCAACTACCAGATCTACGACAAAGAACTCATGGCAATCATCGAAGCATTCAAGGAATGGCGACCCTAACTCTCAGGAACCATCTACTAAGTACTTGTGTATACGGACCACAAGAACCTAGCCTACTTCACTACTTCGAAGGAACTTAATAAACGACAAATCAGATGGTCAGAATTCCTCTCAGAATTCAATTTCCGAATCATCTATCGGAAAGGATCAGAGAACGGCAGGGCCGACGCCCTCAGCCGACGTCCGGACTACAATGTCCCGGTACCAAACGAGACCCAGGTGATTCTCAAACACAACGAGAATAGAGACCTCGTGCCTGCTACAAAACTCTTGATGATGGCCAGACGATCTAGTGCTAGCTCGACTAGCGGACTGGACGATGAAGCAATCATGGAGTTCCACGCTCGGCCAGCACACGGTCACCAAGGAATCACAAAAACCTGGAAACGACTACGACAACAATATAGAGAAAAGGTCACTAGAGAACGTGTCGCAATAGCAATTAAGGATTGCAAGGTTTGCCTCAAAAGCAAACCAGCCCGACACCAACCTTATGGATTGTTACAACCTTTGCCTGTGCCGCAAACCGCCTGGCACTCTATATCACTCGACTTTATTGTCAAACTACCGAAGTCTCGAGAACCCCTTACGGGAGTCTACTTTGACAGCGTTCTCGTCATCGTCGACAGACTCACGAAGTACGCCTACTTCATCCCGTACAAGGAAGCAAGCAACGCCGAAGAATTCGCCTACACATTCCTCAAGTACATCATCGCCAATCACGGAACACCTAAGGAAATTGTGTCAGACAGAGACAAGATCTTCACTTCCAAATTTTGGAAATCAATTACATCGCAACTCGGCATCAAGCAAGCAATGTCTACCGCATTTCACCCGCAGACCGACGGACAAACAGAAAGAGTCAACCAGATCCTCGAAACCTACCTCCGCGCCTATGTCAATTACAACCAGGACAATTGGGTGGTACTCCTACCAATAGCCCAATTTGCCTACAACAGCGCAATAGGAGAAAGCACCAAGGAATCCCCTTTCTACCTCAACTACGGATTCGAGCCAACCGCATACGGAGAACCACGATCAGGCACGTCTGCAGCAATCAAGGCCGTCGCCACAGCCAACCAAATCAAGGAAATCCAAGACAACGCACGAAAAGAACTCGAATTTGTACGACAACAAATGACACGATTCAGCAACAAACGAAGGATTGAGGGACTAACCTTGAAGGAGGGAGATAGCGCCTATCTCATACGGCGAAATATCAAAACGAAACGACCAAACGACAAGTTAGATTTCAAGAAACTCAGACCTTTCAAAATCCTCCGAAAAGTTTCACCAGTCAATTACGAACTCGACCTACCCGACACGATAAAGTGTTTTCCAACATTCCACATTTCGCTACTCGAACCAGCACCACAAGGATCATAGACAAACGACCTTATCATTGTGGAAGACAACGAACCAGAGTACGAAGTCGAACGAATCATCGACCACCTTGAAGAACCAGAAGGATACCAATACCTCATCAAGTGGAAAGGATATGGTCACGAAGACAACACATGGGAACCAGCCAAGAACATCACCAATGCGAAGGACGAACTCGCGACCTACTAGCAACAACACCAAGAACGAGAAACGACGCCAGCAGCGCCAGCGACACCAACCCCGACAGACAACACTGGTTACCAACGCATCAAACACCTACACAGACATGTCAGACCACCAGCAGAGGCAGACAGACCGCGACAAGGAAAACCATTTATTCGCCTAGGAACACCCGAACCCAACTAAGACTCCCCCGATAAGAAGTTTAGAGTACCCGGATTCCAATCACCGAAGACGGCATCCAGGTCTACCGCACCAAAAGCACCCACCGACTATGCCTCAAGAACCAAGGAAGACTCGGCAAGAGAAGGCTCCGCTACCCCCTCTTCAGCCACCACCGAGGTCTCCTTGCGACCTTTTTTGAACACTATTCGCTTAGCCTTGCGAACACGATCCAACTTCGCAAGTGTCTCATTCACTTCGGCCTGCGCCTTTTGCAGCGCCTCCATCCTTTTTCGAAACAATTCCTCGGTTTTTTCCTCCTCATCGTCCAAACGCCGAGATTCAACCATCAGACGTTCCACTATATACGAATTAGCACGAGCAAAAAACAAACGGACCCAAAACCACACGAACGTTGACAGATCGCATCATCGGAAGCGTTGCACGAACGACGAGTGCCGCCCACCGCGACACACTCTCCACAAACCAAGGAACCGGGCAGCATTTTACAGCGCAATCCCTTAGACCGACAGCGACGACAAGGCATGACCTCAAACCCGTTCTCCGCAATGTTAAGGGAACGACGATAACGACGAAGAGTGGAAATCGCAGGATTTTCAGAAACGTGACCTGACATAGTGTCAGCATCATAGGTAAATCAGGAAGCACGATTGACGGATCCCCAACCTGGGACCAACGACCTACTTATGTTGGGTCTTGAGGACAAGACCTTTGGAGAGGGGACCTGATGTTACGACCCGTAAACAAGGATAACAGCTGAACGACCCACTTGGGCGTCGGGCGGCTAGAACAGGACATTTGTACTGCAGGATCACGGGAACAACAGGGACTCACTCGGGAACGGAAGAACTATGGTGCAAGTCACGTGACGATAAGATAAGAGATTAGATCCGTACGCCAAGAATACGGAGTCCGTCCTTGGCACATACGGGATCCGTATGAACGAGGAACGGACCCCGTCAGGATCAGGAACGGTAAAACAAACAAAGGGTACTGTTCGGACTTGTATATAGTATGACCTGAGCTCGACTCATAGTCAGACTTCCATAGCTCTTCAGCAATCAACTTTGTATTCATCCTCAGGATACTTTCAGCTTACCTTCACTGCGAATACTTGTTGAGCCTAAGATTGATCACCTTAGCCTCTGACTACCGATCTACGACACAGCCTACGACCTACGAACCAGACTTACGACACGACAATACTGTTTACTAGCGTCAATCCCCAACTTCTGTTAGCAGACCCTACTGTCGGATAGCTGACCGTAACACTAGGAGCCCTGTTTGGCTTTACTCCGTCCTTGGCAAAAATGGCGTCTTGCCGCAGTCAAAGGGATAGACTAGCCGTAACATCCCTACATGAGATTATGTAAGACTACCTACATAGGGTAAAAGTATAAATGACAAAACTGTCAGTTACTAATGAGTATGGGCTAACGTACATGATAAGCGAGTGAGACAGACAAGCGAGTGAGACAGTAAACCGCGACCGTCGCACCTTGACGCGACCGGCACCTTTTCCTCTACAATAAATCATGGAATCAGCTAGTATTGAAAGAAGGTTACAAATTGCCCTTCAAGCAATGAGAAATGACCCAAAACTTAGTGCTCGGGCCGCAGGTGCACTCTATACAGTCAGTCACGCAACATTAAGCCGGCGACTAAAGGGAATAGTCTCACGACGCGACAGCATGCCTAATTCACGGAATTTATCAGATTTAGAAGAGAAGACAATAGTTGAGTATATTCTCGACCTAGATGCGCGATCATTTCCTCCCCGGCTGAGTGGTGTGGAAGAAATGGCCAATCGACTTCTCGCAGAGCGCGACGCGCCTCCAGTTGGGAAGCGCTGGGCTTCTAATTTCGTCAAGCGACAACCACAGCTTAGGACGCGTTTCTTTCGCAAGTATGACTATAAGAGAGCTCAATGCGAAGATCCAGAGGTGATTCGTGGCTGGTTTTCGCTTGTGAAGAATACAATTGCGAAGTATGGTATTGCTGATGCTGATATCTACAACTTTGATGAGACCGGCTTTATGATGGGCGTTATTGCTTCTGGAATGGTTGTTACAAGTGCTGAAAGGCGTTCAAATACGAAGATGACACAGCCTGGCAATAGGGAATGGGTTACAGTTATCCAGGCTATTAATTCCCAAGGGGAGAGCATCCCGCCATACATCATCGTTGCAGGCCAGTATCACCTCTCAAGCTGGTATACAGAAACCTCTCTTCCGGGCGATTGGGCTA
Source organism: Colletotrichum truncatum (assembly GCF_014235925.2). NCBI lineage: Eukaryota > Fungi > Ascomycota > Sordariomycetes > Glomerellales > Glomerellaceae > Colletotrichum > Colletotrichum truncatum. The sequence continues at coordinate 4,345,044 of NW_027222401.1, read as the reverse complement.
TTGCAACGTCTGAAAATGGATGGACAACAAACGAGAGAGGTATTGACTGGATCAGACACTTCGACATTTATACAAAACCACGTACGTCTGGGAAATATCGCCTCCTCGTTGTTGATGGTCATGAAAGTCACCACTCCGCAGCCTTCGAGCTCTTTTGTCAAGAAAACAACATTATTACACTGTGCATGCCGGCTCACTCGTCTCATCTACTTCAACCCTTAGATGTTGGTTGTTTTCAGCCGTTAAAGAATGCCTACGGTCGGCAAATTGAGAATAAGATGCGGCGAGGCACAACCCATATCTCGAAGGAAGATTTCTTTGCAGCATTTCACGAAGCTTTTAAGCAGTCTTTTACGAGGAAAAATATCCAGGGAGGTTTCCGAGGAGCTGGACTTGTCCCTTTGAATGCAGAAAGTGTTCTCTCAAAGCTGGATGTAAAGTTCCGAACGCCAACGCCTGAGGAGGGGGTCCCTCAGACACCAGACCCTTGGATCTCTAGGACGCCGAGCAACCCAAGCGAAGCAAGATCACAGTCTACTTTTATTAAGAGTCGAATCTCACGCCACCGAAGCAGCTCTCCAGCATCAATTTATAGTGCTGTGAGTAAGCTAGCCAGAGGGACAGAAGGACTAGGGCATCGGGTAGCATTACTAGAGTTAGAGGTTCAAATCCTTCGAGAGGAGAATGCAATATTAAGTCGGCGTCGAAGGGCTAAGAAAACACGTCTACAGAAAGGAGGAAGTCTTACTATATCTACTGGAGAGGATATACAGTCGCAAAGAGAGGCAGACACGCAACTACAAGAGGAAACGCGACGGAGTAGTGGTCGCAAAGTGAGGTCTGAGACGACTCATCGTCGGTATGGCGTATGCGGGAATACAGGCCACAACGCGAGAACATGTCAATTTATTGAGGAAACATCCGAAGAACAGGAATCCGAGTAGTATTAATCAATCTAAGATTTCTTGTTATAGATTTCGATATTATTGTCGCGAAGGTCTGGTTTACTGTCTCACTCGCTTGTCTGTCTCACTCGCTTATCATGTACGTTACTAGGTTTCTTAAATGGCTTACATTTAAGCAAGCGATTCTAACTCAATACATTTCTCGTAATAAGTCTGTTTGAAAATCATGTAGACTTCCAGGAGTACTTGAAAGACTGGCTACCTTGAATTTGAGCTCCGAAATATATTCTGTCGAATAAAAACCTCACAATTTAAACCAGTCCATTTAATAAAGCTTTTTTATAAAAGAATACTTGTTTTTTATGGAGCTGTATAGTATTCAGGTCTTACATTAAGAGCCATGAAACCAACCATCATAGTGCTGACTAACTGGGAATATACTAATGTTATTCCGCTCGTGATGAAAAAAATCCGTTCCAGTTATACTTGAGACTAATGTCTGAGTAGACCTCGCATCTTGCGACTTAAATAGCATTGCCAAACACCAAGCCATCTTGGTGTTTAGTGGTGACTACCTCTGCCGTTGCAATAGGGAATAGGGTACCTCTTGCTGGCGCAGAGGCGGAAGACACCCGTAACCCAGTTCATACTACCGTAGGTCTGGCTCGAATGGGTTGTGGACATCCAGTTCTCCGTGGTTCCACCGTTCGTACCGCACGAGCTGTAGGCGGTGCCGTACATGCGGTGGACGTAAGGCTGACTGACGATTACGCCGTACTGTCCGGTAGGGACGGTGTAGGTGATGGTAGTGGTATCAGAGGTAGTCCATGTCGTCTGGTAGTCAATCTTGAGGCTGACAGAGAGGCCTTCGGCGGAGATTCCGGCAGTCTCTCCGATGGTAATTGAGTTGGCTACCTGGTAGCCACGTGCGACCGCAATAGTCACGGGAGCTTGCTGAGCTCCGATGACAGGGGAGATCTGGACGTCCCAGTCGAGGAAGTTGGCTTGGCTGGTGATCTCGTACTCGACATTACGTCCGTCACAGTCTCGGGCCTCAAGCACTGACGAAGAATCGGAAAGATCGCGTGCCTTGACCTCGTCGCCACTGCCGTAGGTCAGAACGCCGGCAGAAGTGAGGTTCTGGAACTCGGCTTCCTTGATGACCTTGTATTCGCCATTGACGCCGTACAGAATAACGTCGTCGTGAGCAAGGTCCAAAGCCGAGATGGATGACAGCAAGTTGTCGGCATCGCTCTTGGCAGCCTGAGGGGCAGGTGCAGCCGCGGCGAGCGCAAAGAGGGCGAGTGAAGGTGTGATTCTCATTGTTTCGTGATTCAAGGTGATTCTTGGAGTGGTCTGCGAGAGAAGCGTGCTCGAAGTTGGCTACAATTTGCGAGATCAACTGGTTTTTTATATCTCTGAAAGTACGCGCAGTCCCGAGGTATTCACGTCCCTTGATGTCCGCAGCCCTTCTTTCCGGCTACCCGATCATGGTTGAATTTGACTCCACAAAGAGCCATCATCGTACCCATGATCCGCTCGCCCATCCGTCTTCATTGCAACTCCGAAACTCATGAAGAGGCTGGATGTAATGGCCAGATCGAGTCTTGAACGAGTCATACAGGCACGTGAACAACTAGATTGCCAATGGTGATCACCCACTCAAAGGCAGCTCTCGCAGTTGTCCACAGCCCCTACTATCACAACATTCGGGTTTTTGATACCGCTAGAAAACCAGCATTATGAGTCAGTAACCGACACTGAACATGGCCCAAACAAATTGACTGCTTTGTTAGAAAAACACGTGCGCTACGTAATGTGTTTACACCTTTCTAGAAACGGAAGGCCTCAAACAATGGGTAATGGCGCTCTGATTTAATATTGGTGGATAATCTTTTGCGGTGAGCTGATCATGAGAGATCTGGTCGATAGACATGCATCCATGGTTCCCACATGTGAGGGTACTTGTAGTATATCTCAAGTGTATAGAGATTAACAGTTGGTCAAGGTCTCGGGTAACGGAGCCTCGTGCCCGCCATCCTACTGAGCTTGTCCCATTAAGGAACATCCCAGATGAGTATTTCCTCTAAAGATAATTTGATCAGTGCTGGACCTTGATCACATTTATGTCTGAGATACTTCGGATAAAATGATAGAATAAGAGCGTGTGCGTTGCGTTTCTCTTGCTACTGGTCGAAGATCTTGATCACCGACCAGATGCAATCTATTCTATGGGGCCACCGCCCGACTATATGTTTTAGACCCTCACGGTATCTCCCGCCGCAATATCAGGAAACGCCCGAAACCTTCGTATCTTCGGTATTCAACCTCCACCACTAGTCATTTACACTCCACTTCAAGGCCACAATCCCCTCAACAGGCAGTTTAAATTAGTCTAGGCTTTATCTGGATAAAAGGGCCCTAACTGTTCGCGATGATGAGATAACCACGTGCTTCCCAAAAAGCAATAATTCGGCGTCAGATTTGGAGTTGATTGTCAATTTGAAATGGTTTCTGACTCGCCAGAAGTACGTTGCAAAGATAAAGACAATTCAGCAGTGCTAAGAGCTTAATCTAAAGTGTCTATCTACTGGAAGATCTTTACTGTGAGCGGAGACCAGCGGGTTCCGCGGATCCTGTTCTCCATCATTCCTTGCCGCTTTTCCGTTGCAACATGGCGTCAATCCAAGCATTCTAACGCAAGGAAGCGGTGGCCATAGCTGACGACGGGCCAGGCCGGTGCACGGTGATCTTCCCCTTCAGACGATTTGGTTTACCACCTGGTGACGGTAAGACAATTAGGTCCCGAACTTCAGCAATGAGTTCCTCCACAATCTTAATATAAAGCATCTACGGCGCACTCTTTCGTTTCTTTTCCCTACCAAACTTGCAAGTCATTCGAAAGACTACATTCGGTCTCACATCTACTTGAATCTTTCATCCTGCTTATATTGTTATCGACCTGCATTTATCTCTCTCAAAATGCAATTCAAGTCATCCGCATTGGCAGCTCTCGCCTTCCTTGCACTTTCTGTGTAAGTCTCAATCAAACTCGTTGACGCGAGCATAGCCCTTCTAGTTCTGCTTAAATAGGCACGTTGACGTTGATATGGCTGAATGCACACTAACACTTAAAAATTCCGAAGTGACGCAAGATGGCATTACTCCTGTACTTGCCACAATGGCGGAAGCTACATCTGGCGAATTACAACTAAAGCTTGCGATGCTTACAACCGTCACATTTTTCAAACGGTATATCAATTCAATTCGTTTTTAAAACAGCCTCATTCCGCTAACCTTGGTTCAATCAGTGGCCTGACAGTCAAAACTCTGTGAGATACGACACTCCGAGTGGACGGGTGAGTTATCGCTTCCTTCAGAACCGTGAAATCACGGCATCCAATTTTCCGAAACCTTCGGCTTACATTTGACGCAGTGTACCTCAGTCGGCCCTGGAGGCAACGTTATTGACGGCGATACGATGCAAGACATGTGCAAACAAGGTAAGTAACAATTTCCATGAAGGCTTTGTCCGCCACGGATAACTGACGACGTCCTTTTGCCTATTCTCAGCTGCCCGCGACGGCTTTCCCTGTGCAAACAACAATGCTCACACCTGTTTCGCCGACCCTGATTCGGTGTCGTCGTGGTGCGATTAAAATTGATGCACCCTTACAGTCTGTTTACAGAAAGTTTACTGAGGCGAGCTTGTCGATAATAAAGTATTATAGTTGGTGATCATATTGCATTAGAGTCTGAATTAATCTCACATGTAGCTAGCTAGCCATTTGATGTGCCAGATGTGGGTCGTGAACGGCTCGTACACAGTACATAGCGCGTAATGCAATGTAACGCGTCCAGAGTGTTGAGCTAGAACTCTATATTTTGGTTGCTCCATGCGCCAACATCAACATTGAATGGTATTTGCAAGGTTGAACGTGGCAAAAAACGATACGAAGCCGTATTGAACCGTGATGTATTGTAGATGTTAAATGCGTATTTTTTTTTTTTAGCAGAATATTCTCATCGCACACTGCGAACATTCCTTTGGTTACGTAAACCGATTTGCAAGAGTTCTCAGACATTAGGCTTAACCCAAGCCGTCATCTTTTTTTGATTCGCCAGCCTTATTTGAGCCCCTCATTTTGTGGGGATGATGTGTTTCGTGAAGCGCCAACAGCCCATCTTGAGCCAAGATTGCAGCCTGGTTGATGGTTGAAAGAGGGTATACATCAAAAGACATTTAAGAACGCACCAAGGTCAGATCTATGGGCAGGAGATTGCAGTCAAACACTCTTTCGCAGCTCACTAGTCATCGTTGGCATCTCTTAGCTTGGCAACACCATGGATCCGCTCACCATATTCACAAGCGTTTTGGCAGTGGGGGGCTTTACTCTCAAAGCATGTACGGACCTCCTCGTACTCGTCCGGGGCTTAAAGAGCCAGCATAAAGATGCCAGAGCGCTCAAGTCAGAGCTTAGCGATTTAATTGGGGTCTTGAATGCACTTCTTGCGACTGTTTCTGACCATCCAAACATCGACTTGGAATCACTAAAACGTCCTCTTCAACGCTGCGGTAAAGCGTGTGAAGAGTATGGCGAGATCATCAAACGATGTACGAAACATTCGAACGACTCGCGTCCAAGCCTCCGGGATTGGATCACGCAGAAATATCTTCAAGGAGATATTACTGACTTTAAGAACATGCTTGCTGCCTACAAGTCTACTATCAACATCGCTTTAGCAAATGCGAATCTGTAAGTAATTCAAATCTATTCCGATAGAATAATCAAATACCAAATATGCTCAATTTTAACAACAATAGACGTATTGCTGCTTTATCGCCCGAGGCACTTGAAGATTACAAAGACATGATTTCGGACACCACAGACGACCTTGAGACCTATCTTGCAGACGTACAGAATAGGATCGATCGTCTCCAAGCCAGCGACAAATCAGCCGTCAAAGAAATGGCTTTAGAATGGCAGGCAATGCTAGAGGAGAAAGAGAATGCCCAGCAAGGCCTCAATATGTGCGCTCAGTTGTCTGCACTTATTGTTCAAGCCGAGTCAGCATCAAAAGAGCCTGCCCATTTTTCAGAGCGCCCATCGACACACAAATATACCAAAACTACTTTGAGCGATGCTAAAGCGAGTTTTAAAACTCTTGCAGAGAATCTGAAGACGCATGAGGCTCTTATTGATCGCCAGCTGCAAGCCATGTCTCTGAACGAAACTTTGTCCGAGTCTGTCGCCGTCCAACTGGATCTGCTCCAGCAGACAAAGGAGACCATCAGCCAGTGTATAAAAGTTGTAGGTGAAGCTGGTGAAGTAGCCAATGAGCGAAGCAACGTATTCGAAGACATTACTTTAGCAGACAATAGTTATGCCTTCTCGGTCTCGACAGTTAATGACCTTATTACGGCTAGGGGACTCAATCTCAAGGGACGTTCACGGCATTTCGGCGGTCAAATGACAGATGAGACTGTGCAAAAGTCCATGGAAGCCCTCACTCAGCTGGATGCGGAGCATTTGAGATATTTAAAAGATGGCCAAGGTCAATTCCAGGGCCCACCAGTCTATTTTGATAAACGCAATTAGCCTAGTCCTGAGGAATCAATCATATTGGAATCTCGGCAGATGCTCAAACCCTAGTCTTTCTGATGGTTAATTACGTTTCTAGACAAAGGCCAGCAGGTCCGATGCTGGCCTATCGATCTTCTAGTCCATTTGCGTTTCAATCTTTCGAGTCGTATACTATGAACAGCCTTGGTACCTCCGCAAGTCATCGTGTTTTGACGGAATAAATGTGAGTTTCCAACATGACATGATTCTATTTATCCCTTGACATTGTCATTCACATCAGAACTATAAAATGAGCAGGTCCAACAACGTAACAATATCAGTTTGCAGTGCCTCTACTATCCGAGTGGTCTTGTTTCTTCAATATGTCCATTGACGCTGGCATACCCTCGCGGTAGCAGAGCGCATGAAAGATTACGGCAGTAAGGAGCTGTCATAGTCGCCGTTCCGCGACTTTGCAATTTCCTCTCCAGTTGTTGATTGGTACCGAAGCATCGAATGTGGGAGCATCAGTGCCTGGGGCTGACAGCAGTTGCTTGGTAACTGGTAACATCACCAACCAAAGCAGATGAAACTTTTGGGGCCAAAATGCTTACCGTTGTTCTTCGGATAAGTTTGATATGGCTTGTTACCCAGCCATACACCTGATCATCGACGAGGTAATTCAACCACGGCTAAGATCTCAGCTAAAAACTGCTTTTGTTCATTTATCAGTCCATAGTTCGAAGCTCCAATTTTTCTTTCATTAGATATGGTGAATCTCAATCATCGTATCTCTGTAACAAGGTAAGGATTTTCTTGCATCCTCAAAGCCCCTATGTGCGACTCTAGAGATTGGAATTATCCTGTCAAAGGTCTAGCTATAGCGTACCCCCCCGTGCATCTCTCAGCACTTGCCAACTACCTCAATAACCTCACTTGTACCAGTGGGAATATCCTCGCCCGTTGCCTCAACCTTTACGAATTGAGCTAATCCAGAGAATGTAGCCTTGGTTTCAAACCCGGACTTTTCAACTGCCACTTTCTCACTCAGCGCGTTCTTGTCATCGCCTGCAAACACTGCCCATTTCTTGTGCTCTGTCGCACCGTTCCAGCTCATGTAAACCTCAGTTTGGTTACCATTACCGCACGCGAACGCTTTTGGCGGGTAGTAAGGCTTGCCAACCCAAGGAAACCTATAGTTTCGGTAGCTCTGAACCAGTTTGTCCTCTCCAAACTGTGCTGTGAAGACGCATTCTCCGTCTGCATTGAACTCCTTGATCTTTGGCGTACTTCCGTAGCCAACAATGACATGGCCAGTGCCGTCATTCAGGACTTGCATATTGCCCTGCGAGACCGCAAAAATTGTATCATTTGGGTCGATGAATTCTTGCTTTAGACTAGCTTCCCAGGTGGCGGTGTTTACAGTAAGGAGGATACCCGATGTCTCATTGACACCAGAGGCAACGCCGCTGTTATCGTTGTTGAAGAGCGAAATAAGCGCTGTGCCATTTCCCTCCCCGTGAATGCGAGCATCGTGTTGATAACAAAATGATAATCCATTTTTAAGGGCAAAAGAGCCCCCAGTGCGGCCCTATAACTGTCAGCAAAAGTTATCATTGTTTGACTGGAATATTGAATAACTCACGTTCAATGTCCATTCAACAGATCCATTTCTGGCAATTTTGAAAATTGAGCAATAGTACCGCGATGAAACCAGGAAACCACCATCGGCAAACCTCTCAATAGAGTTAATATGGAACGGACCCCAGGGGTACGACTGGTTAAGACCCAAACCATCCAACGGATAGACTGCGGCGGAATCTATCAAGGGGATTTCATCTAGATGATCCAAGTGGCTCCATTGGAATAGAATGTCGCTTGTCTTGACGTCCACCTCGAAGAACATCGAGTCAGCAATCCATCCATTCGCCGGGCCACCGACAGATGTTAGATCCGTCTGTGTGACATTGATGGCTGGGATGAACATGGTGCCCTCGGCTGTAATCAAGTTCTCGTGCATATCGATCCAACTTCCATTTGTGAGGCCAGAAGAATCCCAGCCTGTAATCGTTTGCATGTTCAAGCCGTCTTTGTCTTGTGGCAAGGTGACGTTAATGATGTTCTTATATGTCTGGTCGAAAATGAAGACAGCGCCATAGCCAAAGCCGTATGGTTCCGGAAAAGTGATTCCGGTGAAGTAGGTGAGGACAGGTTCACCATCCAGAATTTGAGGCCGGTAGGCGGAGATGTCGCCGTATGCACCCTCCCAAATGAGCTCATTGTCATTACTCATAATGAACATAGAATAGTTGTGGGCACCTGAGCCGGACTGATCAAAGAACAAATGGCCGTCCGCGATATCTCCTGTTTGGGTGACCTTAAGCGAGGGTGGTTGCAGTGTAGGTTCGGAGCGGTAGGTTTGCCAAGGCCACGGGTTGGTCGTGCCATTCTGCGTCATGGCCAGGCGGCCAAAGCCGAGCAATGTGATGGCTCTGGCCAAATATTGGAACCGAGTCATTTCGTATTATTTGGGCTGGACAGGAAGTGCCTGACAAGACTCAGATGGAGGGGACCGAAGACATAGATATTGAGTATTTATACACTATCCACTACAAAGAAACACGAGAGCTGCCGACATCGGCAATTCAAGCGGAAGCTCTTCAAAATCCTCGGGGCGCTCATTTTGAACCTGATTTGTTTTGGTACCTCTGTTGGAAATTTCCACTTGGTCTCCAAATGGGGCTATACACAGTTCCAGGGAAATCTCATCAGTTCCTGGCACTCAATGTGGGCTGTGGGCTGCCCCATACATCGCATCTGATAAGATGAGATTGATAACTGCGTTCATCAATTGCCGCAAACTGCCGGGTTACGAAAGATCTGCAAGTATAAGCCGTTACATCGGGTGAGCAGACGTTTAACGGTCTCCACATGGGGCTCAAATAAGTCCCACATTATATTGAAACCCATTCGTGTCGGCTGTCGGTTGTTACTCATTGCTCGCCGTCGCAGCCGATTACCGCCATTTTAGTTGCTTGCGGCTTCATGGGATATCGGACGTTCCCCGAGCTCGCGATGTGGGAGCGGTTTTCTGTGGATACTGTTACTTCAACGATTCAAGGTCACCATACGATGGATCCTGCTGGTTCGTGTACCCAAAGCCTTAGTGAAGAGGTCCGGTCCCTCTCCGAGCATCTTTGAGCGGACGATGCATTGTCCGTGGCGCGATGCTAATATAGTATAATATCAAACACCACTTTTTGCTTTTGAGGACTAGTACAATATTTACTTTTGATAACAAAGGGAGCTAGTTGCTTACCTTGTTGTACTTTATTCAAAATCGACATTTGTTGTCGTCACGAGAAAGAATCGATCTACTCGGTCACGTTACAGGCATCAACTACGGACTGCTATGACGTAAATGACTTGAACAGTAATTAGTCTGGTGACTGCGCGATCTTATTACACTAACATCCTCAACACAATGACCAGAAGCAAACACTTGGACTATGCAGTTAGAAAACCGCCTGCTTGCCATGGCGATTTGATACGATCAATGTATACTGCAAGATTGAATTCAAGAAGCATGTATTGAGAAACAGCGTCAACCAGAATTTGTCTTAGGGGGAACGTAAGGATAAAAGGATTAGCTCATTTGTTAGGCATGGACCTATATAAAGGGCCATATACCCAATTCACATTCCATCGTACAGGCTTATCCAAAATGCCAAACCTTTTTCGCCCATTTAAATGCGCAGTTTTTGTGATGGAACCTTTCGGAATGCAATCAGCTATATAGTCGCTGCAATGTCAGCATCCCTTGTGTTGCGCGCTTGTTCTTCTTTCACAAAGACAGGATGGGCAATAGTTCATTGGTGCAGGCATGAACTGAGTGACGAGGGATTAACTGAGAGACGTATTTGTATAAGGGGGACTGAAGTATGTTTCAATAAAGAAATTTTAATTGAATGATCTAGCCACACACATCATGGGCGGGCAGGGAGTTTGTCGGGAAGAGAGAGAACAGGGGTCCAGTCAGACAATGTCTTAGCAAGGTTTATGGCAAGCTTTTTACCTCATTTGACGCCCTTCTGCAACTTTGCAAAATGAAATTTTTAGTAGACCATTCCCTTGAACCCTGATTTCAGCCATATGGTTTTACTGTCCTTGAAAGAATTTTGAGAAGAAGGTTGCTCTCGCCAGTGCTTGCCAAGTGCAATGCACTATTACTGGTCCTGTATGGTAGTGTTTCTAACGGCCATTTCAACCCACATTTTGATTGATAAATGCTTCACAATGTTTTCCCATCCACTTTATCCCTCGTACTCGCCCTTTCATCAAGCAAATTTTGCTTCAAGGGCGAAGCTAACCGAATCATGTTTAGTAAGAAACAGATTTCATGAACCTATCGCCCTAGAGAATCAATCAAATGCCACTGCCAGAGTAAACGCAAATAGTGCATTAAAGGTGACACTATCAAACTCATGCATTCATTGGCCCAAATTATATTAGGAATATCGAAAGCTTATTCCATCAGTTTGGGGATTTCAAGAGGCATAAAGACCAAGACTCGCCAGCCATCGTGCCGATACGCCATTGTCTTTGTCTGCTTCAAACTGCAGACGTATCTTCTTCGACACTTGACCCAATGGCTCCTGTTACCCAAGAAGACAGCATCATGCGTCATCATACAATTGAGGACATGATAGAGGTAATCGAAGACACTTGGCGAGTTACCAGACTCGAAGAAATTGTTGGACGAGGTTTCTCGCCAGAAGGGTTTAGTGATGAGCTGATAATTATGCTCCATGCACTATGCAAACATGGAGTCACTTACGAAAGTATCTCTATCCTCACTAACCTAGGAGAAATATATTCTGAAGCAATTTAGGAGCTCATGCTGCACTTCTGGATGAGATTTATCTTCGTCGGTGCAAAGAGACAGCGAACAAGAACGAACCATATCATTTGATTACACATGATGTCTCAAATGCAATCAATGTTCTCGTAAGCATCACGAACAATTACTTTTCATTAACCACGTTCTAATCAGCTTAATAACCAGTGTTTTAACCATAGATCTCACCATAAACCTGAACCTCCAGGCTCCGTCACCTCGGCAGGGTCTAGCCAAGCCAATGACTTATGCCACAACGGCAAATCTTCTAAGTCTAAGAAAAAGGTTTCTTTTGAATCTTTGAAGACTATTGATACCACCAACGCCTTGCAGACGACAAACTCTGTTGAACCTTCTGGTTCGTCGTCAATCTGTGCTTTAAAAAAAGAACCAGACGTAGGGGGTACACAAAGATTACCTCCAATGCATCCATTCCTTGCCTCGCAAGCAACACAGAAAACTCCTGTCGTGAAAGATCCACAGCAGTCTGCAACATCTCGAGCTTCGCAAAGATTGGCTGCTTCGCCAGCGCGGGGTGTGACACCCCGGGAATTCTCGTCTGTCCAAACCTTGCGGCGATCTGTTGCGGCGAAGGTATCAAGGTCTGCTGCTTCAGAAAGCTCAAAGACTTCCTCAATAGTGGGCACACCAAAACGGACTTCTGCTCCACGGGTCGCGCAAGCGTCTACTTCCTCCCGCAGAAAAGCCAAAATGAAGACAAGGAGCACAACAACAAGCTGCCAGTCACAAACCTCGCAACCCACCCAACAGCCAACCTTGCAATCAACCTCACAACCAACCTCGCAGTCAGCGCAACGGCCTCATGGGCAGCCATCTTCACGACCAGTTCAACAGCCGGCTCAACAGTCTACCCAACAGCTGGCGCCACAGCCAGCCTCAAAGCCTACCTCAGAGCCAACAACAAAGCCAACCTCAAAGCCACCCCAGCAACAAGCCCAGGGGGAAACCCAGCAGAGATCTCAGCGACAAACTCAGGCGCAAATTCAGCAGGAGATTCAGAAGAAAATCCAACAGCGAACTCAACAGCCTCTCCATAGCTCTGACGACGACATCGATAGGAGTCGGCGGCAAATCACTCCAGGCAGTGCGAAGCGTCAGCTTTTGGGTATGCGAAAGCCACTGATTGGCTTCATCACCCAAGAACAGAACCATTGGGCTGACCGCATCAACGCCATGAACGACGGAATTGATGAGAAAGGTCTGCAAAGCCAACTACTTCGTTGCGTCGAGCTCAACAGAGCTCAACAGTCGCAAGAATAAAGCAGTAATCGAGGATTTTGAAAAGTTACTCAAAACACATACCGCATTTCTATCCAATAACGGACAGTTTGCCGATGAATGGTGTGCAATCGAGAGTTCTTGGTCAGCTAGTCTGCGGCGGCAATGCCACATGACAGGGCAGCAACTTCCCGAGAAGAGCTTCCGCAGCATGATAATGGACATTCTTAAAATCCTTCGGGAACGCCAGGATAAGTTTGATGTGACAACTGATGTATCCGTCGAAACGTGGCTCATTACTGAGGTCTCTCGGGCCGAACACGAGGTTCAGGAGTGGGAAATCGCGCATCAACAGGAGGTCGAAAAACGAAATGAGCTTCAGCGAATCTCACGAACAGCTCATCTTGAAATTTGAAGCCACTTTTGTGCAGGATTAAGGGAATTAGATTAAAAAATACTACTGATTTCAATGACTTTTTGAATTAATTCTCTTCACAAGCTCCATGTCCGTCACGGGCTGTTCTGATACCTATCTCTACTGATGCATCAGTCATGATACTGTGTTTCTGCCTCTATCGGTATGTACATGTTATCATTTCATTCACGTAGGCTAGGCGCTACTGACTGTCCTCGTAACTGTCCTCACCGATGTGTGAATCATAACACTTTATTTACTATGACCAAATTGCTATTACAAGTGATAACAACGCAGAGCAGAAGAGATGCCGAGGGGGTCCTGTCTTTGTCGTCATTATGCCATATTTTGATCTTTCTCAGGCTTCCGGACCCAAATCTCGTCAATAGGGTCACCTTGGCCTTGGATGCACACCCATTGGCCCATACCATATTCTTTGGGTGCCACCCTACACCCTCTGCCTCCTCCACCAACAATCAGGTTACCAGGTCTGTACGTGCTATCTCTCTCCATCCTCCGAATTACGCTGCCGTGTACTCTCACTTTATCAGGGACATCTCGGACTTCACCTCGCGGCAGAGGCCAACGAATTGGTTTCCAGCTCCCGTCAGGCCTCAAATCGAGTCGCCGGAACGGCAAATGCTCCATGAGACGCCACATGAATACAGTGGCTGGGTGCATTCCACAACGAAAATCGAGCGAATCGTGTATCTCTGCCTCATGCGCCGTCCGAAGCATATCCCTGAAGAGAGTGGTAGTTTGTGAATGAGTCAAACGGTCTGCTTCCTCATCGACTGGCTCCGTTGCCGATCCCGTCGGTGACACAGTCGGGGATGCAACCGGAGAACCCAGTGGTGATGGGGCATCCACGTGGATCGCTGGAACGGTGGGAACATCTTGTGGCTTGATGGGCGACTTGGGAGATGTGGGACGTGAGGGATCGTAATCGAACCCGGGGTTAGTGATTGACTCAACACAGCCCAGCTGCTCAAGCTGCTCAATGTCAAACGTCAAACCTGCTCGCATGGCCTCCCGCACCATCCAGACCAGTGGAATATGGCTAGCGTTCTTATGGCCTGCAATCGCGTCCCAACCACCTCCGATATCACCATGTCCTCCAGAAAACCAAACCTCGTCGACATCTTGCTCTTCGTCGTCCGAGTCATAACCTAGATCGGCCATGGGCGGTTTGGAGTTGATCGATGAGGCGTCATGCTCAGTCCCATACTGCTGTGACCGTTCCGTTGCCCTTGACTTGGATCTAGAGCGACTACGGAAAGGCGCGGGGTGGTCAGCATCCTCAGCCTGACCACTCACTCGCCGCCTGCCACGATCTTCGGCGGCAACTATATCTTCTGGTGCAAGAGTTGATCGTCGCCCTGGACGATACTTTTCCTGAAATTCTTGCACCTTCTCATTAAAGGGATTGTGTTCCATCATGCGCCTAGCTGCATGCTTCTTGTGGGTTTTGTTGGGTTCTTGATATATCAGATCTTGTCGAAACTTAGCACGACGCTCATCAATGCTAACGGCGTGTCTTATAACTTTGGCGGAGCTTCTTGCCGTGTACGGGAATTTACTGCGTTGCATCCATGCAGTCTCGAAGCGGGGGACACTGTTCACCGTGTCGAAGAGTCCCAAGAATCTAATGCGACGGATTGGCCGTGAGAATGTTTCCCGGAACCCTTTAAGGAACTGATACATCTTCTCACGGTCTTCCTTGCCCTGTGGTGTGGAGTTACTCCTTCTGGCCTGCCACTGAGAAAATGAGTTCCATGCGAAGGAGACCATCTCCTCGTTACCATGCGCCAACAAGCCGACAAAGTCTAGCATCTCTGCTAGGAATCTAGCGACATAGGCTCCCCGCGAAAAGCCGAACATGTAGATCTCATCCCCTGGAGAGTAATATCGCATCAAGAACCGATAGCCACCCACTACATGTTGGTCAAAAGAGGAACCGATTGCCGAGTCTTTGGCCATTTGATACCATGACTTGCACTTGGCTCGTAAGCCGTTGTGTGTTAAGGTGTCAGAGACAACATAAGTTCCAATTCCAGCTGCGACATTGTGAGCATCTATCAACCTGTAATCGTGTACTACAACACTCACGCTGGTAATAGTGGACTGTCTTCATTGTTAGTTACAGCCTCATTCACGCCGACGGATTGTGAAATGACAACTTACACTGGTCATTCGCTGAACTGTCCAACATGCGAAAGATCTTCAAGATGTTGCTATCGCTATCATCGCCACGGAACTTGTTTCCAGTCCCATCGAAGCAAAGAATCAGCTTCCGTCGAGGACCACAGAGCTGACCGCCACGAAATGCAGCATCATCAGCACCACTGCCAGCCCTTGCTCTATCCTTGGCAGGCTGGGCATCCCTCCAATTGGGGTGACTGAGCACATGAGGATGCATCGTAAACAAAAGACGGCTTGCAGAACAGTAACAGTCTGTTGTCTCTCAGTCCCGGCAGCGCGGTACAGTTTGGGGGAATCAGATACGTCTCAACGTGGACGTGGATGATTTTCATTCATATACAAACCGGGGCACCCTCGTGTGCCTCTAGGACATCTTTGCATTCCATTTACCCCCTCAGACAAATCAGTGTTATAGCTAGCCCTTGACGAATAATCGTGAGGGATATGCAAGCGGACATAGTTGGAGTGAGACTTGCGTCACGAGCCGGCATGCCCTTGAGATGTTTTCTGTGCACCACAACTCCGCAGTTTTCGGGAACTCCAGCCTTCCACGATTGTCTCACATGATGCTGCCGATGATTGCCTGCCGCTATACCGTGAACTGCCGATCTCGGCCTCGGTTGATCAGCGTCTTTACTGCAGAGTGATAGAGGCCCGAGGTGTCGGTCGTGAAACAGATCAGCAGCTTGCAACTGTTATCAGAAGCAGACCAGCTGCAACTCCCTCTTTTGGTCAAGCCTAGCGCTAACAGGGCAATTGCATTCGGCCGTGAGCGAGACATGCGTATTTCGAGCGCCTCGGTGTGAATTGGAGAGACATTTCTTAGGCCTAATGGTCGAAATTTGGCCCTTGATACGGCATGGGTATGGCTCAGATCGTACATCGCCGGCGGAACTTGACATTTACCAGCCCCTCCAAAAACTCGGGGCAACACAGGGATGCGAGTCAGCACAACATGGGGAATGTGAGACAACACCAAAAGCCATTGGCGTAAGTGATATTGCTCGCCTCAGAGGCGGCGCCAATGTTCGCAGGGTCGTGACATCATCCGGAGCTGAAAGCTTTTGTCTCATGAAAGTTTCTTTTGGTGAGACATGGCTTATAACCGTTCCAGGTTATTACACATCTCACATCACAATCCTGGTCTAGCAAGGGCGGCTAAGGCGCGGGCCTGAATGAGCCGGCCGAACGCTTGCCGAAATAACGGTCTTTTCCCGTCCTCAACTAGGCGCTTTCACATGAAGTGAAATCTCACCTGCAACGCAAAGCTACGTGGCTCACTTTGTTTTTGTGTTTAAGCTGAACCTCTGATGGTGTTAACACGGCATATACGAACCTAGAGGTGCATAGATACACGCAGCTAGAGCCCTTTGTCGTTTACCAATAGGATTCCTTGCTTAGATATGTTTGTCATTTCGTGAATGGTAAGTATAGCGATGGTTGGTTTTATGCATGTCGTGGAGGCTGCCTTGGCATGCAGACTGGTCCAAATGCAGCTTCATGATTCGTCAACGGCGTTCTGGCGCCTACATAACGGACAAAATCAAAAATTTGCGCAACTTCTGGCAAAAGCATTGATCGACATTTGGGCTGGGACATTGGTCTCCTCTAGCGCTGCGGGACGGGATCACCACGGACGGTTGCAGGGCACATCCGGCCGATATGCCGTCCGTGTGGGGGCTGTCTTAGACACATCTAAGACAGTTGCGAGCCGTCACGGCGGTCATGTCTACCACAAATATTCATTTGTTTTTTTACGCGCCACGGCTATGACACCGTGTCTGTGAGGAGAAGTTAGACAGCTAATGCCGCCGGACTTATGTAGTCAATATCTGCGGGTACGGTGTTCTGCTTCCATAAAACCGCGACGACATCCTGGCCACGGCTGCAGTGTGCCTCGTTTCCTAGCGAGATCGCGCAAACACTAAATATTTTACCAAAACTCTTACAGTCACCATGAAACCCCGTCGGAGCCACTCAAGCGGCGACGTCGAGGAGCACGAGCACGCAAATGGTGTCGAACATTATCATGGAGCTCCGCCTAAGGATGTCAATCCTGTCGGACCCAGTCGAGGCGACCCAGCATATGGCAAATATGATACCAAACTCACTGGCTTCCGTAAGGCATTGCGGGAATCAAAGCGACCACTGCCCGTACTCTTTGGTGATGGATCGTACCCCGCCGACAAGACGCGTCCAACTGGGATGCAAAATGTCAAGCCGCTGACTATTCAAGGTAAGCAGAACATCTTTGGTAAGGTCAGGAATTATTATCGTTGACTTCTTTCCAGACTTCAAGACGATCATGCAGATTATCAAGAACAAGCTTCAGGTCGAGAAAGTCAACGACGACAAAACCATGATCATGGAGCGCACCATTCAGGTCGTTGCTAAGCTTCCCCACAAGTCTCGACTCCGCGACATGTTGACAAATTCCTTCATCGAGGAGTTATGGGGATCACTTGAACATCCGCCGCTACTGTACTTGGATACCAAGGAGCTGAAATTGAAGTACCGTCAAGCTGACGGCTCGTACAATGTAAGTATCTCGGCCTTGCAGTACGGCACGATCTAACATATCTCAAGAACCCTTTGATGCCAAAACTGGGCGCAGCGTGCCAGCCCTACGCCAGATCTGTTAAACCCAGACTCGTCACCTTGGGTGCCATGCCCGATCCCGGCTTAGTGTTTGACTCCGTCATGGGACGACGCCATTTCATAAAGCATCCGAACAACGTATCCAGCATCCTTTGGTACTGGGCAACAATCATCATTCATGGTAGGTCACTGTGTGATTAAAATGTGGCTTTGTGGATCGTATATTGACTGTTCCTTAGACCTGTTCTGGACAGATCGTGACAACCCGAATATCTCAAAGACCTCTGCTTATCTTGACCTCTCTCCCCTGTACGGTAGCAACCAGGAGATGCAAGACTCGGTTCGGACAAAGAGGGATGGCATGCTTAAGCCCGACAGTTTTGCCGACAAGCGACTCAATGGCATGCCCCCAGGTGTATGTGTCTTACTGATTATGTTCAACCGTTTCCACAACCATGTTGCGGAGAACCTTGCTGCTATTAACGAAGGCGGAAGGTTTACACGACCAGCCGCAGGCGATGTAGAGGCGGAGAAAGAGTTCGACGAAGAATTGTTCCAGACAGCACGACTGGTCACTTGCGGTCTGTACATTAACATTACTCTTGTTGACTATGTCCGAAACATTGTCAATCTTAACCGCACTAATACGACATGGACACTTGATCCGCGACAGGAGGCCGGACTCAACGCCGGAACTCCCGACGGTGCCGAATCCGGCACTGGCAATGTCAACTCAGCTGAGTTCAACCTTTGCTACCGATGGCACTCTTGCATCTCAGAAAAAGACGACAAATGGATCCAACAGGCCTACGGAGACAAGCTCAGAAGTCTTGAATCAAAGGAAAAGCTCGACTACATGGCCAAACAGCTCGAGAAACAGATCGAAGCAGACCCCGGTAAGCGTGAGTTTGGGGGCTACAAGAGAAACAAAGATGGCACGTTCAACGATGACGACTTGGTCGCATGCATCAGTTCGGCCATCGAAGATTGCGCCGGTTCGTTCGGCGCTCGCAATGTGCCTCAGTCGATGAGAAGCGTGGAGATCATGGGTATTATTCAAGCTCGTAACTGGAATGTTGCGGGTCTGAACGAGTTCCGCAAGCATTTTGGCCTCAAGCCTTACGAGAAGTTTGAGGATATCAATTCGGACCGTGAAGTATCCGAGCACCTCAGACATCTGTACCAGCACCCTGATAACGTTGAACTCTACCCTGGCCTTGTTGCCGAGGAGGCCAAGAGCCCAATGACCCCAGGTGTGGGTATTGCGCCTACATATACCATTTCCCGTGTGGTCTTGTCCGACGCAGTCTGCCTTGTCCGAGGTGACAGATACTATACAATCGACTACAACCCCCGCCATTTGACAAACTGGGGTTACAAGGAAGTCGAGTACGATCTCAATGTTAACCATGGCTGCGTATTCTATAAGCTCTTCCTGAGGGCGTTCCCCAACCACTTCAAGGGCAACTCAGTTTACGCTCATTACCCTATGGTCATCCCGTCTGAGAACCAAAAAATTCTCCACGACCTAGGAAGATACGAGCAGTTTGATTACTCGAAACCACAACGGATGCCCAAGCGCGTCAACATCCAATCCTACAGAGGTGCCCAACATGTTCTGAACAGCAAGGACAAGTACAGAGTTATTTGGAACGAAGGACTTGAGTACCTCATGGCTCAGAACGGCAAATCTTCCAAGCTGCCAGAGGACGACCACGGCCACAAGGCGCTGATAGAGCGCGTGGACGCTCAACTGTACAAGGGTGACTGGAGCGTCAACATTAAGAATTTCTATGCCAATATGACGGAACAGCTGCTCAGGGAAAAGTCATACCAGCTTGGCGCCCAGACCGCTAAGCAAACTCATGTCGACCTTGTTCGTGACGTTGGAAACCTTGTACACGTCCACTTTGCCTCCCAGGTGTTCAACCTGCCCTTGAAGACGAGCAAGAACCGCAAGGGAGTTTACTCCGAACACGAGATGTATCAGATTCTGGCTGCCCTCTTTGACTGTATTTTCTTCAACGTCGACCAGGTCAAGTCCTTCCCACTCAGGCAGGAGGCCAAGAGGGTGGCGACAGAGCTCGGCAAGGTGATTGAGAGGAATGTGAAGCTCACTACCACAATCGGCTACAGGGGCTTCTTCAGCGGTTCCGTGGACAAGCGAGACCCCCTCGCGGCTTACGGAACCAACATGATCAAGGGTTTGTCCAAGACAGGTCTAAACGCTCACGACATTACCTGGGGCCATGTCCTGCCAACAGCCGGTGCAATGGTACCGAACCAAGCCCAAGTGGTAAGCTACCTCTCGTTCGAGGCTGAATTTTTCTTGCTGACATCATGAAGTTTGCTCAGGCTGTTGACTACTATCTTGACCACCCGGAGCTCGTCAAGAAGATTCATGAAGTCGCCCTGTCCCCTTCGGGCAAGGACAACGATGCTCTGCTTCTTGGGTATGCCATGGAAGGTATCCGATTGTCAGGAGCCTACGGTTCTTACCGCGTTGCTACCACAAGCGAAACCATCATGGACGAGGTTATTGACAAGAACGGTGAAACTGTGAGCCGAGAGGTTGATATTGACCGAGGCGACAGGGTCTTCGTCAGCTTTGTAAGCCCCCATTCTTCTCCAAATGTCTAAAGCTGAGCCAATGCTAACCAAATCAAAGACTGGCTCCGCTGCCAGAGACCCGGTGCACTTCCCGTCGCCGCTTGAGGTTGACCCTCGGAGACCTTTGGACAAATACATCCACTACGGACTTGGTCCGCACGCCTGCTTGGGTGATGAAGCAAGCAAGGTCGCCATCATCGAGATGTTCAGAGCTGTTTTCCGGAGGAAGAACTTGCGACGCGTTCCAGGACCTCAGGGCAAACTGAGCAAGGTGAAGAGAGAGGGTGGTGTTTACCAATACCTGACGGAGGATTGGGGCAAGATTGGACCTTTCCCTGCAAGCATGAAAGTCATGTGGGATAATTAGGGAGTGACAGATACCCTGGCGGAGGATAGATCATTGTGCGATTGAATTCCAAGACGCTTTGTTGCTGCGGATCGGATTGTGTAGGTGGTTTCAAACGTAGCGATTTTTGAATAATTCTTTCAGTTGAATGGAATACTCTTTATCTTTAAATTGAGACGGCGAGGAGGCGACAAACTGCACAAGAATGTGCATAAGATGGAATGTCATCATTGTATAATCTACTAATGCCTACTACACAGGAACACGGTCTCGAGTTCTAACTAAGCTAGGCATTATATGACTTTGCTAAGACTTGTTCTTTATAGTAACCCGCCATACGTCACATCGCTTTCGCATAAGTATGCTCTGTTCTATCTTAAATGCTTGATAGAAGGAGAAATATTTGAATGTTTTTCTATCTGTCTATAATACTGCTGTAATAGGACTTCACCGATCTGGTATACACTCGCGACAAGATGTGACCTGGACGTGATAGCCAACTGGACGCAGATTATAACACGACATAAATAGTTATACATAAATAAGAAAAGGATGTGTTGTTGATTTAACCTTTAAGCGCATTTGACACACATTCCTATATTTCATGGGGTGTTTATTATTGAACTTGCACAGAGCAGCACTGTCAAGGGTATTTGTTTAATTAACACGAATACGGATGATACTAGATGGGAAACCATATTCACATGAGTTATGGCATAACGCCCACAAAAGACCTTCAGCACTTTCCGTTGTTTCATAAGCAAAGTCAACAGAACTGTCAAAAGAATTTCGCGATATAGCGCTGGTCCTCGCTCGTTCCACGCACGACCAGCTAAGAAATACCAACGACAATAAGTTACTGGGTATAATAGCTACCGAAGATGATTTTATGTCAATTTGCCAGAAGGAAATCTACGGATGGTACGCCGATTTTGCTCGAAACTGCCATGCCTTGAGGAGTATAAAGATTCCAACGCATATTTATTAAAATCCCAAATCCATCGCCCGTCCCATGCTAAACGCACTGCGTGGTGTTTGATCTAGGTTCTTTCATCTTCCAATCCCACCTACCTAGCTATACCGAGGCTTGATCAGTAAAAAATATAGTTAGTGGTTAGCATGGACAATTCGTTCCACTTACAACTGAAAAGATTCATGTCGTGATTTGGAGTTCTGGCAATTCTCCCACGCATATAGGCATAACGTCACCTCCCCTGGCCTCCTGGGACCACACTACAGGCGCAGCGCGCTTGTAACACATAGCACCCATAGTAAGAGTCCTGCCAAATTTCGCCCAGTCGTAGGGCTAGCGGCATTGCTCACATGCATCCCGACGATGCCCTTCTCCATCCCATGACGCATAAGACACGAGCCGAAGCCCTCGAGGCCGCCCTTTGATAGTTCACACCAGTAATAGCAGTCGCTAGCGATATTGACGGCCTGGGGTGAACAGCAGCTACTCATCGCCTCGTGCGAACCATTCCTGCCGACGGACACAAAGCCGACGCTGACATTTCTGGGCAAATCGGGCACATTGTTAAATGGGGGTAGAGCAGAGGGGTCTAGACAGCTGATGTTGGAAGACATTGTGATTTGGTGTGCTGAAGTTGAACGCAGTGGAAAATACATGGTTAGTAGCTAGGATCGACAACAGACAACAATTGTAGGGAGGAGTTTGTTTTTCAATTGGCGTCTGAGCGTCTCTTGTCGTCTAGATAAAAGCCCAGCATGACGAGACTTGTTAATGTGTTGGGAGAAGAATTTTGACCGTTTGCTGCAACGTCTTGGTGGGACTGGTCGAGTGGACCAACACAATTCTCATGATGGTGCGAGTTCAGAATCCACATCGCCAAGATAGTTACCGCCATCTTGGGCTCCATCTACCTTCTAAAGGCTAAGCACGCCCATAATTGACCGGATCTTTAGCGGTAGAAAAGCCATGAGCGACCTCAAATACTGATGGCGTGCTCGGCCATGCTGGTCTAAAGAGGAAGGCCTGTATCGTTAGAGAATTCAAATTGGGTATTACTGCCCGACAGACAAGGGGAGGACAGCGAACTAGCCCGTTTGGAGACAGATTCCAACCTTTTTCTCCACCGAAAACAAACTTCCAAAGCACAGAGTCAGAACCAACAAAACCGCTATTTCAACAGGACATAAAGTAGACATTCATTGCATATCGTCCCTATTCATGAACAGATTGTGTGTCAGTTTCAACTGGAAGTCTTTTCTACTGTCATTTACCTGAAAATGGGTGCCAAGACCAACCCAATAATGCACCGTCGCATTTTCAAATACCCAGTAAAACCACGTAAGAATACCTCAAAATATACCAACTCAAGCCGCGCAATATGGAAGTGTAATGTGAACGAGGTTGGGCAGTCACAGCATAGACAAAATTACACTCGACCATGGCAATCAGAGGATGTTCATACAGGCACTTTGCAGGATACATTATACTTGCGTAATCAGTTCTTGAAATCCTTCTATCTGATTAACAAAATGGAGTGAATAACTTTTTTAATTCCTTTTTTTTTTTTTTTTTTTAGTTCTCTTGAGATTCAAGATCAACAAGGAGACTATCAAATGTTATCTTGAGAGGTACCTCGAGAGTTGGTAAGTGAGAAAGAGCAACACAGACGACCAAAAGCTACATAAGTAGGGCGATCATTAATATCTTCTAAAAACCTCAAACTTGAGAGATAAATACATGTCAATCACCCATTCATTTAGCTCATTGATCATTTGTACCTTTTTCTGAGTCTTGTTACGAGATACACCGTTCATCTGGCCCTTGGAGCATCTGCTGGTGTCATTGCCACAACTCTCAACCATACCATCATCACTCCCAGTGATTATCTCCACCCTCGATTGCAGCCTATGAGAATGATCGCAGCAGATTGGCTGGCCCCTCTTCTTCGGCCAGTTTAGCCTTGGGCGCCTCTTAACTGCCTTCAATATGAACCAAAATGACGTAGGAAACATCGTATTTGACAAAAAAGAATTAGAAACTCGCTGATCCTAAAGTCTTAGGAGGTGTTATCTGTCGCTGAATCTACAAAGACTTCGAAGCTGTTCCTAACTGTCAGCTGGCAGCCGGACTCCCGGACGAGGTGACACTTGCACTAAGGTACGTCAGTGCGGCATTGCCAGCAGGAAGACCTACCTTACTGGCAATGGTGATCCGCACTAGAATCCCCTTAACGTTCAGCTTAGTATGAGCCTGTCATATTTGTCTTTTTCCAGCTGACTCCAATTTCTGGTGATTTATTATTACCGACTTCTAAGAGCAAAGCCTTTGGACTGAGGAAATGAAGGCGACTGTCAAACAACTGGTCTCCAACAGAGACAACTGGGGTGGCTATTGCTACTGAGTTTATAGTCGTTAGTGAGTTTGTTGAATTGAGACCGGTGGTAAACACCACAACTATCCTAGATGACCCCCCTTCGACGAAAGGGGGTCTAGGAGTATCTACTAGTTTGAATCATGATAGAGAATATCCCTGTAGTCCCTCTATACTTGGACATGGTTTGAAATATTCAGACAGGCTCTTGAGTAGCAAGGCAGCAACAACGTAATTCCAATTAGTATTATCATTGTTGCTGCATAGGTAAGAGTTAATATTTATGCCTGCCGTGAGGAAAGGTTACCTTCTTTGTCCACGAAGGGGAAGAAAAAATATCTATCCGTACGTCTTGCTTCCCGTGGTCGTGCTCTCTAAATGAAAGGTAACAAACTGGAGTGAAGAGACTAATATTTACTACGGAGTAGTTCCGTTGGCTTTTGCCGTCCGTAAGAGCCACCTTGAATCAAAAAAAAAAAAAAAAATCCGTGACAGGAGTCGATTATATCGGACATATGCCGGTCAAATCTGCTGGGCGCCAACTCCAGCCAACATTTGATCAAGGTGGATTAGGTCTCGGGGCCACATTTGAAAAGGCCAAAGGGGTTGAGTAGGGATAGTGGTGGGGCAATTCTGGTGAGATCCCCTGTGATGATGATCATTTCTCCACCCAAGACATTGGCGGGGCATTGTCTCTTATATTGGGTGAGTGCCAAGGCAAGTATATCAACTGAAGCCGCGCGTCGGCCAATTGAAGAGGGATGATTATTTTTTTGAAGGGAGGGGATTGGTTTCAATCGAGGTTCTTGGCTATGATGTGTCCAGCGATCTGCTTGTAAAGGTTGCAAGAATGAGGGGTGGAATAAAGACCATTATCCATTCGCCGTTGACTTCCGTCATTCCCCAGAAGCACCCAAGAGTAGTAACCATTGATCAGCATCATTCCAGCGGGTTACATACGGTTCGAGCCGAAAGTTGAGTGCCACACAGAGGTACAGTGAGGTAATGATGCTTGCTGGTATTCCACCGCCACAAATTTTAGCAAACTGCGAACTAAGCATCACGACTTTTGACCCTTGCCAGCAGTATGGTTTCAAGAACTTGGTAAGAATCGTAACGGCTTGCAATTATTACCACAATTTCTATTGTATGGGATGTTAGGGTTAGCAGACTGGATTTTTGTCAACGTATCGTGGCTGGCATGTGGCTGAGATGTGGCTTACGTGCAGCGAAAAAACCAACATGCTGCGACAAAACCAAACACGGCTGAGTGTGCCGTCAACGTGGATTCAGCGGAATTAACAGGTGCATTCATGAGGATACAGCATTGAGGGGCGAGAAGAAAAAGTCGGAGATTAAGGAGGGCATATGACGGTAGCCCCAGTATGCCTAGCGGCTGATGGATCATGACAATAGATTCTGGAACTCCCTCACCCGATTCTGGGTCGTTGAGCGGGGGGACGCGAGAACTTCGGATTTCATCATGAAGAAGTAGGATTACGGAGAAGTGCTCTGTTGGATCGACAATCTTGTTGATCTCGCCTCATTCCCTGTGCAACCACGTTGTGTGGGTGCAGGTGGATAAATGTTCGCCCCCCCCAAGTCTGTGTGGCTCATGCGACATATCCCCTTTTCGTAGTATACAAATTATCGACGGCCATACCACGTATGATATATCTTTGTAACAGGCTCAGCCCAATTGGATAAGCAGGCTGTTTTTGTTACCCGGACAAGCTACTCCCCACATCGGCCCCTACGTCAACCAGTGGTGTTCCTCCATGTTTATTAACTTCGGACGACCGTTCGTTTCCTGGCGTTTCGCATATTGAAGCAACCTTGTCTGTTTTAATATATCCGCAGTCCAGTGTCCCCCAATGTGGGTTCCACTCCACTCGCCTAGGCCATCATATATACAAGAAAAATTCTTGACGCTGTGACCATGCATCTTTTTAGTCGGCGAACCCCTGTCTTCCCGAGGAAAAGGGTCGTTATTGCGCGCTTCTTGGGTCCTGTCAGCATCGTGGCAGCCCTCCAGTACCGGCCCTAACGGCGGCACTGATTACCTAGCACGGATGTGTCCTGGTCTCTTTTCCGGGTTCCCGTCCTGACGGACGTCACCCGATAGACCCTCACGGCTTGTCTACCTGACTCGCCCTGCTATCATACAACCCCCAATTGGTATGTTGCTCCAACCCCGGCTCCAATCACGCCTACCATCATCGGCCCACGAGATACTAATTACTACGTAGCATTACCACTGTCCACGTTGCCGGGACCCGACTTCGCCAACGTCCTTGGCTAGATCATCATGGATCTCAGCTTGTTGGGCCCTCAATGGGGTCTACAAACAGGGACGGGGCTGCGTGGCCCGTCGCCGTTTGTCCCGATTTGGGTCGTTGACAGTCAGGGGGCTACGATGTAGACCAGGGGGAGATAGATATAATACTAATATCTGATTCTGTTCTCATGGCAGTTCTCTTGCTCTCCCTCTTCATCGTTGCCACAAACTTTGTTTCTTCTTTTGCGCTGGTTGCTGCTACCTTTTCTTTGCCCTCTGTGACGGGTGTACTCTCTCTTTGACACAATCTTGTGTACCATTCTTTTCCTCCCATTCTTCCTCTTCACGAACCTTTTTTAACAACCACACCTTCTTTCGAGCAACAACCCCCCACGATCCTTTCACCATGTTCAAGTCCCTCCTTACCACGGGACTGCTGGCCGTCGCGGCCACGGCCCAGCAGACGTCGGCCTATGTCGACTCTGCCACTGAGATCAGCTTCCAACGTTACACCGATAAGTCGGGCTTCTCCTTCGGTGTCGCCCTCCCCTCCACCGTCGGCAAGGACTTCATCGGTCAGATCTCTGCCCCCATCACCGCTGGTTGGGCTTCCGTTTCCCTCGGCGGTCCCATGACCAACAAGCTTCTCGTCGTTGCTTGGCCCAACGGAAAGTCCGTCCAGACCTCTCTGCGCAAGGCTACCGGATACACCAACCCCGATGTTGTCACCGACTCCAGCATCACCTTGAAGCCCATCGAGTCCGGTATCTCCGTCAACGAGACCGCCTTCACTTACACCTTCTTGTGCGAGGGTTGCATCACTGGTAACTCTGACTCCTTCACTGGCACTGCCGACAGCACCACCTTCGGCTGGGCCTACAGCACTACTGCTCTCTCCGACACCACCAGCTCCTCCGTTGCTCTCAACTACCACGGCGCCGGCTTCGGTCTCTTTGGCGCTAACCTCGCCGATGCCAAGTCCGCTGACTACGCCACCTGGGCCGGCAAGGCCTCCGACGCCGTCACCACCCCCGGAACCGGCGGCAACGGAACCGCCCCCGCGACTCCCGCTAACATCACCACCACCATCTCCAACGCCACCTACGACTACATCGTTGCGGGCGGTGGTGCTGCCGGTCTGATTGTTGCTCAGCGTCTCGCCGAGTCTGGCTCCAGCGTCCTTCTCGTCGAGCGCGGTGGTGTCTCTCTGGCTTCCACCGGTGGCAAGGCTACCATGGACTGGAACAACACCGTTACTCAGTACGATGTCCCCGCCATGGGCTACTACCTCTCAACCGCCAAGGAGACCGACGAGTACTGCACCGACACCGCCAGCATGGCTGGATGCATTCTCGGTGGTTCCACCATGGTCAACGCCATGATGTGGGTTAAGCCCCCTGCCCATGACTTCGACGACAAGTGGCCTACCGGCTGGAAGTGGAGCGAGGTTGAGGAGTCTGCCAACAAGCTCTACGAGCGTACTCCCGGAACCATTCTGCCCAGCAAGGACGGCAAGCGCTACGACCAGGGCGCTTACGATGTCATGTCCCAGTGGCTCTCCAGCAACGGTTGGTCCGAGGTTGACGCCCTTGCCGAGCCCGACAAGAAGGAGTCTGTCTTCACCCACCCCCCCTGGTTGATCGAGAATGGTCTCCGTGGCGGCCCCGTCCGTGACTACCTCCCCCTGGCCCAGGCTCTCCCCAACTTCAAGCTCCAGCTCAACGCCAAGGTCGTCCGCGCTGTCCGCAACGGCACCACCATCTCCGGTGTCGAGATCGAGACTGGCAAGAACACTCGCCAGATCGTCAACCTCAAGGCCGGTGGTGCCGCCATCCTCTCCGCCGGTGCCCTCTCCACCCCCCGTATCCTTTTCAACAGTGGTATCGGCCCCAAGGAGCAGATCCAGACCGTCAAGAGCGGTTCCACCCAGGTTACCCTTCCTGCTGAGGCTCAGTGGATTGACCTCCCCGTTGGCCAGAACCTCAAGGACCACCCCATCTTCACCGTCACTCTGAAGACCAAGTCCACCCTCAACTCTCTGGCCAGCACCGCCTTCACCTCCCCCAGCCAGACTGACGTCGACATGTTCGCCCAGGGCTCCGGTCTCCTCTCTCAGGCCGGCCAGCGTCTCAACTTCTGGACCAGCGTCGAGGGTTCCGACGGCCAGAAGCGCTACGTCCAGGGCACCGTCAACTCCCCCAGCAACAACACCATCAAGATCAAGGTCTACCTTACCCACGGTCTGACCTCCGTCGGTTCCCTCGGCATCTCCGCCGACGGAGCCACCAAGTTCATCACCGAGCCCTACCTCACCACCGACGGCGACAAGGAAGCCATCACCTCCTTCATGAACCAGATCATCTCCTACGCCTCCAAGTCCAACAGCACTCTCACCCTGTCCGGCAACGTCACCGCCGAGAGCCTCATCTCCGAGCACACCACCGGCAGCCACTACGTCGGCAGTGCCATCATGGGTACCGAGAACGACGGCAAGAGCGTCGTTGACACCAACACCAAGGTCTGGGGCACTGACAACCTGTACGTCGTTGACGCCTCCATCCACCCCGACCTGCCTACCGGCAACACCCAGGCCATTGTCATGGTTGCTGCCGAGCACGCCGCCAAGCAGATTCTGGGTGGTGCCGGTTCCGGCTCTGGCTCTGGCTCTGGCTCTGGCTCTGGCTCTGGCTCCGGTTCTGGTTCCGGTTCCGGTACTGGATCTGGATCCGAGTCCAGCTCCGGCTCCGACTCTAGCTCTGGCAACGAGGGCAAGGCCGGCTGCAAGCGCTCTACTAGACAGCTGAAGCGTCTCCAGCGCTTCCGCCGCTCTCACCGCTTCTAAGTAAATATCTTCATGTCAGTTTATAGCTGGGTCATTTGACTCAATTTTCGTCTGTAAATAAATAGCAAGGGCATCGCCCATATTGTGTGTATACAATCCTCATGAGTTGTCCAACTTGCGATCCGCGATTGTGTGATGTCATGGCCTACGCGTGTTTGAAAATCTTAGGAGCCTGCTTGTCTTTGACTTTGACTTTTCTCGCACCCGAAATCTTGAAGATGGATGGGCTTCTCCGGCCTCGCGACCAAGGGGTCAATGTTGCTTGAGACAGCGACATGTCCAAGTGGTGAATTCGATGAGTAATGCCCGATATGTCTTGGGAATTCGAGGTCGCCCACGTGTCGTCGCGTCTTTCTCATGCTCCATCCGAGCTCTCGGTGAGTTTAGCTGACATATTTCATCGGGGGGCTGAAAGATCACCAATAAGCCGGATTAAGTAAGATCAACAACAGTCAGTTAGCGCCAACACTACGTACGGCGGTTTCGGGCTCATTGATTATGTTTGGTCGCTAACAGCTCCTCGTTTCGTTTGAGCACGTGCAGGTCATCACCATTTTCACACAGACAGTTTCCGAAGGATAGCGGCGCATCGAAACGTCTCGGGAGGCTGCACGGCCGTCCGTAAAGCCAGTGAGATGTGGCTATACCTCGCCAACCAGCACTCTAAATCAATTAGAGTTTGCAATCGGCGGCAAGCTGCTCGTGCCTCACTAGCGATGGCTCGAATTGCGAGTCATTGATCTCCCCAGTGCCGTATTCGGCTCAAGTTTAGAGTGTTCCTTAAACTTCTAGACCCCGCGGCTACCAATCAGCCTTTTTCGATCTTACATCCTTTCACAAGCCCGACTTCAACCTCCTCGAATCCGCTGGTGGTCGAATGCCACCTTGTC
Organism: Colletotrichum truncatum; assembly: GCF_014235925.2. Classification (NCBI taxonomy): domain Eukaryota; kingdom Fungi; phylum Ascomycota; class Sordariomycetes; order Glomerellales; family Glomerellaceae; genus Colletotrichum; species Colletotrichum truncatum. The sequence continues at coordinate 4,314,914 of NW_027222401.1, read as the reverse complement.
GCTATGTGTGCAAGATGGGGCCCGCCTCCTTCTTGGCAACCTGGATCGCCTTCGCGATGCTCCTCGTAGGATGTCTGGGGGAGATTGATCTATCTCAGCGGGAGAGCAGGCTGCCGGATTGTGCGGTAGGTGCAGACCATGCCATTGGGTCGGATATTGCTAAACGGCGAGTGGTGTTTTTTTTAGATGGCTTGTTGGCAGAGGGCGATTCCGACGATGTGTGGTTCATGGGAGAATGCGCAATGCATTTGCCGAGACGGCAACTTTGACTTGGCTGTGACGCAGTGCATATCCAAGGCTTGCCCTCGGCTGTCGACATTTGGTACGTCGCGCGGGACTGTGGATTTTGGTTAATTTACTTACCGTCTGGTAGAAACATTGCGAGAATGGGACATCATGTGCGAAAGACCCCGGCGAGATCGAAAAAAAGACGTGTGGCCGTTTCTCCCGATGCATCTGTTGGCGATGATATGCGTCGTAATCCGCCTCTATTCAAAGTCTTGCATTATCCGAAGATTCGGTACCGACGACTGCGTCATAACGATCACATGCATCCTATACATTGGCTGGTTCTCGATTGGGCATCACAGTTAGTAGATTCTGGGGAGCAGAAGAAATCCTGCTGATACGTGAAAAGTATATCAACTGTCATTCGGGATCGATATTTGGTGGGCAGATGAGGCTACTCTTACTTGGGCCCTCAAGGTAATAATGCCATCGCCATATAGGTAGTGGTCTGGACATTTTGACGCTGACGAAGGGTGTACAGTTGTTCTATATTGAGGCGCCGATATATCTCATCCTTCTAGGGCTCACCAAAGTCTCAATACTATGCTTCTATCTACGCCTTTTCCCCTACGAGGGGTTTTGCCGACTATGCCACATACTCCTAGTCATTGTGATTACTACCACGACCTTGTGGGCGGTCCTTGCCATCGTCCAATGCAGGCCGATATCATACAACTGGGAAGGGTGGAAAGGCGATTTTGAAGGGCAAGTCAAATGCGTTAACTTGAATGTTCTATCATGGACATCAAGCGTAATCAGTATTACACTCGACGCAATAATCCTCATCATGCCGATGCCGCTCATCATCAAGGTCAAATCGACGGCCCGTCGGAAAATCGCCATCATATCCATGTTCAGTCTCGGTATCGTTATTATTATCGCAAGTTGCTTGCGCCTTAGATTCAATCTCTTGTACGGAGACTCGGTCAACATCACATGGGACTATGTCGATCTCTTGCTCTGGACCGGGGTGGAGGTAGCAACAAGTATTGCGGTCACAAGCCTACCGGCGATCAGGTTGATGCTTCATCGGCTGTTTCCGGGGCTTTTCAATCGAATTTTTGCATTTGGTGGTCATGTCGAACGTGACAGGGAGCAGTATATGGAAATACTTGACGCACACAATCGAGACATTGAGCGATTGGGTGCGAACGGGATCATTCGACGCCTCACAAGGACACAAGCGAAAGATGTCCGCCCGCCTACAATTGGAGGCGGCACACCAAGAGGCAGAACGGCGAAGGAAGCGCGAGTGAGCGCAGGCACAAATGAGGCACTAAAAGCTAAGAAGCCAGCACAAACCGACGCAAGCCGCATATTGGCTAGTATTATGGGAAGTGAAGCAGGCTCGCGGCGGCAGTCCCATGCATCTCTTGACGAATCGAATAATGAATTGTCCACGGTTATGACGGATATTACGAGCATGTCAGGCAAGCAGCCTTCTGAAGACATGAGCATCGAAAACTACATGACCGGAGAGTCAATAAAGAGTCCTGAAGAGTAAGGTCAGGCTATGAAGGCGAAAATATGGAAGTGGGAGAGGACGAATACCAGCATTTATAGAGAATTATTTCCAGGCAGGATAACATGAAAGGTTTCCTGCAGTTGATACTGGAAATTCATTAAGAATGAACGCGTTAATGACCATTTAATCTGCAATACAAAGCTCATGAGTGCACTCTTTGGAAGCAATCTTGTAGTCTAGAATGTGATAATTGTGCCGCTCCCGCAGAGGACCATCACTAGAATACTGATTTTGGAGCAACGGTCAGCACACACGCGATAATTTAGCTTGATCTTCAGAGCCAATGTCATTCGCCCTGGTTCCAACGCGTCTTACGATGGCTTACAGGGTTGGGATCGTCTAATGTCAGTAAAATGCAGACGCCACAACGTGCTGGCGGCGGACTTCCAAAAGGGGCAAGGCCGGTGCTGACCGGCCTAGATGGCTGCATACTCTTTGATGGGGCACAGGCTTTGTCAATGTCAAGTATCTCATGCAGCCAGCCGAGCGCATGTAACTGGGAAATTTTGCAAGCGTGTAACTCACTGTCCTTGTACACAATGAGCTTTGCAGCCGATTCGTGTTTGTGTAGCTACTACAAGTACTGTTCTCGTGTTTCTGCATGTTTTCCGGCAACCAATATGCACCAGACCAGCCTGATAAGCAACGCAATGTCCCAAAACCGAACCATCGTCATAAATCATTAGACACAAAGAAAAAAAGCCCTACTCCATTTCAGATGGCGAATCCGCCTTGCTGCCGAACCTGCATCAGGATGTCATACATCAAGTCCTTAGGCAATGTGCGCATGACCTTTTGCGTCTCGACCTTGTCCATCAACTCGCCATGACGGCAAATCATACCAACGACTACATCCTTCATCTCGCGGTCATCCTCATTATCGGAGCAAGAAGTGTAGACCTTCTCTGCCGCATGGAGGAAATCCTCAGTATGCCACTGGCTATCGGCCTCGGTTTGAAACTTGGCAAATGCCAGCGACCGAAGGCCTGCGATGCCGTATTTTCTTGAGAGAGCATACACATTTGCATGCAGAACTAGGTTCTTGGTGCTGTCAGCTACAGATGAATCACTCTTGTCGAGAACAATGCTATTGTTGCGCGAAGGAGCCGCCGGCTTGGACTCTAGGACAGCGCCACCGCCCTCGCTATGGTTATCCTGCGTCTGGCTGATCGAAATCATCTCAGAAGCAATCGGTGACGAGACAGGGTCCCCCTGGGGGTCGGGAGAACCGACTCTACCGGCGTCCTGTTTGGCGTTGGCTTTAGCGCGCTTCTTCTGCTTCTTGCTTAGTCTCGGCGGCTGGGGCGGGAGGAAATCATCTAGAGGCTCTAGGGGCTCCTCTGATTTGTTGTCTTTGTCAAGGGGCTGTTCATCAGATTTGACGGAGCCATTGAGGCCGTCTTCGTCTGTGGCATGACCGTTGACGTGGCTGTTGGTAAGTCCGTTGACGTGTGCATGGCCATTGACAAGCGGGCCGTCAGTAGGGGACTCAGATGGGTAGTCGAGGTGGTAGAAATAGCGAACGACCATCCCGACGGCCTGGGGATCGTCGTCGGCAAGATTCAGATAGCCATCGGAGGCTGCCTACAAGCACGTCATGTTACTCAATGCAGCCGAAGTGACGAGGTAAAGTAATTTCTGACCTTGGACTTGACTTCACGGCATTGCGCAGCAAAGTAGTCGGATCTTGGGCAGACGATAGCCTTGTGAACGTGATACTCGGTTTCGCCGGTCGCGATGGTAAGATCCGAAAACTCAGGGTCGTTATAGAGACTGGTCGCTGAGTTAGCTCACTTATCTGTGGGCTGTCATTACGTTGCGCCTACTTCTTGAGAGAGCTTCTCAGCTCTTCCACGGCGTCGATACTCATCATGTAAAAGCTAGGAGATTGAACTCCTGTCCAAAACGTGAAGCCGAATGAGTTCTTCTGGCGCTGATAGCCGATAAGTCGGGGCACGAGGGCAGTATTTGTGCTCCCCGGGTCTGGTGAACGCTTCACCTTCGTAATGGTATGACATCTTTAGACAGCCTGATTGTTGCTCACCGGTGTCCAACGCATGCCTCATCTTGCCCACCATCATGCACCGAATACAGTATCAGGCGAGCCTGGGCCGCAATGAGGCTGCTCCGAGGCCAATGAGGCACAGAAAAAGAAGATGTTCTCGCTGGAGAAAAAAGAGACTGCCACACACACGTTCTGCAGGTGGCGTATGCCCGCGCGACGCAGCCTCGTCGTGATCTCGCCCTTGACTACATTCGGCGGGATCTACTGGATTCTTCAAGTGCGGAGGAATAAACAATGAGCCATTGTTGGCACCCAAAGATGTCGTCCGTCCGCCCTGGTGTGTCGGCGTTGTGTCGCACAGCATGGACAGACGGCAGCAATGCATTGCATTGATACCTGGACACGCAAATGACCAGTCATCGAGTTCCGGGCACCGCCTCGAACTCGGCACAAGCCACTGACGGCCAATGGCAGTTCTGGACTGACAACACCCTTTTGCAACCAGGTGCGGGGAATCGGCCAGCCTTCTTGAGCTGATGTCTGCAGGCCGGGTAAAATGCTGACAAGGAATTGGGCATCGTGGTTGGCAGAAAGCTACGGCAAAATCGACTGGTGTTCATGAATGAATTCTTCTCATGTACTCTTCTTTCGTAGAATCATCAGCGCGATGTTAGGGATAGGAGGTTTGGCGATTTGAATTCCTGTTCCTCATTATCCTTTCTGCATCAAAAAGTCAGCTGAATATTTGTCAGATACGGGCGTCAGCTTGAAACGATACTATGGTTGTAAAGTATCATCTCGTTTCGCGGCTGACAGAATAGTTTAATCAAATTAACCTGCGTATCCGTTTAACCATTCGGTCAAAGACATGCTCTAGATTTGTTGTCTCAGCCGGCCGAGATTCGGTAGGACCCACATTTGACCGGCGCGGAACGGCCCCCATTGATCGAAGACGACAAACATGCAGATGCCCGAAAATTGTATCACATAGTTCAACACTCAGGGGATTTGGCATCATTTAAACGCACCACTCTCTGACGCGCCTGCCACTTCCCTTGGCCAAAACAACGAAGAATCCATCAAGGATCGTTCGTAGTCCATCCAAAGTCAATACTTGCAGACGTCATGGCCCGAATCCTGTCTTTTCTCTCCTTAATCCTCGCCATTATTCTTTCTCCTACTTCCTCTATCAAGCTGCCCATATATGGTGTTTGGAAAGGTTCCCCAGTCCGTTTCTTTGCACCCCGAGGCTACTCAAAGCAAGCCGTTGTCTCCGCCCTACTCACCATCCAAGACGGCAATGAATACTACATCAGTCCCACTCCTACACCCCTGCCTTCCCGGAACATATTTGTCAACCTTGAAATGAAGGCGCCCGACCTCGACGACATCCGTATCGTTTACTGGATCGACCGCAACTTCACTGCCCCCCTTGTTACGGATAGTTTTCTCCTCGCAAACCTCAGTCCGGGCTTCCACGAGATCCCCGCGGCGATAGAGAGCCCCCACCACGTACCAGCCCTCGACATGATCTCGGACGGTTTCATTGCGATGAATCAGGGCAAATTCGCAGTCTACGAAGAGCCTGAAAGCGCAGAAGACGTTGTTGAAGTGCTGCATTCCTTCTTCGACCCGGCTGTCGAGGCGTTGGCGGACGTCTGGGTCTGGGGAGAGCGAGGAAGCAAAAACGGCCTACATGTTGTAAAAGTTCGTATGAACCAAGGGTATTTCGGAACGCTCGCCAAGTACAATGGGCGGGACCAGGATGGGGGCATAATTGTCAAGTATCATGACCATTGGGAGGCGCTTTTCATGGCGTTTCCTCAGCAGGCAAGCGTCACAAATGAGGCGGGTGAGCCCAACGGCCCGCTGCTCGGCATTGTCGCGGGGAATAGAAACTGAGTAGGCGACATCTCTAGGGTAGCAGCATACGAAATGTCGACCATAATGCTGAACGGCCACGGACAGACACAGTAACGCCGTCACAGATGTTCTTAAACATAAAACGAATTAAGCTTCATTCTCCAATACAATGTTCCTTGCACGCTAAAAAAGTGACACCAAGGACGGAGATTTTGTACAGAAGCTCGCCACACTGTTATCAGTGCCTCTCAAGAGGGTATTTACTCCATGACTTGGGCTGAATTTGGTCATGTCCATCCTACATAGAAGCTTTCAAAATATCGAAAGCTTCCTCGCGGTTGCCCTTGAAACGCTCCTCGGCGGCAGTCCAGTTGATGATCTTCCACACGTTGTCCACGTATGACGCCTTGCCGTTTTGATACTGCGACGGTCAGCCAGTCTTCTCGTATGTTCACATCCAAGAGGTGCTCACCTGTAGATAATAAGCGTGCTCCCACATGTCGATACCAATAATGGGAACCTCACCGCCGACGACGGGGTCCTGGTCCTTAGTCGTGATAATACGCAGACCGCCATCCCTTCCGGGAGCCTTGACGAGCCAGCCCCATCCGGAGCCCTGAATGCCCATCAGTGTCGAGGAGAAAACAGTCGTCAGGCCGGCGAGGCTGCCAAATGTCGACTTGACCTGTTCCATGAGCGAGGGAGCGGAGGCCTCGGGGTCCGAGGCATCCTTGCTGCTGGCGGGAGCCAGAGTCCTCCAGAAGAGGGAGTGATTGATGTGCCCGCCGCCGTTGAACTTGATCATATTTTGGAGGGCGATCTGATCGGGGATGTTGACGTCCGCCACGGCCTTGGAGTAGTTACCGAGAGCGGCGTTGAGGTTAGTAATGTAGGCCTGGTGATGCTTGTCATGATGAAGGGTCATGATCTGAGCCGAGATATGCGGCTCGAGGGCCTAGACGAAGGATCAGGTCGGGAAACGAGATTGACAGGGACAGTGGTACTCACATCATAGGCATAGGGAAGCTGGGGAAGGGAGTACCTTTGGACCGACATTTGGGGCGCGTCGTTCTGAGAATTTCAATACACTAGTGAGCGATGTAGTCCGGCAATGAAATCAGGATATCGACGGGTATAAATGTCACATCGGACGGAGAACACAAAACTACGGCAACAATGGGCTTTTGCCAGACCACAGCTTGGCATAATTGACAGATATGAGAAAGGATATTTGCTCATCAAAATAACTCACCATCGCGGCGTATTGAACAGGCTGGGCAAACTCTCCTGAGACGGAGGGTACCGTCCCCGTGGGGGAAGACGCTACGGAAGATAGGCTGGACATTGCTTCTCCTGAAGCAAAGTTCACGCGGTAATGAACAATCAAGCTTGTGATATGAAGCCGCTAGCAGGAGTTTGAGATAACGAGAACTGTCTACAGGGATAGACTTGGTGGATTTGCTCGGTCAAATAACCGATAGCGCGGAGCTGGAGACGGGATGTGAACCTGCCGAGAGACGTCAAAAGTCAGTGACGCGAACCATGACAGGGTTGGTAAAGGCGCTTCACTCGGGAAATGAACCGCGGAGGTGGGCCCAAGTTGAAGATTCACACCTTATCGATGTTGGAAACTTTTGCACAGAAAGTCAGTCTGAAATGAAGGTGGGAGTAAAGTTAGAGTAAATTCAGGTAATTGGGCCGGTGACCTCGCGATCGACAAGGTCTAACTTTCGTTTCCAAGGGACACCGATTGGTTCAGCGGCCACGTTGCGCTACCTTCATGAGGGTGCTCGCTGACTCAGGGGGGTTAGATGCGCTAGAACCAGGGGAGAGAGCTTTTGCGACAGGGGCTTGACTGGGACAGCCGTGCTATTGTAATCAACGGAGGCGGGGGTGGCTGGGCTCGTGGCTTGATCGGAAGAATATTTCATCAAATGTCAGGGGCATACTTCTGTGGCACGAAATATATCAGCTACTTTTTGAGAGTGCAAGACCAGTCATGAGTCCGGGCCTTGGGGAACACGGAAGCTTATGGAAATGCAGAGTTACATATTCCATGGGCACTTGATGAGATGGAATGCGGGCCGTTGCGTGCGAACAAGCAGGTTGAAAACCCTGCGGGAATAGACACTAACAGGGAGACATTGTATCCAGACCAGTTGAATTACGATAGTGGGTGATGCTCCTTGTTATAATTAAGTATGTTCAGTCTACTGTGGACGCTACGATGAGTCTGAACTAAGAATAGGTTTCCTCCGCCAAAACTCACTGTGAATGGAGAAACTTCGTGCTTATGTGTATTAGCCTACCATAAATTGCCGACAAAAGCATTGACTGGCCTCGCCAATTGTTGACCCGTTTGATCAACATCAAGTCTCAACACCAAGGCAACCGGTGAGACAATGCCTACTCGCCAAGGGCGTGATCCGCAGGTCAACTTCCTGCTTACAAATGCTCGTCCGTGTTGGCGGACTAAAATGCGAGAAAAACATCCGCCTCAGCGACCGTGTACAACTGTTGTATGGCTTAGGCGCAAAGGCTCTGACGGCTTGGAGCCGTCAAACATCCCGTAGTCTCTCGATTACAAAGCATACACAATGTCTCCATGTTCGTCATCTTTGTGGGAAGTACAGATATGCACGTTTGACTTGGTAGGCTCCCTAGCCGATGCATCTTCGCCCTTGCATAGCTGGCTCCCGGGAATAGCGCAGCCAGGACCATCTTCCAAGCGATTGCCACTAGGACACCTTTCCTCTCCTGATTTCCCACACCAGAGAGAGCACGCAATCGCCTTATGCCATGACGAGACAATAACATATCTTTCTTGTCTGTTTAAGCTTCTGGGGCTGTTGTAGATGGAAATGCCCGATTGGCCATTTAGCCTTTGGAGTTGATGTTGATCGCCTTTGGGCATGAACTCAGTCCTAAACTGGCGTTCTTTTTACCCCAGACCGTGCGATCCGTCCCGTCGGGTGGCATTCGTTCACATTTCGGTGAACCTCCATCCTTCACCTTGAACATCACGTACTTTTTTGCTCGACCGGTGGGATATCAACTTCAGCCCCATGCCAGTGTCAGAATTGCAGCAGCTCGGATGCAATATCGCCCGAGCTCAACATAATGCGAAGTCCCCGCAGGCAGAAATGGGGCATCCCGCAAGCGGAGGAACAGAAAACCGCAATTTCAATTTGTCAGCCATAATAACGCCGCCCCGTCTCTGTGCTCCTCTTCCCCACGGCGGTGACATTCCCCCTTTCTCTCGCTTCTCGGTTGGCGAACAAACAGCGGCGATCTACATGGTAAGACGAGACATAGCGAGACACGACCACGACCGTTGACTGGCATGAAGCCGGGGCAAGGTGTGTAGACAAAGCCTCCGCGGTCCGACTAACCCAGGGACCGACGCAGGAGGGGGGCCACAAGGTGCCCAGTGAGGTCGGAATCCAACGCATCCTTCCCATGTTTGTTTCCCATGCCATGACATTTGCCTCCAGGTCTCACGGGCCGGTCCTGCGCTGTCCAGTCCGTAACGGCGCATTAGTCAACCAGACCCGCTCGTCGAACTCGACAGAAACGCCCGATCACCACTTTCTGGTTCCCACCGCTCTTTTGAGGACAGGTGGAATGTTGCATCGTGCTTCAGATGTTTAATAAACAAGCCTCGTAGCAATATATAAAGCCGCCGCGATAGCCCCCCAGATTCTAGTTTAGCTTCATCTGTCTATCTGTATCAAGCCATCAATCAGCATCTTTCCATCCTTGAAACAAAAATAATACAAACAACATTTTATCCCATTCTTAACCCCAACTCAACCGCCAAAATGACCTACTCTCTCTACGACGCTTCCGTCCCCCTCCTCACCGCAGGCCTCAACACCCTGCTGAACCTCCTGGCCAAGGCCGAGGCTCACGCCGCCGAGAAGGGCATCGACGTCAAGACCCTCCTCGAGGCCAAGCTGGCCGACGACATGCTTCCCTTCACCTTCCAGTACCACGTCGCCACCGACAGCGCCATGAAGATCGTCGCGCGCGTCCAGGGCACCGACCCGGAGGCGTACGAGTTCAAGTTCGAGGGCATCGCCGACCTGCGCTCCCGCGTCGAGCACACCCTCGCCCTCGTCAAGGCCGCCGACCCCAAGACCTTCGAGGCCCGCACCGACGCCCTCGTCCCCCTCGGACTCGGCTTCGGCAAGGGCGAGATGCAGATCCGCGCCCGCGACTACCTCGTCGCCTACGGCCTGCCCAACTTCTTCTTCCACGTCCAGACCGCCTACAGCATCCTGCGCAAGGAGGGCGTCCAGATTGGCAAGGGCGACTACCTCGGCCCCTTCATGGGACCTTTTGTTGAGCAGCACCAGAAGTCGCAGCAGTAAGGGGATGGTTTTGGTGAGAGGATGAGCGAATCGTCACAGGATGGCGCCCGGTACTATAGACGGGATTGAGCATGATTGGATAGGAAAAGTAATCAATTGAATAAACACGGCATAATTTAGTGCCTTTTTATGACTTTCATCTCCATTGGACTTTTTGCTACGAGACTGATGTGATATTATGTGAAAATGCATATGAAGGCGAATCAATCATCTCTGTTGTGAGTATCTGTTCCAGGCATGCAGCTCAATGCAATGCCATACACTTTTCCTGCCCTTGATTATCACGTAGCATTGATCCCAATGTGAATCCGTAATTCAAAAACCACATCAGATGATGCGGCCGTCACATCTCCAAGGGATGAAACCATGATCCTCGAAGCCACCAGATTGTTCCATTCTGTTTTCCCCATCAACCCCTCACTGAGGGGTTCATTCTGTGGCTCATCAAGTGGCTCAATCTGTGGCTCAATCTGTGGCTCTTCAGGAGGCTTGGATACCAATGACTAAGCAGAGATATCACATCCGCTGTATTAGTCATAGCCAATAAGACATAAGTTGGTCCCACTATCGGAACACATCCCAATCGCCGCTGCCGATGCCCCGCCCCCACCACCGGCGCCGCACCGCAAACAATCTTTTTTTCAGCCCCTCGGAGCTGAGAGACCATCATCACCACCAGCCACACGGCTCATCTCCCATACGCTCTCTCACAGACCCCTTGCTCTCGGCCTCACGTAACACTTATCAATATTATCCACAGCGCCAACAACACCTCGCACGCAATGCCCGCCGAGCTCAGTGAGGCCGAGGCCCTGGCCACCCCAGAGTTCTGGAACGAACGGTACACCAAGTCGGACGGCTCCAACCCGACACACGAATGGTTCCGTACCTTCGCGGCCCTTGAGCCGTACTTCCAGAAGCACCTCTTCTCTCAGCGTGCCCCGGAGACGGCCCCGAGGATCATGCACCTCGGATCGGGTGACAGCGTATGCTTACTTCCCTCATACACCAGTGCCTCTATCGATAGCCTCTTGAGTGAGACAGGACTGACATACACAGACAATCCCCGCCGACCTCTCGGAACGGGGCTACAGGAACCAGCTCTGCCTGGACTTCTCCACCGTGGTCGTAGACCTCATGAAGGAGCGTCACTCGGCCGTCGGCGGTATCGAGTGGCGCTGGGCTGATGTCCGCGACATGCCCAATGAGGCGCCAACTGCGTCCATTGATGTTGCTTTCGACAAGGGCACCATGGACGCCATGATCCACGGTTCGCCCTGGTCGCCGCCCGACGACGTCAAGGACAACACCGGCCGCTACCTGCGCGAGGTCCACCGCGCCCTCAAGGACGATGGTGTGTTCTTGTACATTACGTACCGCCAGCCGCACTTCATGAGACCGCTTCTGAACAGCGAGGGGCTGTGGGATCTCGAGATGGACGTGTTGTCGGGTGGCGAGAGCGCGTTTGACTACTACGGCTTTATCCTGCGGAAGAAGGCTGCGGCGTGAGGGCTGGGGTTGGGCTGTGTAGAGGGTTAGACAAAATGCATGGGCGGTGTTTGGTACGCTTTTTTGGTATTCTGATGATTACGAAATTAGGGGGTGTGTACTCCTGAACAATGGATTTCTCCTGAAGAGTGAAGTCCCGATATCCTAGGCACAAGTGATTCATAGGCCATCTTTGATCTTGACTATATTCCCAGGTCATATAGGGCACATACCCTTTTATCCCTTATTTTGGTCTTTGCTGATGATGATAAGATACTACTCATGTTGCCCGCTCAACTTTGCATTTCGTGAAGCTTTTTGAAACTTAAGAATTGTTTCTCCAACAAGGCAGCTTTGATGTTGAACATGACGTTCGCTGAGTCAGTTTCCACTTTCGCAACTCCGGAATCTAATTAAATTGTTGAACAATTAATCTGGGCATTTACCAGGCACTGAATCGAGGGCAGATATAGCACTTGAATCTTGAAATAGCTATATATCTCCAGGAGTCATGCCAAATTGAATATTTATCTAACATTATTCAGCCTATTTTATGAAGCCAGTAAAGGAAGCCCATCGCTGAATATTTAGTCGTTTTCGATGGAACCTAGGAACATGCAAGAGCATCAGCGAAAACGGAACGGATGAGTTACTGAGATACGCCGGCCTTGGGTATTTGATTTATCGCGCCCTGACGTTATAAAATCTCCTAGTAAGACTATTTGCCTTATTAGCGATAGCCTGGCATGCCTAACCACCCAGGCTTAGATGACACCTTGGTGTCGTCTATCAACATTACGGTCAATCAGACAGGATGTTTCCCTTTCACCTACTCTAACCTACCCTACTGCAATTTTCCCTTCAGTCACATACAGAATTGATGTTTGACAAGAATCTCTTCCTATGCATGTACGCACATCTTATGATTCCAACAGTTTTAAAGCTTCATACGCGTCGAGGAGGGCCTCTTGCGATGCAAGTCGGTCTGGATGCCCTTCGTCAAGTATTTCAGCCTCTATTTCTACTACTTGTTGGAGTAGCTTGATTGATTCCTTTACTTGCCCGTCTTCTAGATATACTAATCTGAGTAGATGTTGTGACCCAAGTCGGTATGGGTGCGTTTTATTAAGTGTTATTTCGCGTCTTTCTACTACATGTTCTAGGAGTTTAATTGCTTCTTTAACTCGCCCTTCTGATCGGTATGCAGATGCAAGTTCGTGCTGTGATATAAGCTGCTCTGGGTGATCTTCGTCTAATACGTTCGTTTTGATCTGTACTACATTCTCCAGTAGTTTAATTGCCTCTTTAACTCGCCCGTCTGCATGGTATGCCCGTGCAAGTTCGTGCTGTGATCTAAGCTGCTCTGGGTGATCTTCGTCTAATACGTTCGTTTTGATCTGTACTACATTCTCCAGTAGTTTAATTGCCTCTTTGACTCGCCCATCTAATAGGTATGCAGATGCAAGTTCGTGTTGGGATGTAAGCCGGTGTGGGTGCTCTTCGTTTAGTATGTTTGCTTGAATATCCACTATATTCTCTAAGAGCTTAATTGCTTCTTTAACTCGCCCGTCTGATCGATATGCAGATGCAAGTTCGTGTTGGGATGTAAGCCGGTGTGGGTGCTCTTCGTTTAGTATGTTTGCTTGAATTTCCACTATATTCTCTAAGAGCTTAATTGCTTCTTTAACTCGCCCGTCTGATCGATATGCAGATGCAAGTTCGTGTTGGGATGTAAGCCGGTGTGGGTGCTCTTCGTTTAGTATGTTTGCTTGAATTTCCATTATATTCTCTAAGAGCTTAATTGCTTCTTTAACTCGCCAGTCTGATCGATATGCTTTTGCTAGTTCGTATTGGGATGTAAGCCGGTCTGGGTGCTCTTCGTTTGGTGTGTTTGCTCCAATTTCCACTACATTCTCTAAGAGCTTGATTGCTTCTTTAACTCGCCCGTCTGCATGGTATGCCCGTGCGAGTTCGTGTTGCGAGGTAAGTAGAGAGTTTTCATCCTCTAAGCAATGCTTCTTTCGCCAACTGAAACACTTCTCGAAGCAAAAAATGGCGTCTTTTGCTCGCCCTTCTTCCAGGTAGCACTGCCCACAATACAACCAAAGATCAGACTCTTCATTTGTTTCAACATGTTGTCTTTCATTCAAAACTCTCAAAGAGTGCGGCATGTACTGTCTCCGGATATCGCGGTCGGTATAGTCAGTGGAAGGGAAGACATTCACAAGATGCAAGACAGCAGTTGTAATAACTTGATCCTCGATCAACTGACGCTTTATCCAGAGTCGTGTTGCTAGATACACAAGACTGTGCATATCAAATGCTTCATCATCATTTCGTGCAGTGAGAAATGAGTATGAGCAGAGGGTGCCAATTGCCCATTCTGTCTTTTCGTCTGACTCTCCCTGGGGTAGAATTGATCGCGGAATGGCTTTCGGCTCAATACGCGAGATAAAATATAGGATTTCCGCAGCGTAGCTGTCTGATTTCTGAATCTGCTCGAAAGAAACCAGCCACGTTCTTGCGACTGCATTCTGTGACTCTTTGTATCGAGAAGTGTCGCGGAACTCCCGGCTCAGTAACTCAACTGCGCTGTGTTCCGTGCTTCGCAGCAATCTAAGATACGAGGCAATTGAGGTTGACAGATTCCGATTCAAATAAGCTGCGGCTTGCGTGATGGCCAGCGGTAGATATGTCAAAAATTCCAGGAGCTGTCCTATTGCGGTATCATCAACAAGAAGTTTCTTGCGATGTAGTGATTTTTCCAAGAGACTTGTGGCGTCGCTCTTGTTCATTGCGAGCAACTCGATCAGATTGTCTTCCGCAACTTCCAGAGCTATATCCCTGACGCGAGTAGTAAATAGTGTGAGTCCACTCTCACTTTGCGGCAAATAGTCAGCCAAGCCTTTCTTGTCGTCTGAAGACCCAAGCATAAGGTCTTTGTCGTCGGCGTTATCCACGATCAAGAGCCAGGAACCGGATTCCTTTGAGCTCAGAAAACTTTGTACTGATTCCTTGATATCTTCGTCTTTGTTTCTTGGATGGATATTGAGCTCCTTAGCAATGTCTCTAAAGGCTTTTTCAAAGCTGGCGTGACTCAAAACCGGTACCCAAAATACCGAAAACTGCGGTTGTTCTTTCTTCGCCCAGTAGGCGATATCAAGCGCGATCTGAGTCTTACCCACGCCACCGAGACCCACGAGGGCGACTGTTTGGCACTTGTGCTCGAACAGCATTCGTCTGAGATGTTCTGTTTCCGGTCGCTCTACGAAGCGCCCATTTTGTTTCAGAGGTAGAACATGTATTACTTTATCTGTGATGGAATTAGAAAAGCTCGCAAGATAAGCCACAAGACTAACTTTTCGACTCATCTTCAATCTCTCTGCCAAGTTCAGGTACTGTAGCCTCCTGTTTCTCAACACCTCTCGTAAAGTGGCGAACGAAAGCCTCAATTGCCCTTCGCCTTTCTTGAATGTAGTTCTTGGTGTGAGCGGAAATCTTGCTCGCTTTCTCCCAGTCGGATAGAACAACGTCTTCGAGGCCCTTTTCCACGTTGAATCTAAAGTACTGATCGCTGCCACCATACTGCTCATCCATGCTTGCAGCCACCTTCTTCGAGCTAGTCGCCATGCTCTTTAACGCGCGAATGATACCCATTCTTGTGTCACCAATATCAACAACGTCACCAAGCCCAGTGCCAATGCTGAGGACCTGAAGGTTGGTCCGCGACGGGAACTGTCGTCGGGCTTCGTTGACTAAAATTTCGCAGGGATTGTTATACCCAAACCCCGCGTCTACAAATTCAACTCCATCGCGGCCAACCCCAATAGGCTTGAAGAAAGTAGTAGCCGCAGAAGTTGCTCGGGCCACCTGCCAGATGGCGCAATCTCGAAAGTCGGCTGACGTATCGTAGGTAGTGAAAAGGGTTGGCGGAGCATCCACATTATCCTTCGTAATAGCTAGAACGACACTGCAAGCTGTTAGTATTGCTGCAACTGTTTTCGTAGGTTAGCACCCAGCACGCACGTCTTGGTACAAGTTCCATCTCGGAATTTCATCTCGCCGTGAGGGCAGGTCCCTGTTCTTGGTTTGCTTTGCTGCCGCCTAGCAGCACACACTTCTTCTGGGCAGAATTTCCGGCATGTCGACTTGATGGCATTTTCAAGTGCTGTTGCGGAAAATACACCGCTTGGCGAGGCAGGCAGAATCGATTTTCGCTTCGGTGTGAAGGCCTTTTGAGCCACATCCCGGTATTCTCGGATGCACTCGTCCACAGTCATGCGGAGCCTTCCCAACATGATGGAAATGATTCTGAGATGGATTAGTAGAAGAAGTGACTGCACAGTTGTGAATAGTATTACCCTCCAGTGCTCGTTCCACTAATGATATCGAAGTAGTCACACGGTCGTGGAACATGCTCAAGGCCTTTGGTTTTGCGGATCTCTTCCATCAAATGCTCGAGGATAAGAAGGCTAGAGATGCCGCGAACGCCACCACCATCTAGACTTGTTAGCAAAGAGAATACAGCGTGAATCGGTAGTCTCACCCAGTGAAAGGATCCTCAGTGGCGCAGACGGACCTTGAGAATGTGGCTCCATAACGGTAAAAGTCGCCTCGGCCCGTTCTACTCACCTTAATGTGTCTTTGCTGATTATAGTTTGTGTTGATCGGATGGTTAAGCGCACAAAGCGGGGTAAGTGAGCAATGTCGGCTGGTGTTCTTGTGTTTGGATTAAGTTGCCTGGGTTCGAATCTGACATCAGCAAAACCTACCCTGTCTGATTGGCCAGACGCCCTCATACGGAATAGGAAGTCTGCTCTCATGCCCTATTGCAGCCTGATCTGACGAGATCAAATGTCACACTACTCAACAGTAGATTTCATCAAAAGTACCTTCGCGAGGGACAGTAATCATCATAGACTGTCGCCAACAGTGTCTGTCATCCTTTTGGAATAACGATTCCTGGTCTTCCTTGGGTTACAGCCGTGATGTATGAGCTGGCTCTTTCAATCCATCGATAATGAAATCATAATTTCTATGAGAGACCTTTTTGAAGAAAGCTTGTAAAAACAGCTTGAGGTGATGCCTTGGGCTGTCTTCTTATTCTATACCCTCTTCGTTAACCTACCACAATAGCAAAATCCTAAACCAGAGTTACGTTCCCTGGGAAACCAGATCACCTACGTGGAGAGTAGCGTTAAGCTTGAAATCTACTGCATTGTTTCCTGCGACATTCACCAGCTACTTTATATCTTACCGAGATCCGATATGGTTCAGAACGCCATATATAGAGTTCGAAAAATTCTCGCTATCAACTCACTAATATCGCCAACGATATTCCGCTAAATTCCAGTATCTGTAGCCCTCCAAGCGGCGGAGTAATCGTCCATGCTATCTCTGTCATCTCGACCTATCGACTACTGAGTAGGAAAGTGACTTCAACGCCCATCAATCATCACCACCTGAGACATCCTGCAGGAGGCCGACCTGGCACGGACCCTGCTGCAGGTTGGCAAGCAACCCCCAGCCTGGACATTCTTGGGTTCGTCTTCCCTGCTTTCAAGGTTTGACATGGGACAAGAATGACGTTAAATGTAAAAAGGGACCAAGGTCGAGGGAAAACATGACCTTTCTCTTTCACTTCTAATTCCAACTCGGAAATAGTATCTTCAGTCAATCGCTGTGTCCCATCATCCCATCAAAATGGCCCTCCGCCAGCAACTTCCCCCACCCATAGTCGTCAATGCCAGGCATGGCCATGAGCATACCCATA
The DNA here is from genome assembly GCF_014235925.2 of Colletotrichum truncatum. Taxonomy (NCBI): domain Eukaryota; kingdom Fungi; phylum Ascomycota; class Sordariomycetes; order Glomerellales; family Glomerellaceae; genus Colletotrichum; species Colletotrichum truncatum. The sequence goes on along the minus strand of NW_027222401.1, from coordinate 4,297,599 downwards.
CCGTGGTCTTTCTACATCGCTTCCCAGAATCCACAACCGATGAGGAGCTTCGGCGCAAAGTCTTGTCCGAAAAGTTGACCAAAAATCACAAGACCTTACGTCGACAGTTTCCTTCAGTGCGTTGGGTGTTCCCATTCGGAAAAGCTCATGCTCGGCCGTGGAACAATCTCTCGCCAGATGACAGAAAGGCAGTTGGCATGACAATGGGAGCTGTTCCCTACATCACTCAGATTATCCTTCGGGAGGCCAAACGTGCGGGAGGCCTTGATCGAATTATTCTAGGTGGCCAGGGCGAGACTGCTGAGGCGGCGCACGAAGCCATGTCGTCCTTCCCTGAGGGTGGGACTGACCTCCATAGCGACCCCAAAGAGATGTCTGCTTTCATTAAAAGAAATTATCATCTTACCTGGACTCAATCCTCTCAATTACGCCTTGGGGGCTTCGTGGGAATGCATCTTGAAGATGGCCAACCGACTCGTGACGTCAAAACTTTGGCCCTGATATCGAAGGAAGCCATAAGGCCACAAAAGATCAGCAACAATATTATCACTAATACGCCACACAAGTTCATCCACGGTGGATACAAAATACAAACCACAACTTGGGATGGTGCACGGATCGACCAATTTGCCGAATTCCTCGCCGGTATTGGTGTCTTCCGCATCCCAGATAAGGAGCAGAAGATCCAAGAAACGCTAGTACCAAAAGACCGAGCAAAGGTTAAGAAGTTTGACCCCAGGGAAGGACTCAATGACGTACAAAAATATGCTCTTGAGGTAGCCGAGCAGAAAAAGCTAGACGCCTTACGGAAGGAAAAAGTACTGGTCCGCATAGAGGCTGACAAGGTTGAGCGAAACATCCTCCAGGAGAGGAAAAAGCAGCGACGGCTACATGGCGGAGAGGTGGCTAACACTAGTTTCACGGGGTCTGTCAATCGCCTTGGTTGATATGGGGAAGAACCTACATTTCCGGGTCAGCTATCGAAGCCCAAGTGTGGAGAACTATGTGCTGATCAGTATGAAAGGTTCTTTTTGGCAACCAAATTCAGCGGAAAGACAATTCCTCGGCGCCAATCTAGTTGGTTTGGACATCACGGGAGCCGTAGCCCACAGAGGAACTAGCTCTGCTGTCTGAAGTATGAAACATTTATGGCCTTCTGACTTGAAGTTAGCCAAGGAAACGATCACGGTAGATCACATATCAGTAGTAACAAAATATCAGATCACAGCTATTATGTTAGGCCAATCGAGATACAGACCAACTTCCATGCGTAATATACCTTACTACAGTCATGAAATACCCAATTTTACACCTATAATCATACTATTACACAAACACCACCTCAACATCCCCTAGAAACCCAAATACTTATTCGCCCTCTCAATCAGAGCCCGCTCACCCTCGCCCTCCCCAGCAACAATCAACTTCTCCAAACCCATCGCCCTCCTTGCATCAGCACCAACAATCGCCTCCTCTCCGGGCCTTCCAACATGCTCGCTCTCGCCCTTTCCACCGGGGAAATCCGGTCCCGGCAGACCCTGCAAGAACGCCTCCCTCTGCCTCTTCAAATACCACACGTTCTGGTCCGTCAACGCGCACACGGGAATATACATGACGCTCGAATCCCCCTTGCCCTCGTGCACCGTATCGACCGCGTGAATCGAGTCCGCATGCCACGCCACGAAATCACCGGGCTTGATGGGCGGCACATGAACCATCGTCTTGCCCAGCTCCAAGTGCGGGTGCAACTTGCCCGTCAGCTCCTGGCAGTGGCCCGCCGTGGCGCCGTGCAGCTCGGAAGTCATGTTCTCGGCGGCGGTGAACGCCCAGTTGTCCTCCCTGAGGAACTCGTCGCCTTCCACGTCCTCCCTCAACGGCTGGAAAAAGGGGCGGAGGAGTAGGTACGCGGTGGTGTGCCGCACGAGGGGGTTCACGAGGAGCGTGCCCTCGCGGGGGCCGCCGGAGCTCATGCTGAGCCAGCCCTGGAGCATGCGGAACATGCTGCAGGCGCCGGCGCCGTTGTACAGGTCCTGGACGGCGTGGACGCGGGCGCTGACCTCCCAGGGGTCGTACGACTCCCAGTCGCCGCGGAAGACGGCGTCGTAGGTGCCCGTCTTGCCGTAGCCTTCGCGCTCCCACCGCTCGAGCGAGCCGCCGTCAATGTGCGGGCCGAGAGCGAACGTCGCGTCGCCGGGCTGCCGGATGCGCAGGCGGTCCGCGTAGGTGAGCGGCTGCAGGGAGATGGCGGCGGAGGGAGACTTGTTCCAGAGGTCGCGCATGAGCGCCGACTGCACCTTGAGAAGGTTGGGGTGGCCGCGGGCCTTGAGCTGGGGGTGAGACCAGTAGAGCTCGTATACTTGGGGGTTATCCGCGGGGAAAGCTGTAGTTTTCGTGAGTAAAACTGATGCTTAATTGCGAAGCAAAAAACCAATAGCAAAAAGACATACCTTTTGTGGAAGGGTTCTTGCGGACGTAGTTCTCGACTTCCTCTTTATACCCCCTAGCCTCCTTTTCATCAACAACCCCCCGGACAACAACGGCACCGCGCTTCTTAATCTCCCCCTTTAACCTCTCCAAGTCGTTCTTCAAGTCGCTAAACTCGATACTGGGGATGATACCGGGCCCGTTGGCGGCGATGATCTCGTTCTCCTCCCTCAGCGACCTGAGCAGTCTGCCCCAGGACTTGACGACGGCGTCCTCGTGGCCCGCCACCAGGTCCTGTTTTAACACGCGGAACCGTGGTGCCAGCGGTTCTCTGGTTTCGCCCGAGAGCGAGACGAAGACGGAGGAGATGTCTCCCTCCTTTTTTGGCGCGTGGGTGGCCGAGGCACCCATGGCGCCCATCATGACGGTTCGTCGCTGAGAGACATGAGCTGGGAGGGAAGAAACCCGCGCGGAGCGGGAGAGAGTGAGAAGTCGTGACATTTTATGTTGTCGTTCGTCGTATAATCGTAGAGTGCCGTCGCTCGGAGTAGGTTAATATGAAAAATGCGTATAAGTCGGCTGCTTTTCGACGAGAAGCTGATGCAGAATATGATCAAGTATTGGTTGCTACAACACTGAAAAACACTGAAAACTCTTGAATTAAACTCAACCGCACTGACAATCAAGCTATCCACCATCAACAAAACACTCGTCGTCGTCGACCTCTTATACCGGGACGGGAACCCACAGAACATACACCCTCCGCACAGTCGGCGGTTCCAAAAAGGGTAATCCGACAATACGCTCCGACGGACAACCAACGCGGGGCCCCGCTAGACCCAACACCCACAGATTACACGCAGCAAGTACACCATCCATCATCAACGCCCCATCCATGCACACTCTTCCTCGATCCCGGATCCTGACCGAAGGCTGTGAAAGGGTGTGGGCTGAACCGTCAAATCACCACGGGGCAGATGGTCATGTGTGTGACCCCCGTGGAAGGAAGTCCGACATGGAGCCCAGGCCCGCCCGGCGCGTCGGGTTGCCGTAGCTGGAGAGAGAGAGACATTGCTACTTTTCTCATCCTCACCGGAAGAGAGACATACATCATCACGTCACACATTGATATGCAGACTTTATGCCGTTGAAAAACAAAAAGAAAAACGCCAGCAGACGTGAGGTTCCGTATTAAGTATCCCAAAAGGCGGCCCCGGTTCTCCGCAAACTCCTCCAGATTCCCAGCTGGACCATCCATCGCTGACGTTAGAGATGCAAAAAAGATGAAGAAAAGCAAGAATAAAAAAGACTAGAAAAAAAAAAAAGTCGTCCACTCCGTTCTTCAGGCTCCTAGTGATACAGACAGTGAATTGTTACAAAGGAAACTCGAGATGCTCCCTTATCCTCACTCCATGGCTCCGTTCGCCCTGCGTATGCGCGCCACTTCGCTCTGCAATGCGCGGTTCTCTGATTCGAGTCCCCCTAGCCTTTGTCTCGCCGCCGTACGGTCCTGCGATCTGCCCTCGCGCTCTGCTTTGAGCTTATTTTCGAGGTCGCGCAGCTTAAAGATCCATCGGTTATCCGTGGTTTCCCGCTCCGCTAGAGATGCTTCGAAGGGGTTGTGGTTGGCTGACCCGGGGGTTGTCATAGTGTGGGAGGATGCGCTGCGCGCCATGGGTGAAGTCCGCTCGGCCTTTCGGGGTTTTCTCTCGCGTTCGCGGGGACCGGTGGGCACGGAGGGCGAAGGGCTGCCGCTGCCAGGCTCCGGAATGGCGGCGCTGGGGTCGTTCGTCGCCGAGTACGCGGCTCTGCTTCTAACATCTTGAGCTGTTCGCAGCGTCGCATTTTCCACCTTGAGCTGGCGGTAAGCGTCCTCCAACCGCGCCATTCTCGCTTGCTCGTAAGCCCCTAGGGAGCCAGACGCGGCGCTGTTCCGCACGAGGGTTTCGAGCCGCTCCAACTTCTTTGTGCGTGCCTCGAGGTTGCTCTCAAGGCTCTGGTATTCGCGCCACAGGTCCCTCTCAACGCTCTTCACGCGGGAGGAGAAGCTGCCCATCATGGTTTCGATGGTCTTCACTGCCGCCAACAAGTTCTTGCTGAAGCCAGGGAGCATCGTGGCGACGGCCTCAAGCGAGGGCAGCGCGCGGCCGTTGATGAGGCTGTTATCGTGTGCCCAGTCGGTGCCGCAGAGGGCCGATAGTCTCGTCCACAGCACCAACAACAGGTTGTTGCGCTCCGTGAGCTGGTCCTTGAACGTTGACTCGAGGTGAGCAATCTTCTTCTTGTCCATTGTGCGCGAGGACTCGAGCTCGGAAATGCGTAGGTCTTGTGTGCTGACAGTCCTCGAAACGTGTTGATGTGTCTTTTGGAACGTCTCAAACTGGTTCTTTGTCGTGCGGTGGGCCTGGATCTCCTTCTCCAGTTCGACCGCCAGCTTGCGTGACTCCAAGCCGTGGGATTCGAGCAGAGCATCGCGCTGCTTAATGATACGATCCTTCTCGACCAGTGATGCCTTTGTCGTGTCGAGCTCGCGGACCGTATTCTCGAGCTCTCTTTGAAGCTTGGCAATCGACTGCTTTCGTTAGCACCGCCATCGCGATACAGGAACAAGCTGCTTACCTTGAGAAGACTGGAGCGAGTGCCGTTAAGATCGCCCAGTGCCTCCCTGAGATTGTTCTCCAGCTCCATGAGCCGCTCCTTCCACTCGGTGGCCTCGACTTCGCGGGATGTAAGACTCTTACGTAACCTCCTGGCTTCGTCCTTGGCCGCCGACATCTCGCGGTTGAGATCGTTGACGAACTGCTGCACCTCTTCCTTCTCCTTGTTGGCCACAATCTCACGCTGCCGACGCTCGGTGGCGAGGCGCTGTTCGAGCTCCCTAATCCTGTCGCGCTCGTCACGCAGGCTCTGCTCCGTGTTGGCGAGCGCCGCCTCGAGGTCGCCGATGCGGATTTTGTCGCCCTCTTGCTCCTCGCGCAGGAACGCAATCTCGCCCTGGCTCGACTCCTGTTGCACACTGAGCCGTTGTGACTTGTCGTTGGACTCAAGCAGCTTGGCCTCGAGCTCCTCCGATTCTTTGTTAGCGTCGGCGAGCTCTTGCTCCAACTGTTGTATCCTCCGGACCTTGGCAGTCTGGTCGTCCTCAAGGCGGACCAGCGCCTCGCTCATCTTGCGCATCTCCTCCTGTAATGCGTCAAAGTTCTCTGTTCTGTCGTTCAGCTCAAGCTTGAGCCTCTCTATTTCGTTGGTGTTTTGATCGGCCTCGCCCTCGAGGGCGTCGATCTCCTCCTGGGCCTCCTTTCGTAGTGACTCGAACTCTGCTTCCATGTCGGCCTGCTCCCTGAGCGCTTCATCCCTTTCTGCCTGCAGCGCCACGAGGTCGTTCATAGCGTTATCGAGATCTTCCTGGAGGGCGACGGCAATCTCTTCAGCTTGTCGCTTGCCCTCGATGGCAGTCTCGAAGTCCGCCATGCAACCTTCGAGTTCGCGCTGGAGTTCCTGGTTCTGCAGCTTGACTTCGTTGATCTTGTCTCGCGAATCGGCCAGCTTGGTCTCGAGCTCTTCACGCTCCAGCTCGTCGATCTCGGTCATTTGCGTCCTGCTGGCGCTCACTCGCGACATGGACCTGTGGTGCGCACCGGCCCGGGACGCAGAACGCTCCAGGAGGGAGTCAATGGTTGACGGTGCAGGTCCGCCACGTCGTTGCGCCATCTTGAGATCCTCAATCTCCTGGTACAACCGCTCCTTCTCGCGGTTCCTCGAAGTCAGCATGGATGTTTGCGCACCAACTTCGCGTCTTAGCTCGGCATTCTCGTGTCGCAACTGCTCGCTCTCCCGTCGTAGCTCATCTACTAATGTGCTCGCGGCGCTGAAGCCGCCATTCGTCTCGAGATCACCCGAAAGTCCAGAGACCGGGCGACTGGGCGATGTTTGTCTGTGCTTCTTAGTGATGTTGTAAATATTGGTCGTGTGATGCATGCCGCCGTGTCCGCTGCTCATCTCCTGTTTGAGCTTAAAGATTTCGTCGCGCAGCTTGCGGTTGTCCTCGTCAGACTGCTCACGACGGGCCGTCTCTTGCTCTAGGAGGTCCTTCCATACGTCTGCCTCCTCCTGACTGCCCAGGTTGCCGCCCGATCTCTCGCCCAGAGACTTAACCACCTCGGCCAGCTTGCGCTTGTCGGCCTCCTTGGACATGCTCTCGTTGCGCAGCCTCTCGATCTCGGTAACGTACTCCTCCATGCGCTCTCGCAGGTACATGATCTCCTCCTCGCGATCCTGTGCGTCTTGGTCGGACGAGTCGTTGGAGGAATCGCCGCTTCTCGCGGTCCCGGGACGGTCCAGGTCGTCCTTGAGCTGCTTCTCCAACTCCTTGACCCTCTTGCGCAGGGCCTTGTTGTCGCGCTGGATGACGGCGAGGCTCGTCTTGAGCTCCACGTTCTCCGAGATCATCTCCTTAACACCCTCTTCGGATAGTTTATCAAGGCGGTCGCTCAAGAACATGACCTTGAGCTTGAGATCAAAGTTCTCCTTAGATAGGCGCTCAATCGTGCTGCTCTGCTCTTTCAACGTCAGGTTCTTACCGGAGCGCGTCGAAGCGCCGAGCGGCACCTCGGAGGGCTTGCGAGGCGTAACGAAGCCACTCTTTGTCCTGTACTCCTTTGCCAGGGACTCGGGCACCTGGACATTCCTGACATGGCGAGCGATGACGGTATCGGTAGGCGCGGTGAGGTTCTCTTTGGAAGGTTTCGGGGTCGCGAGGAGGTCTTCGTTTCTGTGCGTCTGGTGGGGGGAAAAGCCGGCCTCGACCTCCTCAAGTGTCTCGAGCTGGCTGGGCAACGACTCAGGGTCGTCGAGCCCTGAGACCATGCTGCCCATGCTCACCGACCGTGACAGAATGCTACTGAGGCTTCGGGGCAAGCTCGTGGTGGTGGCAGCGCCACCGGTCTGGAGGGCAAAGTCAGCGCCCAAGTTGGCGGTGTTTTCGCTTTCAAAGTCGTCGTGAGAATCGGGGTTCGTAACGAAGGAGGAGACGGACGAGCGCTGGCTGGCGCCTCGGCTTCGCAGGTACTTAGGCCGCTTGCCGTAGCGTAAGGCGTGTCCGGGGGTGCTGCCGGCATCTACAGAGCCGCCTTGCAGGCTGCCATCGGATAACTTGCTGTGGAGGGTTGCCGAGGCGGATTCGGCGGCAGACTCTGCGCGAGAGAGCGACCACTCCTCATCCGTCTCTTCAGCGGGGGGAGGATCCAACCACTGCTTATCTGTCCTATTGCTCGCGCTAGAGAGTGCGCGGGAGATTGTGCGTGCAGCGGCGGCAGCGGCGGGGGACGATGACATTTGCTCGAGGGAGGACGTGGTATTGGAGATGTCGACAGACGCCGAGTCTTGCGGCCTGAGATCGGAATAGTCTCCGAGCCCAGACTTGTCGGCAGCTTGCGCATTGTCAGGTCTCGGGCTAGGACTAGGACTCGCAGGGGGTTGTCTCGGGGCGGGAGATTTTGACGAAGCGGCGCCGTCAAACAGGTAGGTATCGTCTGCGCCCTCGTGAGTTATGGTGGGTATAGGCGATAGACGGGAGACGAAGCTGGACTCGACATCCTGCAGGTGAGCGCGGACGGCAGATTCGGCAAGGGAGTCGCCATGGCGAGAGTCGTCATAGTTGGGCCCATCGACGAAGCTGCTGTCGAGGACGACGTTCGTCTGAGGCCGCGGGGGAGGCAACATGGAATCGTTTGCGGTGTGGGGTTCGTTTACGGGGTTGGGAGAGGGTTTGCGGTCGGGTTCTGTGGTATCATGATGGTCTTGCCGGCTCTTTGTGGGAGTTCGCTGGGACTGATCAGGGGTGGGCGTGGTGTTGCTGGCCTCTCTATCTTCAGGAAGCTCGGGTTTCTCTCGAGATTTCTGGTCTTCTGGGCTTGGTTCGTCGATGCGCAAGCTATCGTCGTCGTCGTTATGATCGTCTATACGGCGTGCGGTGGTAGGACGGGCATCCTCATCGAGGCGGCTCCTTGACCGGTTCCCCTCATCGTCCATGGTGGATTGTGGCTGTTCGGTTCGGGGGATGCATCCGGCTGGGTCGAGGGGGTGACAATTCTTTGTTTGAATGCTCGGTCCTCGAGGAACTCCGGCTGGTGTGTCAGCGGTGTGTATGGCGGAGGTGGTGGTAAATATTATCGATTAATTGACATTCGATGTGTACAGAGGTGTGATTGTACAATCAATCAATGTATATGAGAGGTCGGCCGAGATTGTGGCTAGAAGGGGGGGAAAAGGATGTCAGACAGCTCCTTCTCTCTTTTTTTTTCGTCGTTCCTGTCCCTCTTTCCGTACTGAGAGTCCGTGGTGAATTTTGACTTCAGCGGCAGGAGCGACAGACAAGAGTGACACAAAACTGACAGCAACTTCCATATCTGTGTGTCTGGTGATGAGTACGTACCTTGGTGGCCGTTCCTGCCTTGCGTTCCTGGAACTCGCAGGGCGGCTGCCTTCCAATTGGAGTTTTGGGTGGTTCTTTACGGTGCGCTACGGCAGCCGGAATGGAAGGAAGGAGGCACTATAATAGGTGGCGTGGCAGCTTCTTTGCTAGGACGAGGAAGGTACAAAGTACAAAAATGACGAAGAGGGGGAGGGAACGAATGTAACGTAGAAATGCAGCTTCAACTTTTGGTGTTGCGCTCGGTCCTCCTGCCGTGTGTGTTCTTTTCTCTCTCTCTTACCTCCTCGTCTTTGTTTTTTTTTTATTTTCCTTTCTTTTCTGTTTCTCTGTTTTTACTGCTTGGGGGGGGGGTTGCTGAGGTGCTCCTGAAAGTGGCTCCTCCAAGGGTGATGCTGGGGGTCTGGCCAGAAGGCGGCGGGCCTTGGAACGGGGGGGCCAGAATTAGGGAGAGGAGGGGATTGGAGGGGGTATCTCTTTCAGCAGTGCTTGGGCTTCTTTGGGTGTGTATCACCCATTATGGTCCCCTGCCAGCCTCGTGGCTCCAACCACTGATAAGACCCCTTCATAGGGAGCCCACTAAAACACCCGAGGCCCATTCACTGATCACCTCCCGTAGGCTGCCCCCTTGTCTCTGCAGTGGTGGTTGCTATGACACCCGAGTTAGGTTACATATAGTGGAGGCTTCTTCCCTCGAAAGCACCTCAATTGGATTTTTAAGGCCCGCCCGAGCCACTGAGGCGATGGCGCCGCCGGAAAAACTTTGGGCCAATGACGGGGCGTCCTCCGGTGCTTTTCCCCCCTCCTGATCTGCTCGGCAGGCCTTCCATCCTGCCGCAAACAGCCGCTGCACGCCATTGGCGGTGGGGTGGGCTATCGTAATAGTGGTGGTGATGTCGCACACTGGCTGTGATGGACGCAGGTAATAGGGGGCACTACTACTCCGGACTTGAAAGGAAGATGAATACGAATACCTCACCACTTTGACTGAGAATCGCAAATGTACCTTGTACGTGGATACAATGGCCTTGAGGAAAATGGAATGGCCACCGTTGCATTCTCATCATTCCTGAACTAAGCCAATGTAACTATCAGTTTCTAGCATTCCTCAGCGGGATGCGGGAAGCTCATCTCATTTCCATACATGGCTCAAACTCATCGCGACTCAAGCCCTCGTGTCGCGTCCACGTCTCACCAACAATGCGCCAAATGCCACACGGCGTCCCAGACATCTTGGACCTTGCAGGGCTGGCGGAGAGGATATCCGGATGTCTATAAATGTGGTGAGCTAGACCACGGCGAGGTATTGTGCCAAGACCATGACTTAATCACCTGCCGACGTCTCACCCATCAGGTCGGTCGCTGGTGATAAGATAAGCTGCCGTCTTGGCCTTTGGAATGCGGCAAGGTTCTCGAGACATGTAATTAACAGTTTCCACAAGTCTCATTGTGATGAGTAGGATGTGCCGCCTTGTTTCCAGACAATGTCACATTGAATTATTTTTGATACGTCCAACTCATTATAGATAAGAGACGTGCGCAGCTACAATCTACCTGTGATTATGATGGCTAAACATCATGTATCAGGCACAATACTTCATTAGTTCTAGACTTAGACATAAATCTCATATTTTAGGCTTCGACATGACTTGTGTAGGAATTTATGTCGAAGCATTTCAGCTGCTATACATGTTCATAGGATTCTATAATCACAACTGAGGCTTGTGCAGATAAGAGGGCAAGTGTCGGCTTTTACAATGACATGCCAACAACATAAAACACAATAACTTACTCACCACCTTTTTCCAAAATCACTTATCAACAGGCAAGTAATGTGAATAAATCTGTGTTGTACACTAGTATTGTTGTACACTGATTAAAACACTATCGTGCGATATCATAACCTCCATATCTCATAACACCACGCTGTGTCCAGCACGCACGGCAAATCTAGTTGGAAATCTTCGGGTTCACCTTCTTTCTGCACACCAACACGTCAGCCATGCCCCGTGTCTCAATGTAAACACTTTTTATCGACTTACCCGGTGACCTTCTCGTACATGTTGCGGCCGGCATCGGTGATCTTCTCATCCGTGCTGCGGGGCATATCATGGCCAGCCTTCTTGGTAGCAAAGTCGAAAGCTTCAAACGTCAGCACTAGTTCATTGTATTGCTGTGAAAACAAACTCACCCTTATCGACGGGGTCCTGCTTGGGCTGGCCAGCGGGCTGGGCGTGGTTGCTCTTGAAGGGGTTCATATTGAATAGCTGAATGTGTTGATGAAAACTTGTGTGTTTGTGTGTGTATGTGATGTGACTCAGATGATCTTGTACTAATCTTGAAATTTTCTGATCCGGAATCACTCTCTTATATACACATCTCATCGCTCTAAATCCATCTGCATCATATCTCTTGCCCCTCCCCCCGCTTTCCCCATCGAACCTTCCCACCATGACCTAATCCCACCCGGGAGGCTCACCCGCAAATTCCCAGTTTCGGAAAAGCAGGTGCAAAAACCCCCCTACGTCATCGCCGGTACGTCTTTCCTCCTTCACCCAAACATAGCACACACCGACGATCAACACCCTCAAGAGACAGTCCGACCAACCGGTTCCACACCAACGCAATCAGGATCCAGACCTCGTCGAAGCTTGGCCGAAGAGAAAACAAGCTCAGCCCGGGAGGAAACCAGGCATTTCCTTGCCCACAATCGCTGCATCCCATCGGACAAGCTTCCTCAAGACCGCATGGATCGCTTCTGCTTGGTTCTATTTCAAGGAACACGATGCCAAGAAAGGGTCTCACCCTCGTGTAAAGACCCCGAAATCGATGTTGGCATGTCAAGATAAACCCCGGACGAAGCGTCCTGGTCAAAAGACTTGGCCCGGATGTGCGGCATCCCCGGACTGTCCCGTGAGAGCCACTGGGGTCTGAGACCTCTACGTCAGTCGGCCAGGATGCAACATGGGACGATGATGGAATGGTGCCACTGCGGAGGTACCCTTTCATGCGGTCGGTTTAGTATATTGACGGTGGCTGATGGGCCATCTGATGTCGACGGATTGCGTAGTCGATAGCAAAAGCACAAGCGCACAGGCGAGCATCAAACATGGTCAATTCATCCTTCATCTTTCGTCTTTCATCATTACACGAGACACAGCCTCTCTGCCTCATCTTTTACTATCAATGCCAACCCAGATAACGCCAGTGTATGCATCGCACCAAGGAAACGCTCCCCATTAATCCATCACGCATGTACTCGTAGAAGACCGCCGAAAGTAACCGGCGTCTCAAGGTATGTATCGGACATATGTCCAAACAGTGGCCATACAATGTCCAAAAAGCATCAGTGTATCGGCCTGAGGTCTTCCTATGACGCGGCAAAGACCTGATACGCCATAACCATGATCCAAAGAAGGAACAAGGCCCCGACGAGCGCAAACGAGAAGACAGCCTGCCATGATTGACCTACGCCAGTTAGCATCGTCACTCCTTTACAAGCACGAGAACAAGCACAGATAGACTCACAAATGCTCTTCTGTTGCAACCACGCAAGGGTCTCCAGACTCTGGCCCGTCGGGCCGCGGTTGAACACGGCGAGATTACACGTACTCGACACCGACCCATCAGGTCCCCAAAGCTGTATGCTCACGACGACCAGCCCGACGAACCAGAGTATGAAGAGTATGAACGCGCCGATCATAACGATTGCAGGAAGAAGTCGGCGTTGGTATACGAGCCAGAGGATCAAGCCGATGAAGATGACGACGAGGCCGGCGACGGTGATGAAGTAGGGGAAGTACCTATCCACGCATCAGCGATGGTTCAAGTAGGACAAAACAAGAACAGAAGACGCACCATGGTATCGGCAGGAGAAGCCGCTGCTGGATTTCGATAAAAGACGCAAACACGCCGATGATGAGGCACGAGGCGACCAGCATAATCAGGATCCAGAGATTGAGGTGGATGCCGGGCCACTGGTACCGGTGGACGCGCTCGACGACGCGGCGGTCGTAGTAGGAGCTGCTCGTCAGCGTTGAGGCGGCCATTTCGGGTGTTGGTGAGTATCGTAGTGCGTCTTTTGGTCTTTCTTAATCGTGTGGTCGTCGGGGGTATTCAATCGCTTTGCGAGTCGAATCGAAGAGCACCTTTCGCGGGGGCGACGAGGCTCTTTGAAGGCGTAGAAACTTGTAAAGAGTCGCAATGCAAACACAACAAATGCGATCGGCTGGCGAGGGCGATGCAAGGCTCGGTGGGTGGTCGGGTCGGGAATCGATCTATCGCCCAGCCGTCGGTCCGTCCGTGGGAACCCAATGCACTAGAGCGAGTGATTCGATAATGATGCGCCCCTCTACCTGATGACGGGGACGTCGAAAGCAGGTACAATCCCTCCCGAGAAAAAACAAGTAATCCCTCGCAGCCCAAAAACCGATTCGTCGGTGTCGTTAGTCCCGTTATCCCTCAAAGGGTGAGCTGTGGTGTGCTGTTGGTGAACAGCGCGTGTAGCGACGATTGGCCGATGAAGAAGAAGAAGAAAAAAGGGCAGGACAGGACAACCCAACCTCCAAAACCAAACCAATCGTCCGCTGCAATAGAGGGGGGTGGGAGGGGGATGATGCGGCGCGATGCGATGCGCCTTGGGCCCGGTTTAGTGCGTGTGTGCCACGTCAAACGGTGCTGCTGGTGGTTTCTGAGTTATATTCGTGCCGGTAAGGCTCGATTCGATTCCAACCTTGGCCGGAAATTCCCACCACCCTGGTTCCAATGTCACGTCGGGCTGCGACGGGGAACTTGTTCGATCAGAGTCACTTGTCTCGCCTGTTTTCCGTGGCGCCGTAAAGATGTAAGCGGTGAGGCCTGGGATTCCCGCGATAGTCGAGTCGTCTGAGAGAGAAGTAGGATCTTCAGAATCTCGTCGAAGCCGTAGCGCAAAGATCCTGCAGGGCGATGCGCAGAAATAGCGGGACGCCCAGCTAAAGAAATGCACCGGCACTGGCACTTGAGCGCGTTCGGGCGCGTCAGTAGACTTGGATGCGGGGGGTTAAATTAATGGCGGAAGATGGAATTCGATGGGCTTCGACTAGGATTTCGAGCGTTGATTTTGGTGTTTATTCCAGTAGAAATTCCGACAAAGTCGAAATCGCATCTACAACTTCAACTTCAAGCCAAGAAATAAAGGGAACCACCATCCTTAAGAAAAATTTACCTCTTCGCGAAATCCCAAAAAATGTCAGTGACATTCAGGTGGCTGGGCAAATCATCTGCCATCGCATAAAATGGCATGGCTGGGGGCCCCGACGCGCGACGGGTGGCCATCAGTCTTCTATGGTTCAGTGGAACACCCACCACCCATCCACCCCGCACCTACACCAGCTGTCAGGCACCGCGCCGGACCACCGAGCCCCACTCCCCCCCGCTACCGGGACGCTTCCGAACCGGCCATGGTTGCCGTCACCGCCTTGTTGCACGTGTCCGGAGGGCTGATGCACGTAGAGAGAGACCCCCCTTATACATGCATATGACATGCGCAGATTACTTTGTAGAATGTTTTCGTACGATTTCTGATATGAGTAGTAATCATAAACAATGCTCTGCTGTGGTATTATAAACTAACTCGGTTCCGCCCTGGAGACTGAGTTCCCTGGTGGCTCTATTCCGGCCTCGCCATGCGCCGAATGATTCCGCCCTCCCATGTGTGTGTATCCTCGAATACCTCCTCTACTCTTGTGGTCTCTACTCTTGTCGTCTGTACGTCTGTCTGTCTATTCCCTCCGTCGTCGTCTCCAACTCTACAACAACGACTCACCCAGAGCGCACCGCACCAGCGAGCATCCTGCTCTTACTGTCTCGCTCGCGGCAGGGTCCTTGTCGTTGGCCAGGTGAGGGTTGACCTCGACCAGGTCCACAGCCACGAGGCTGCCCGTCTCGTGCACGCACTCGCAGATGAAGTCGCCCTCGCGCAGAGTCAGGCCGCCGCGGACGGGAGTACCGGTGGAAGGAGCCCACTGGGGGTCGAGCGCATCGACGTCGAACGACAGGTGAATGGGGGTGTCGTTGCCGATGTGGGCGAGCGCCATCTCCATGACGCGACCGATGCCGTACCTGTTTTGTCAGTCAGTAATGGTTCTCCGCTAGGTGGGTAGAATGACATACTTGTCCACGTCAAACATGCTAAACGCCTTGATGCCGTTCTCCCTCAGGATTCTCTTCTCGCCGGCATCGACGTCTCTGAGACCAATGTAGACCAGCTTGTTGACGTTGAGCATGTGCTCGTCCTTGAGCCAGCCAAAGTACTCTGGCTTCTCCTCCTTGGCGAGTCCCGTGACAAAGGCGACGGGCATGCCGTGGATGTTACCGCTGTCGCTCGACTCAGGGGTGTTGATGTCGGCGTGGGCGTCAACCCAGATGACGGCGATCTCGCGGCCGAGCCTCTCGCGCGTGGCCTTTGCGGAGCCGGCAATGGTGCCGATGGCGATGCTGTGGTCGCCACCGAGGGTCAGAGTCAGACGGCCGAGGCGCGACTGCTCGTAGACCTGCTCGGCGATGCGCTTCGTCACGGCCGACACGGCCTTGGGGTTCTTCATGTTGCGGTAGGGGGGGTCGGACTCGGGGAAGAGATCTTGGTAGAGGTGCACCTGGTCGTCACCGTGAAGCTTGTAGCCGAGCTCGTCGCGGACCTGGGTAAGCAGACCAGACTCGATGAGGGCCTTGGGGCCTGCGTCGACACCAGCTTTGCGCTAGTCCAAGTCAGCGGATAAGGTCAAAAGAAGTCCTGGACACGACAGAGGTACTCACCTGTCCACCGGAGAAGCCGACGGCGACGATGCCGAGGTCCTCAGGGTGGGTGAGGAACTTGGACTTGATCATTGACGTATGCATCGTGACTGAGTGAAGAAAGGACAAAGGTAAGACGGGAGGTATGCAACAGGAGAGGAGGTGGTTGACTCTGGGCAGAGGAGAGAAGATGTAGAGAAGACGAAGAAGAAGAAGGAGAAGCTGAAGATGAGAAGGAGAGAAAAAGAAGAGGACGAAGACGGGGAAGTCAAGGTATGTAAACCCTTTCCGTCGCGGCCAGCAAGCCAGCCTTGACCATGACCACGGCAAGAACCATGGCACCAGACAAGCGCAGCGGCCAGGATCCTGATCTTACCCGGAACAAGAACGACTGGGGCTTGACTCGGCTCGTGGCGGTTGCGGAGGGCTTCGCCGAAGTGCATTCCAGGTTGACTGGCCGAAGGGGGGGGTGAGGGTTGAGAAGAGGAGGGGGGACGCAAGGTGCTCACGGCGGTTTGTGTAAGGTATTTCTGGCGGGGTACTTTTTTGATATTTTTGATAGCGATTTTTTTTTTTTTTTTACTGTATTATTCTTCTAGATTCTACCTAATAATATCTTACCCCTCATGTATCTCGTCAGCGCAAAACACAGCCATAGATACCTACTCTTCCTTTCACTACACCACCAAGTAATGCTTCCGGAACGGACTACGGCAATGACACCAGCGTGTGTTCCAGTAGTGGAGAAAAAAGGCACCCGAAAAAAAATTGGGGTCTCCACCGCGGGTAGACCTGCACTTAGGGGAACATCAGTGGATACCATCGGTGGACTAGCGGCGCCCGTCGGGCTCGACCCCGCTGGAGTGCCGCTGGAGCACCTGCACTTAGGGGTCTGGCGCGCCCGGAGCAGTGGCACTTAACGGCAGGTGAGGGCCGAGCTTGGGGCGCTGCGAGGGGCCATCGAGGCCATCGAGGCAATTATTTAAGTAGGGGCCACGTCCCACGTCCACCTCGAAAGTTGGTGATATATCCCTAATGGCAGGGCGACGCGAAGGCATTACGCTTCGACAACTCGGCAACAAAAAAGGTCGAATTGTTGGGGGGAGGGGGGACACGAATCAGCCCCCTTTGCGGGTTTTGTCGTCCCCCCCATCCCTTTTTTCCAGTCTTGTTCTCTGTTTCTCGTCCTTCATTTTGTATCTGTTGGTATATGACTTTTCTGTTGTATACGTGAATATTCCATTCAACATGTCGATTTCTCGAGGTTCACAGCAAACCCACCCCCTATCGATTTCTTATCTCTTATCTCCAGCCTTATCGGTTCGCTTACCGATTTAAAATCCCCTTACACCTCGTAAAAATTGAGGCCCTCCACCACACCACACCAAAACCAAAACACAGTAGAAAGGAACAAGAAAAAGGCCCGGCCACACCGAACCCACCTCAACTCACCATCTCACATCATCTCCCATCCATCACCCACATTATGTCTGTCACTGGCTTCACCTCTCCATCTCCGAAACCCCGAGATGCTGGTCCTATCCCGGACACCATCGATTCGATCTGACAAGCACTCCAACTAAACCGAATCCAGAACAAGAACCAATGTAAGCCCACTCACACCGCAGCTTTGTCCTCCACCAGCAGCTCCATTCCCAGTTTATCAATCAGTTTGACGGTTCCAAAAGGTCCCATGACGACGCCAATCCCTCATCTCCATACCCGGCGCAAACCGGACACGCATTTATTCTTTGTTCCGTCTGTCTGCCTCTATGATTCCGCACATTTGTGTACTGTACTTTTATATATATACCGATGCCTTCACAACTTATCAGATCTCCCACCCGGGACTCATACCCCCCTCCCTCCCCTGTAACTGGATCCCCATTTACGTAAAAGAACCCCCCCGGCACTGTATCGAAACTTGAGACGTGACGTGGGGAAGGGGTGGCTCAACTTCTTTTCGTAAGAGACGTCACCGCAGATTTTCGTCCTCGTGGCCGTCTCCATCATATGGCGGATAGAAAGTAAAAACGTAAAAAAAATGCGTCAAGTGACCATCTCGCTCCGAGAATAGTACACCACGCGAAAAACAAACGGTTTCCGACGCCCAGGACCGGCTTTGCTCGGCTTCGACCGGGGGCGGCTCTAGATCGGCTTTCTCCCACCCCAGCCCCCGAGCTTCACGGACGGAGGTACGGAACCGAATCATCCATGTATACTATAGTTATTTGTTTAAACTTTTGCAAGTCTTCCTTCTTGTGTCACCTCACTAGCTGCAGCCACACATGTCCGTAACCTCACGTGAACATGTCTGCATATACTACGTATACGTTGTAGCAGAACTTGGTATAATGGTTTGTTTTGTATCTGTTGTACAATTGTATCTGATGTATCTGATGATTCCTTTCCCTGATACTCTTTTTTATTCCCCTCCATTTTGGGGAAAACCCTTGGTATTTATTCGTAACCAAACCACAAAACTGAAATAAGTGAAGGAAATCTGCAATGATGATGATGTAAAGTGTAGTGTAAAAAAAAAGGTTCCCTCCGTCGACTCCTCAACGCCATGCCCTAGATCCCGCTCCCGCACTCGTCAAGGTATTTTTTTTCTTTCCCTCTTCCGCATTCATCCGTCAAAAATCTACCGCTTCGACTCCGCGAGCAGATCGTCCACCCATCCCATACGTTCCCTCCTCTCGTCCGCTACACGCGCGTACTCGAGAAGCAAACGCAGCGTGTAAATCTGCATGTCCTCCCTGCGCAGCGCCTTCTCCGCCCACGCCTTGCCGTCCATGGCGATCTTCTCCGCCTCGGCGTCGTGTCCGCGCCGCTCGGCTCCGTACCCCAGGAAATAGTCCATGATGCCGTAGTAATCGCCGAACCGGCTGTCCATCGGCACAAAGTGCTTCCACGCCACGAGCCGGCTGTCGTGCCACTCGCGCCACAGCGTCGCCTTGATCGGCAGGCTCGTGCTGCCGAGGAACGCCAGGTACCGCCCGGAGAAGCTGTTGCCGTCAATATCCGGCAGGTACTTTGAGTCGTACATGTCGGTGAGCTTGACGCCCTGGGTGAGGTTGAAGTAGGGGCTCGTGTAGTTGCACTGGCCCTCCTTGCCTTGGGGCTCGCACATGAGATCGGTGAAGCCGACGTCGGCCCACGACTTGATCCACTCTCCGAGGCGGTTCACTGCCCGCGCCGCGACGTTGTACATCTTGTCCGGCAGCGAGAAGTTGACCGGCTCAAGCGAGCCGTCCTCGGCGCCAGAGACCTTGGTCGCGTTGTTCATGGCCACGAACCGGTGTCGTTGGAACCCCTTCCAGTTGCTCACGCGGTTGCGCCCGCCCGTTGCGACGCCGCGCCACATGACTTGGTCCTTCTTCTTGCTCCAGGGACCGCCGTGGTCGCCGCCTCCGCTGAAGCGCTCTTCCTCCGTCCAGTACATGGCCGCGGGGAGGAGGATCTCGTTGTTGATGGCCAGCTTGGACCCGCCGAACAGCGGGAACAGCGTCGTCGTGGCCGACGTGCTCAGGGGCTCGATGAAGATGCCGTTGAGGCCCTGGAGGTCCGGCTGGTGGCAGATTTGCGTCGAGAGCGTGTAGTTGGATACGTAGCCATCGCGCATGTGCGCCTTGGCGTACTTTGTGCTGATGGTCGGCGGGTGATCAAACGTCTTTTGCGTCGTCGCGAGCCGCGCGGGGCTATCGGGGGCGCATCCGCGGCGGGCAATGAGCCAGTATTGTTCTGTGTGCAAGTCATTTGTTAGTTCTGAAACATTCATTCACAATGCCATTTTAGACTGGGTGTAGACTGGAGCGGGTACGTACTTGTCTCTTCCCAATGCTTGCTCTTGATCTTAACATTCCGGTCGAGCTCCTTCTTGTTCTCCGGCAGTGCCTGGAATGTGTTCATGACCTTCTTCGGTTCCGGCATACCGTCGGTCAATGCGGCGTCCTTCATGTACTGGTCCATCTGCTCCCACGGCACAACCATGCGCGGCTCGTCCATGGGGTTCAGGGCAATGTCCATATCCGGCAGCAGGTGCTCGATAGTCTTCAGCATGTCGGTCCAGTGTACGGTCCAGAACCATTCGCTGGTGCGTGTGGCGCGGCCCTTGCGGACCTTGATCGTCATCTCGTACTCGGCGGCCTCCTTGCGGATGCGGGACGGCTCCATACCCCAGAAGGGGCGGAGGTCGTGGTAGATTTGGTCGAAAAAGTCCTCGACGATGACGGCCTTGCGCTCCTGTGCGAACTGGAACCATGCGTCGAAGCCCGGCGGGGGATGGCGGCCGCGGCGCTCGCGATAGGCCTTGGCGGCGGCCGGCAGAGACTTGGACTCCTTGTTGAGGAGGCCCTTGAAGGTCTCGTCGGCTTCCTTGATCAACACATCGATGGGGTGTGGCGAAGACGACGAAGATGCCCCTGAGGCATGGGAGGCGGGTGTGGCGGGCGTCTCGACGGGCTTCTTGGGGGTAGCGCCCTCGGCAGCGGGGGGTTTATCGTCAATCGGGCGTACTGGCTTCGGCTCGGGCTCGGGGATGGGTTTCTCTGCATCTTGTTGAACGTGTGCCGGTGGGATAGGGCCTGGTGTTTGGGGTGGTGGTTGCGGCTTCTCCGGGTGTAGCTGGGTCGTCGTAGCGAAGCCACGAGAACGCGGGTCGAGGTAGTAAAAGAGAGCCATGACGACGACGGCGGCTAGAGTATACCGCAGCAGGCTCGAAGGCCGCCGCGGAGGGAATGCGGGCGATAGCAGCTTGACCATTGTGTTGAAGAGGTGGAGGGTTGTTCGCGCGGTCGCAAGCTCGCAAGGTCGCAAAGGAGGATATGGCGAAGGAAGACTTCACTCTCTGCTCGTCGGTCGCGGAGAGATGAAAGTTGGACGAGGAGACACACTCGCTCGAAGATGGATGGGAATGGACCTGGCGGCCGGCTCAGCCAGGCCTATTCAGGTAATGGCTCGCAGTGGCGGACAGGGGGTCGCCAGCTCGACGGGACAGAGGCGGTTAGGCTCGCGCAGGGGTTCGAAAGAAGGGTAGTGGCGGGGAGACCAAGTTCGGGGGATCGTCGAGGGTCGAAAGGGGTGTAGTAGCCGGTCGGTGGAAATGAGATGTATGTCTGTTTGGTTGCCGCTTTTTCTGTTTTGCTGTATGCGTGTGGGTGTGGTGGAGATGGTGGTGGTGGTGGTGGTGGTGGTGGTGGTGGTGATCGAAGAACAGACGTCCAAGGTTAAAGGAGAAAAGATTCGGATGATTTGGATGGGCGGGTAAAAGAGAGACGGAGTGGCAGAAAGCTTGGCCCTCCGAGACAGACAGACGAAGACGAAACCGAGTGTGGAGGAGTAGTGTAGTAATAGGAGGTGGAGAGTGATCAGATGTACATGAAGAATTAGTAAAGGCGATCAAAGTGCCAAAGAGGGTCGAAGCGGAGAGTCAAAGAGATGGGGATCGTTGGTGGGAGAGAAGTATCAAGGTTGAAGACGGAAGAGATGCTCGGAAGCCAGGATTATTTCTCTTAGGACGGCCCTGACGAGGATGATTCGAGGGAGATGATGGGATATTTTTGTCGTAATTGAGGGAAAAATAGAGGGAAAAAGGATGGCGTGTATCCGATGCAATACGGTCGAAAAAGGTACAAAAGAAGGGAATTGTTGGTTTGGTTTTGCTGAGTCGATGTGATGATGTATTCAAGAAGAATATTGGATGCGGGTTGGTTGGAGCTGCTGCTGCTGCTAATGCTGGCAATGCTGCAGGTGGTCTGCTAGGTAGTGCTAGGTAGGTACTGCGGTACTGCTCCAGGGGGGTAAAGCTGCGCCGCTGTGTGGATTCGGTGGGTGTGGGATGCTGATGAGGCGAGCGATTGGTGGGGAGTGGAGAAGAAAAGGCCAGGCCAGTTTCATATGAGCATGGGGGGTCCAAGGAGGGAGTGGCTGTCTCTTATTCTCGGACGAGAGAATACGCTCCTTGCTTCGGTTCAACTTCTGTGAAAAAAACGAGAGGCTCGGATTTGCGAGAATAAGATAAAAATTGAGACTCGGTTGAATGTGAGTGAGTATAAGCGAGAAAAAGCACGTATGCCCACGAGAGGTGAGTTAAACTGCATTCAGACACTGAGGCAAGGGGGCCATGACCAAGTCGGTGGTTCGGCACGGCAGAGACGCAGAGATGATGAGATCACCACCGACTGAGAGTTTGAACCTGCGTCGCGTCGGACAGGATCAGGCCAGGACGAAAAAGACGGGAAGTCGGCGGATTGGGGGCTCGGCGAAAAAGAGGAGTTGACGTGCAGATCTACTAGTTGGATGAGGTTAACCTAGAGTGAGAGTGACGAGTACTACGTAGAGTAAAGTGACAGATTGAGTCAAAAACAAGGTGAGATGAGTTGAAGAATCAAGAGTGTAAAAGTATAACAGGAGCAGGGGATGCAGAGTTGAAGAATTGCCAAGAACGACGACGACGATATAACCACGAAATAAGTCAATGACTACACCTACTTGCAAATAGAAGAAAAGAAACATAAAATAAAATAAAAAATGAGACGGTCAAAACAGGCGGAAAAAGAAATAAAGGGGTAAGAAAATACTCCGGCATCTCCTCTGTCAACGCCGTCTTGGGCTATTGTGGTAGCCGTTTCCGCCAAGCTCCGCGCCAGAATAAACTGAACGCCAAACACCTCAAAGACTCGATTTACTATCCTCACATAGTCACAGACTATGTCACAGACTACACGATAGCCAGTCGATAGACGAGAGGAATTGGGAGTCGGCAAGGGAAATGCCTGGGCTTTGCGTTTGCGCCGATTTGGCGGTTCCAGTTTGACACTGACACCCGGCACTGGCATGGACTTGGCATAAGTATAGGTACTCGCTTCGTCACTAAATCATCGGAGTTGTAAAGGTACTCCTACATCCCCCTCTCCGCAACCGCTATTGCTCCCTAGTCCCTGCGCCGCTGCTAGCGACCTTTCAGCGCCTCCAGTGCCAGTCCGTGGCCAAGCATCTGCAGGTCTCGGATGGTCTGGACTCTGGATGCAGGGACTGAGAAACCAAACACTCACCACACTTTTGTCACTATCTACGCCTCTAGTGTTCTCAAATGAACGACTAGAAAAATAAATGTTCAAACATTTGAAGAAAAAAACAAGAAAAAAGACTCCACACGATACTTCACTGCAGTGGCTTTCTCATCTCAGCTCATCTCCTTACATCATCAGCCTCACTCACTACCTAGTAGAGGCAATGTGGCCTCTTGACTCTTGACGCCACTCGGCAGTCTATCATCATTCATGTCTTCTTGTCCGTAAAAGTCCCTCACATTTTACGTGTACATACAGATACAGAACATACAAATACGTAACTGTAGTTTCTCTCCTCTCTCATGCCTCTCACTCACCACTCTCGCTGCGACAATCACCCTCATACTGTGACATGCACCGTTCCGTTATCCACTGCCTCACATCATATCTCATCTCACACAGATGAACATCGTCCCTCTCATCCCCGTCTGCCTTCAAACCCCCCAATTAATTAACCTTGACCGGTTCGCGGTGGACCTTAAAAGTCCGTTCCCACTCAACTGCCAATAGAGATGTTACAGTAGGCCGAAATTCAAACACATATACACAACCATATACATTGCCATACTACCCTATAATACTCTGTGTACTCCAAACAAATGCCATCTGCTCAGATCCTTAACTGTGTCCTGCCTCCACTTCCCAGTCTTCCAAGTCTCATGTTTGCCTGTTTTGGGGGCATAGGCAAAGCACCTCGACTTTTGAGAACGATCTGCCGTGACCCCCCCTTCATGGATAGACAGATGAATCATGGCTGTGCTGATGAAATTGGGGCCCCAAATCAACTCTACACGTGTAATCACATCACAACATATTCTCGAATCATTATCCACCCCAGTCGATCCGTGTCAACTCACCTTGTTTTCTCTTAGATTACCTCTGACAGTGTCCCGGTCTTCTCTTCCAAAACCCAACAGCCCTCTTCATCTACCCCAGGAAAAGAGGGCATCTGCTCTAGATGTTACAACGTCTGTACTGAAGCTCATCCTCAAGCACTCATCCCCGTCCAAACTGCCCATCAGTGTCGTCATGCCCATCTAGACCGTTTCCAGCTTGCGTGTCCCCTCTCCACCCCCGTTCTCGTCGTGCGTCTAACCCCCCCCCTCTTCCCTGTCCCGCAGATCACCAGCAACCCATACGGCCCTCCAGGGACCTGGGGTTCCTGGCCCTGACTGGTGACCGCCGCGGTATGCCAAGGATAGATAGATTAGTGTACCACTTTTCTTTTCTTCGGGAGCCCAGCGTATGCGAAACGGCCTGCGGCTGACTCATGCCCACTGTTCCGGCATTCTTACAATCACCTATCGTGGAAATCATCAATGTGAAGAAACGGACTACTCCTAGAAGAAAACTGAAACCTTTTTTTTTTTTTTTTTTTTTTTTTCAAATCATCATCGGGCCGTCGCATCCCGGACACGGCATCGGCCACGGGTGACCGCCTGAGTCCAACATACCTACGGGAGGCTGTCGCGGTTTTGCCGAGTGTATCCCTGTTCTTGACAATCACGATGGGTTAAGACGATGCCCAGCCTCATTTCCACATGTTGGGATTCAGATGCACCTCGCTGGTTCCGTCCATCTGCCCAGCATATATGCACACACACACACACGCACATAGACATCTCCATCCATCCATAAGAATGCATCCATAATACGACAGCACGCGACAACACGAGGCGGGCGAAGGGGGGGGTGCTGAGTGATATATGCTCCCGATTCAAACATGACTGTCCGCAAACGAAGTTGCCCTCATTTTTTCTACATCCCGACTTGGACTGGCGCACCGTCGGACCCCGGTCGCCAACCTGTCCAATCTAATTACCACTCCTATAATACATTTTGCTTACACCGTATGTACGCTACCGGAGGAGGTAACACTCCGTATTTCTCCATGTGAAATAATTATCGTATCCGTATCGTACAACGGGGGCCGCGGGTGCGTGCGTGCCTCGAGGGAGGGCGGACCATCCATCCATCCCTCACGAAAGCGCCGCATCCGCCGAGAAACTGCTGCCGCCCCCGACATCATCGTCCGCGTCATCGCTGTCGTCCGTCAACCGCCCAATCAGCTCCTCGTACGAAGGCCGGAATGGCCACTGCATGAACGCCTCCAGCAGCTCCGCCCACTGCGTCTCGTTCAGCGCCCGCGCGCATATCTCCGCCTGGCCCGTCCCCGGCATTCCGCCCCGCGCCGAGTCACGCAGGCTCGGGCAGTGCTGGAGGATCCCCTCCCCCGCGCCCGGCCATATGCGCTCGAGCGAGCTGCTCAGCGGCTCCAGGCTCGTCGCCATCAGCGACCGCTGAATCAGCTCCAGAATGTCCCCCGCCCGCGACGACTCCGGTCCCGTCTCCCGGAACAGCGGGTGCATCGCCTTGGGTTGGATGTCGAGCAGTGTCGCCTCCACCGTCGGGTAGAACTCCTCCGCCCTCACCGCGAGCGGCTCGTACGGCCGCCTGTCCCAGAGCAGCGCCGGCGGGTCCTGCCGGAAGACGTGCATGTTGTCCCTGACCAGCCGGAAGTCCACCATCGGGTTCTTGCCCAGCAGCTTTACCTTTTCGTTCCACGCCCGATCACGCTCCGCGAGCTCCGCCTTCGGCACCGAACCCTCGCGCTGCAGCCTGTCCAGCTCGTACATCTCCTCGAGGAGCACCTTGAACTCCCTGCTCTCCTCCTGGTGACGCGCCCGCTGGCTACGCAGGAAACTGAGGCGCTTCCAATCCTTTGACTTGTAGTTCTGCTCAATCTCCCCCGCCGCGAACGCGCGCTCCATCTCCTCCAGCTCCGCGAGGTACGCCCGCTGAAGCTCGGGTATCATTTCCTCCGTGTACTTCTTCCCGTCCGCGCGCGCGTACGCCTCCGCGCGCTTCGTGCTCTCCATCTTGCGGCCCTCGGGTATCTCGAACCCGTTCTTCTTCATCCGCTCCAGCGTCGCAAGCGTGCTGTCCACCTCGATCCACCTGTCTCTGACGTACCAGTCCTTGGTGGTCGGGTCCAGCAGCGCGTCTTTGGCCGCCACCTCGGCCATCCACTCGCACGATGTCTCTGCGTCAAAGGCCGATGCCCGCCGGCTCTGCACATTCCTCGAGATGAAGGATTTGTGGTCGTCCGCGCCCGTCCAGATGAGCATACGCACGAGTCCGTATTTCTGAAACAGCTGAGCCGAGCGGATGCTGCTCAGCAACTGGAACAGCACGAGCTGCGTGACCGACTCGAACCGGCGGTACCGCCTCTTCGGGAAGAAGGACAGGTTTGCCGTCACGAGCAGCGTGTCGTTGCGCTGCGGCGGGACGTCCCGCCCGGACGACTGCGGGGTCTGGTTCGGTATATGTTTGAGCACCTGGTTGAGCTCCTTCCAGAGGATTCCGGACTGCGGTATCAGCTGCGTGTTCGGCCGGGAGAGGATCGGTTCGAGAAAGGGCCGGTAGAAGTCGTCATCGGGTTCCATGAGGACGTGGGAGCGCGGCTGCAGGACGTCGTGGAGTTTGCGGCTCCAGAGGCCTGCGCCGGGGTTAATATCGACGAGGTCGCATCCAACGTGGCGCTGGAGGGTAGGGCCGAGGTATTTCAAAATATCGTCTGTATATAATTCATCATTAGCAACTACGTTCGCGTTTCGGGGTGGGGAGGCGGGCGGATTGGCCGTACCACATAGCTTCTCGTCCACAATGTTGACGCGCGACTTGTCGCCCTTGGGAACAAGCCGCTTTTCTGGATCGGGGCGCCGTTTTTGCCGTGTTTTAGCATCTCCTACGGCCGCCCTTTTGATCGCTTTTTCTATCCTCGGGTCCCACAAGCCCGTCTTCGCAAGCTCCTTGGCCAAGGGTGTCGTTTGGTTAAGGCGGGCATAGGAGAGCTTGGCTCGGGTCGTCGTCGCCGCCCCTCTGACGAAGCTCCGCGCTACACATGGCGCAAGAGGAGACTTTGCCCAAGCGTGTCTTGACGTGGACAACATCAGTGGATGGGTTTGTGTTGAGGTGATTTGCGTGGTCGAGGAGTGACATGCTGCGACTGGGTTCGGGGTCAGGTAGGAAATATTCTGCCGCGGCTCACCGGAGTGGCGGGCCCGCATCCTTATCGATAAGAGCTGCCGTAGTGGGGCCGGTGGTCCGTTGTTCCGGACGCTGGTTGTCGCCGGTCAGTACTCTGAGGTTGACTGAGGTTAACGCGCTGCTTTATTTTCTGATTTTTTAAATGGTTGGTTTATGGCTCTTTGAAATATTTTTCATTCTTATAACGAGGATGTATAATACCATAAGATCTTGCCAATTTGTAAAACATCGAATTGCTTTCCAAGTTTACTGTCGCATTTTAACAAGACCCCAAACCATTGCTTGACGACAATACGCATGTCTACACAACGTTTAGGTTCTTTTGAACAGAGACATAAACTGATAAGCAGTCCGCCTCTGGTGGTAACTGCAATTCTCAGGTTTGGGCCAATCCAAATTACAAAGCAGATCCTTCGGGTAGCTCTTACGGCAGATTAGCGGCATCTTTGCCAAAGCCGATCAACAACCCAGAACCCTTAACCAACCAAACGCCAACTGTTCCACCTAAAAGGTGGCACCTAAATATGCATTGTATGTAACCACTGGTTTACTGAACATATGTCGTGATTGTCTTGTAGCAGGGCGCGCGACACAGTCATTACGTGACCCTGTGCTGCTAGTAATCATCTAGAAGTCAACTACAGCCTAGGAGATTTTTATTTTGATTTGTCCACATTAAATAGATTGATGAATTGTGTTGGAACTACGCGGAATGTTATTTTTGATGTTTCCGAGCAAATGAGTCGGAAGAGGCTGCATTGGATGCAATCTTGTCACAAGCAACGGATATGGGTTGGCCGCGACTTCCTACCTGCATACCCCCAAGGCGTGCAACTGATGTTGAGACAAAAGAATTATCTTTGCATTTATGAGTTTTCAGAAAGCTGGCAGACTGAGGCTTCTACTTGGTATCTGTTAATACACGAGTGAGGAGTATGGTCCTAGGCTAGATTAGGGCTAGAGACTACTTATCAAAACTATATTTTCAACTAGCTCTCAAAGGCTCCGAGTTCGTTTAGTTTGTCATTAAACAAACCAGTCTATGCCTTGTTACGAAGAGAGCTTGATTGTGATAGCTAAACTCAGTTTTGCGAGCCTAGTCAGGGCTGCAGGCTGATTGCAATTGTTAGAATCAACCCTGATATCAAGTGCTCAATTAACTTAGCCATCGGAACTGCCGGAAAAATCAAACATCTAAACTCAGTTGGTCACTAACAAAGAAAGTTGCTAGTGGTCATCTCTGCTTGTATTTGCTTTGCAATGCACATTAAGGAGAGAATTTAGTCACACTTAGTAAACCTAACCCTTCAGAAATTGCAAGTATCTGCTGCGAAAGTGTGTTCTGATTTCCACTTTGCGCCAATTGCAATTTATTAAGGGAATTGATAGGGACGCATCACGAATTGATAGGGACGCATTATCCTTAGGGACGCATCACATTCTAAGGTTGTAATTAGCTCAAAATTTTATTGTTAGTGCATCCGAATTCTGCCATCATCTAATAAAGTATCTTTCTTATCTTCTTAGCCTATCCCTTCATAACTACGAAAGCGTATTAGATATATTTAATTTATTCTCCTTTATAACGTTAAGATGTCTACCTCTACAAGTTAATCAAGGCCTTAATCGCGTCGCCGACCTAGTAGCTCTAGTATATATAATCAATTGCCTTCTCCTAAGCGCTAACGCTATACTATCTTAGTTAGTAGTAATACTACTATTAGTCAATTCTATAAGGCTAGCGATCGTAAGGGTTAACCTAACCTAATCTCTAAGATTCTACCTAAATAATTATAGTAAGATTCCGATATAAGCTATAACCCTTAAGGAGATAAATTATATCTTCTATATTCCTTTCTAAAAAGGATAATATATATATAGCGTATAATTTTACCTAAACGTTAACTAAAAGAAAGCTAATTAGTATTATAACTTAAAAATTAACCCTTATGTTACGACCCGTAAACAAGGATAATAGCTAAACGACCTACTTAGGCGTCAAGCGGCTAGAATAAGACATTTATACTATAGGATCACGGGAATAACAGGGACTTACTTAGGAACGGAAGAACTATAGTATAAGTTACGTAATAATAAGATAAGACTAAGCAGGTAGTATAGGTTACTAAGCGCTTAGTTAAAGCTACTAAGCGTTTACTAACGATTACTAATCGCTTACTAATACCTAATTAGTAATTAGCAATAAGATATAAAGACTATCTAAGACTTATATATAGTATAACCTAAGCTTAGCCTATAGTCAGACTTCTATAGCTTTTTAGTAATCAACTTTATATTTATCTTTAAGATACTTTTAGCTTACCTTTACTACGAATAACTTATTAAGTCTAAGACTAATTACCTTAGCTTCTAACTACCGATTTACAATATAGCTTATAACTTATAAACTAGATTTACGATATGATAATACTATTTACTAGTATTAATCCCTAGCTTCTATTAGCCAACCCTACTATCGGATAGCTAACCGTAATACTTTAATTACTTTTATTTAGTAAGTTAACTATTAATACCTACTAAATAGTATAGAATGTCTTCCCGCGCCTTTGTTAAATCTCTTACCCTTAGATCTTCGTCTACTTCTAGAAGAAAAGCTCCTTAAAGCCAGCCTAGGAAGTTAAGGATTAGAAAATAAAGGACGACTTAGAAAGCGAAGACGATACCGAAGAACTTAAGCGATAGCTTGATAAAACTATTAAGGATTTTAAGGAGATACGCGATATATTTAACTAAAACGCTACTACTCTTAAGGAACTTTAGGAGCAAGCGCGCAAGACTTAGGAACTTAAGAAGGAAGTCAATACCCTTCAAGCTACTACTAACGTAATTTCCGCTCTAGTCGAAGGATACGAACGCTTTAAGCTTAATACCCCTTCTACCTTCGACAGGACCTTAAGATAACTTAAAAGATACTTAGTTTAGGTATAAACTTATTAAGCCTTCTATATTAATACTTTCTAAAACGATACCGAACGTATAGTATATATAGCTACTTTCTTACAAGGAAAAGCCTTTGCTTAGTTTAAGCTTTTATAATAAGAATAGCTTAATAACCTAGTTAAAAAATATAGCGAAAAAGTAAAAAGCATCTTCTTTAGCTTCGCAAGCTATATTAAAGCCTTAAAATCCTTCTTCCTTAACCTTAATAAGCAAAAGCAAGCTAAGCAAGACTTATTATACTTATAATAAACTAAGTTAGCTATACTTTATACTACTAAGTTTAGACGATTAGTTATAAGACTTTATATAATTAACGAAAGCAAAGTCTTCGCCTTCTACTAAGGACTTAAAGATAATGTTAAAGACAAAATAGCTAAGTTAGAAATACCTTTTAGTTTCCTTACTTACGTTAAATATACTATTAAGATCGATAACTGCTTTTATAAACGACGAAAAGAACGAAGAGAGAAAAGACAAAACCTAAACTTAAGACGTAAGTATTAATAATAGCCTTAATATAAGTTTAATAACTAGTAGAATAATAATAGACCTCGTAATAACTAAAATAATACCTAACAAAATACTTCCTATAGATAATATAGTAAACTTATAAACCTTAGTACTATTACTAAGAGTAACGATAAGAAACCTTAAAACCCTAAGTATTATAATTATAAAAAAATAAGATATATTACTAAAGACTATAGATAACCTAAGAAGCCTAACTAGAAGCTAATACCTAAGCAAACTAA
Source organism: Colletotrichum truncatum (assembly GCF_014235925.2). NCBI lineage: Eukaryota > Fungi > Ascomycota > Sordariomycetes > Glomerellales > Glomerellaceae > Colletotrichum > Colletotrichum truncatum. The sequence goes on along the minus strand of NW_027222401.1, from coordinate 4,267,135 downwards.
GCAAGCTAGTATAGCAACTAAGACACCCTACGCATCCCTATCGTAGACAGGATGCTATAACGATAAATGCTTTATATACCTTAGTAATAAAGAAATAATAAGATACTAGCCTACTAGCAAAACCCTTACAATAGCCTCCTAAGCTAATAGCAAGATAATTAGAAAAACTACTAAACAACTTAACAAGATACTATAAGTATAATAACTTAAACCTATAGGCTTATTAGCCTTACGTATTACCTTAAAGCAAGCTACTTATAATAATCCTATAGGTTATGATAAAGAAACCTAATAAAGGATTAGAGACTCCGAAGCATAAGTTTAATACGAAATAAATCAAATTAAGGAATTCGAGAACAAAGAAGATTTAGATAAGGAACCTAAACATTAGTATAACCCCCTAACTAAATAACAAATCCTTAGTCTTACTAGCAACTAGACGTTCGGAGAAGGAGAAGATTTACTTTATAACTCAGATAAACCTCGTAACGTTACCTACTAACGTACTTAGACGGAGATTGCTTATAAGCTTATCCTTAGTATAGACGATACTAGCTTTAAAAAGGAACCTAAGAAAGATAATACCCCCGAACGTATTATATATAAGTAAGTAAATTAGCATAATAATAAGCAATTTATCAAACTTTATAATATACTAAATATAAGACCTAAGATATACTATACTTTATAACTTAGGATCGAAGATTACCCCTACCTTAGAATTATAAACCTAAGCTATCGCTACCTCTTTTAAGCCTAGTACTTCTTCGACTATTATAAGACGTATAACGTACATGATAAGCGAGTGAGACAGACAAGCGAGTGAGACAGTAAACCAGACCTTCGCGACAATAATATCGAAATCTATAACAAGAAATCTTAGATTGATTAATACTACTCGGATTCCTGTTCTTCGGATGTTTCCTCAATAAATTGACATGTTCTCGCGTTGTGGCCTGTATTCCCGCATACGCCACACCGACGATGAGTCGTCTCAGACCTCACTTTGCGACCACTACTCCGTCGCGTTTCCTCTTGTAGTTGCGTGTCTGCCTCTCTTTGCGACTGTATATCCTCTCCAGTAGATATAGTAAGACTTCCTCCTTTCTGTAGACGTGTTTTCTTAGCCCTTCGACGCCGACTTAATATTGCATTCTCCTCTCGAAGGATTTGAACCTCTGACTCTAGTAATGCTACCCGATGCCCTAGTCCTTCTGTCCCTCTGGCTAGCTTACTCACAGCACTATAAATTGATGCTGGAGAGCTGCTTCGGTGGCGTGAGATTCGACTCTTAATAAAAGTAGACTGTGATCTTGCTTCGCTTGGGTTGCTCGGCGTCCTAGAGATCCAAGGGTCTGGTGTCTGAGGGACCCCCTCCTCAGGCGTTGGCGTTCGGAACTTTACATCCAGCTTTGAGAGAACACTTTCTGCATTCAAAGGGACAAGTCCAGCTCCTCGGAAACCTCCCTGGATATTTTTCCTCGTAAAAGACTGCTTAAAAGCTTCGTGAAATGCTGCAAAGAAATCTTCCTTCGAGATATGGGTTGTGCCTCGCCGCATCTTATTCTCAATTTGCCGACCGTAGGCATTCTTTAACGGCTGAAAACAACCAACATCTAAGGGTTGAAGTAGATGAGACGAGTGAGCCGGCATGCACAGTGTAATAATGTTGTTTTCTTGACAAAAGAGCTCGAAGGCTGCGGAGTGGTGACTTTCATGACCATCAACAACGAGGAGGCGATATTTCCCAGACGTACGTGGTTTTGTATAAATGTCGAAGTGTCTGATCCAGTCAATACCTCTCTCGTTTGTTGTCCATCCATTTTCAGACGTTGCAATAGCCCAATCGCCCGGAAGAGAGGTTTCTGTATACCAGCTTGAGAGGTGATACTGGCCTGCAACGATGATGTATGGCGGGATGCTCTCCCCTTGGGAATTAATAGCCTGGATAACTGTAACCCATTCCCTATTGCCAGGCTGTGTCATCTTCGTATTTGAACGCCTTTCAGCACTTGTAACAACCATTCCAGAAGCAATAACGCCCATCATAAAGCCGGTCTCATCAAAGTTGTAGATATCAGCATCAGCAATACCATACTTCGCAATTGTATTCTTCACAAGCGAAAACCAGCCACGAATCACCTCTGGATCTTCGCATTGAGCTCTCTTATAGTCATACTTGCGAAAGAAACGCGTCCTAAGCTGTGGTTGTCGCTTGACGAAATTAGAAGCCTAGCGCTTCCCAACTGGAGGCGCGTCGCGCTCTGCGAGAAGTCGATTGGCCATTTCTTCCACACCACTCAGCCGGGGAGGAAATGATCGCGCATCTAGGTCGAGAATATACTCAACTATTGTCTTCTCTTCTAAATCTGATAAATTCCGTGAATTAGGCATGCTGTCGCGTCGTGAGACTATTCCCTTTAGTCGCCGGCTTAATGTTGCGTGACTGACTGTATAGAGTGCACCTGCGGCCCGAGCACTAAGTTTTGGGTCATTTCTCATTGCTTGAAGGGCAATTTGTAACCTTCTTTCAATACTAGCTGATTCCATGATTTATTGTAGAGGAAAAGGTGCCGGTCGCGTCAAGGTGCGACGGTCGCGGTTTACTGTCTCACTCGCTTGTCTGTCTCACTCGCTTATCATGTACGTTATAAGAGAAAAATACGAATACTACTTCTAACTTAAGAAATATAATAATACCCCCCTACGAAACGTCTATACTACCTATACTTTTATAAGGTAGAAACTTAGGAAGTTCGATAGCAATATCGCTATATTTACTCCTAGCTAACAATACCTTATAAGGTATACTTATAATAAAAACATAAAGTAAGAAGAATATCGAATAGATAAATACCTTATCTATATAACCTAAAAAGCAAAAGCCTATAGACTCTTATAAAAAGGATTAAGCCTCCTAAGGCTCCGATTCTAAGAAAACCGCCTTACGAAAGCATAATAAGAAAGGAAGTATATTACCTACCTAAGATAACTAAAGTAATTAAAAAACTAGACTTACTTACTAATAAAAGACTAAGATAGGTAATAACGATAAAGTCTATTTATCTAATATCCCTAAACTAGAAAGTATACTTATAACTTATAATTACTATTAACAATACGATAACTATTATGCTTATCGATAGTAAAGCCGAAATAAATTTTATATTACCTTAAATAATAAACCGACTATAACTACTATAGTAGAAGAAGGAATATATATACTAGCTTAGTAATATAGAAGGAGAATAAGTCTAGTATAAAAGAGGAACTATTAAAAACAAGACTACGCCTTTCGAGATAAGTTACCTAAATCGAAACGAATAACTCTAATTCGATATTACTAAACTCGGTATATACGATATTATATTAAGAATACTATAGTTAGAAAAGAATAACTTATAAATAGATTAGAAAATAAGCTAACTTTATTAAGATAATAACGATCTAGTCCCTAAGCAGCCTTATAAAACCTAAGCTTTAAATAGATCTACCTATTAAAAAATAGCAAAACGATATATCTACTACCTTAAGGCAAAAAAAGCTATATTACGACTATTAAAGCAAACGGATCTTAAATAAAAAGACGATCTACTTCTATCTATCTTAGAAGAATATAAAGTCTATAAAAAACTCTTCGTAGCCGAACTAGAAACTAGATTACCTAAATATACGAATTTCGATTACGAAATCCTTATTAAGGAGGGGAAAGAACCTAAGTTTAATAAAATTTATAAACTTAACCTAATAGAAATAAAAGCCTTTAATAAATACCTTAACGAAAACCTTAAGAAAGGCTATATTAAAGAATTAATATTACTAATAAGAAGCTTAATCCTATTTATATTAAAAAAGAATAGAAAACTACGACTTTATATCGACTACTAAATACTTAACGAAATAATAATTAAAAATCAATACCTACTATTATTAATCGAAGAATTATAACGACTTTTCTACGAAGCTAACTATTTTATAATACTAAACCTTAAAGGTATTTATAACCTTATTAAAATAAAGCAAGGAGAAGAATAGAAGACTACCTTTAGAATACGTAAAAGATATTTCGAATACCTTATTATGCTTTTCGGTCTTACTAATACCCTAGCTACTTTTTAAAATATAATTAACTAAGTTCTTAAGAAATACGTAGATATCTTTATAATCGTCTACCTTAACAATATCTTTATCTTCTTACTAACGATAGAATAATATAAGGAGTATATATACCTCGTACTTTAAGCCTTTTAAAATGCTAAACTCTTAGTTAAACCTAAGAAAAGCATATTTTATACTTAAAAAGTAAAATACCTTAAATTTATTATTACTTCTAGATATATTAGCATATCTAAAAAAAAAGTTTAAGCTATTAAAGAATAGCCGATACTAATAAACCTTAAGGAAGTCTAAGGATTCCTCGGATTTATTAATTTTTATTAAAAGTTTATTAGACTTTATAAAAAAATCAATATACCCTTTATAAACCTTAGTAGAAAAGACTAACCGTTTAAATAGAAAGAAAAATAAGAAACTACCTTTTAGATAATTAAAGACTATATTACTAGCAAACTAGTCTTAATAATTCCTAACCTACTAAAATAATTCGAAGTAGAAATAGACGCCTTAGACTTCGCGCTAGGAGTATAATTATCTTAATAAGACTTAAAAAGACGCTTATACCCTTATAGCTTCTTCTTACGTAAGCTCCGCGGATTAGAACTTAATTACTAGATCTATGATAAGGAACTTATAATAATTATTAAAGCATTTAAGGAATAGCAACCCTAACTCTTAGGAACTATCTACTAAGTATTTATATATATAGACTATAAAAACCTAGCCTACTTTACTACTTTAAAGGAACTTAATAAATAATAAATTAGATAGTTAAAATTCCTTTCGGAATTTAATTTCTAAATTATCTATCGGAAAGGATTAAAGAACGGCAAGGCCGACGCCTTTAGCCGACGACCGGACTACGACGTCCTAATACCGAAAGAAACCTAGGTAATTCTTAAACATAATAATAACAAAGACTTAGTACCTACTACGAAAGCTTTTATAATAACTAGACGATCTATAGTTAGCCTACCTAGCAAACTAGATAATAAAGCTATTATAAAGTTTTATAGCCTGCTAGTATACGGTTACTAAGGAATTATAAAGACTTAAAAACGATTATAATAATAATATAGAGAAAAGGTTATTAAAAAACATATTATAATAGCGATTAAGGATTATAAGGTTTGCTTTAAAAGCAAACTAGCCTAATACTAACCTTATAGATTGTTATAACCTTTACCTATACTATAAACCGCTTAGTACTTTATATTACTCGACTTTATTATTAAATTACTAAAGTCTCGAGAACCCTTTACGGAAGTCTACTTTAATAGCGTTCTCGTTATCGTTGATAGACTTACGAAGTATACCTACTTTATCCCGTATAAGGAAGTAAGCAACGCTAAAGAATTCGCCTATATAATTCTTAAGTATATTATTACTAACTATAGCATACCTAAGGAAATTATATTAGATAAAGACAAGATCTTTACTTCTAAATTTTAGAAGTTACTTACTATATAACTTAGCATCGACTAGAAAATATCTACTATATTTTACTTATAAACCGATAGATAAATAAAATAAATTAATTAGATCCTCGAAACCTACCTCTATACCTATGTTAACTATAACTAAGATAATTAGGTAGTATTATTACTAATAGCCTAATTCGCTTATAATAGCATAATAAGAAAAAGCATTAAGGAATCACCTTTCTACCTTAACTACGGATTTAAACTAACTATATACGGAGAACTACGATTAGGCATGTCTATAGTAATTAAGGCTATCGCTATAGCTAACTAAATCAAGGAAATCTAAGATAATATACGAAAAGAACTCGAATTTATATAATAACGAATAATACGATTTAGTAATAAACAAAGGATTAAGGGACTAACCTTAAAAGAAGGAGATAGCGCCTATCTTATATAGCGAAATATTAAAACGAAACGACTAAACGATAAGTTAGATTTTAAGAAACTTAGACCTTTCAAAATCTTCTAAAAAGTTTTACTAGTTAACTATAAACTCGACCTACCTAACATAATAAAATATTTTCTAACATTCTATATTTCGCTACTCGAACTAGCCTTATAAGGATTATAAATAAACGATCTTATTATAATAAAAGATAACAAACTAAAGTATAAAGTAAAACGAATTATCGACTATATTAAAGAACTAGAAGGATACTAATACCTTATCAAATAGAAAAGGTATAGTTACGAAGACAATATATAGGAACTAGCTAAAAATATTACTAATATAAAAGATAAACTCGCGACTTACTAGTAATAATACTAAGAACGAGAAACGACGCTAGTAGCGCTAGCGCTACTAACCCTAATAGATAATACTAGTTACTAACGTATTAGATACTTATATAGACATGTTAGACTACTAGTAGAAGCAGACAGACTGCGATAAGGAAAACTATTTATTTACCTAGGAATACCTAAACCTAATTAAGACTCCCCTAATAAGAAGTTTAGAATACTTAGATTCTAATTACTAAAGATAGCATCTAGGTTTACTATACTAAAAGCACTTACCGACTATGCTTTAAGAACTAAGGAAGACTTAGTAAGAGAAGGCTTTACTACCCCCTCTTTAGCTACTACTAAGGTCTCCTTATAACCTTTTTTAAATACTATTCGCTTAGCCTTGCGAATACGATCTAACTTTATAAATACCTTATTTACTTTAGCTTACGCCTTTTATAACGCCTTTATCCTTTTTCGAAATAATTCCTTGGTTTCTTCTTCCTTATCGTCTAAACGCTAAGATTTAACTATTAAACGTTTTACTATATACGAATTAGCATAAGTAAAAAACAAATAGACTTAAAACTATATAAACGTTAATAGATCGTATTATTAAAAGCGTTATACGAATGATAAGTACTGCCTACCGCGACATACTTTCTATAAACTAAGGAACTAGGTAGTATTTTATAGCATAATCCCTTAGACTAATAGCGACGATAAGGTATAACCTTAAACCCGTTCTCCGTAATGTTAAGGGAACGATAATAACGACGAAAAGTAGAAATCGTAGGATTTTTAGAAACGCGACCTAATATAGTATTAGTATTATAAGTAAATTAGGAAGTATAATTAACAGATCCCTAACCTAAGACTAACGACCTACTTATGTTAGGTCTTAAGGATAAGACCTTTAGAGAGAGGACTTAATATTACGACTTATAAATAAGGATAATAGCTAAACGACTTACTTAGGCGTTAAGCAGCTAGAATAGGATATTTATACTATAGGATTACGGGAATAATAAGGACTTACTTAGGAATAGAAGAACTATAGTATAAGTTACGTAATAATAAGATAAGACTAAGTAGGTAGTATAGGTTACTAAGCGCTTAGTTAAAGCTACTAAGCGCTTACTAACGATTACTAATCGCTTACTAATACCTAATTAGTAATTAGTAATAAGATATAGGGATTGTCTAAGACTTATATATAGTATAACTTAAGCTCGGCTTATAGTTAGACTTCTATAGCTTTTTAGTAATTAACTTTATATTTATCTTTAAGATACTTTTAACTTACCTTTACTACGAATAACTTATTAAGTCTAAGACTAATTACCTTAGCCTTTAACTACCGATCTACGATATAGCTTATAACCTACGAACTAGATTTACGATACGATAATACTATTTACTAGTATTAATCCCTAGCTTCTATTAGCAGACCTTACTATTAGATAGCTAACCGTAATACTTTATAACCTACTTTAGATTAGTTCTTTACTATTCTAAGCCTTATTTAAAAGGTTGTTAAGATAAACCGACGTCTTATGCATACTCTCCTCTAATAATATAAACGCGTTCGTCGATATCGTAAGGCTTAAGGCTACTTACTATACCCTTTAGATATATCCTTAATTAGTAAGTCTCCTCCTCCTCTACCTTATTTACCTCCCCGATAAAGCCTAGAAGTAATAGCGATACTATCTTCTCTAAGTACTTTATTCCTTACTATAAGCAAAAGGTCGAAATCACCTACCCCCAAAACTATTCTAAACCTACTAATCCCTAGCAAACTAGAAGTAATAATTAAAACCTTCCTCGACCGAGTTAATAAATTTATAAAAAAGCATAGATTTAGGATTGCAAAGTATAATAGATACTATCGTAAAAGACGTATAATTCGCTATATACTTCGTTACGATCGATTTAGGCTACTAAAGCAAGGTAGAGGTATTAGCATCTAAGCCTACGTATCTCGGAAGTATAATTACTAATAGCAAATTATTACTAAAGTAATAGAAGAGGGGAAATAGCTTTTACGTTAGTATTCTAACCTAATATATAGCTAGCATAATTATATCCCTAGCTTAGCATTATCTATATACCTATCTTATAAAAAGTTAACTAAGCTTATTAAGGATATAGTTAAGACTATTAGTCGGTAGGTTAGTATTTAGGTATATATTACGGCTAGCTAGTAATAGTAAGGTTTTTACTAATAGAAGTTAAGGCTACGATACTAATAATAGGTCTTGTATCGTATATAGGTATGTCGTATTAATAGATCAAGGGTTAGGGTAAGGTAATTAGTCTAATACTAAGTAATAAGGTATAGTAATATTATAAACTATAAGCTAAGCTAAAAGTTATCGAGGATAAATTATAAGTTAATTACTAAAGAACTATCTAAAAGGTCTTAAGCAAAGCTTAAGTCCTAATCTATATATAAGTCTTTAATAATCGCGTAATAGATCTTAATAAGCGCTTGTTATATACGATAAGTACTTATTACTAAAGGTAAGCGCTTACTTCCTTAGCTAGGCGCTTATTATATTATCTTATCTCTACGTAACCTATATAATAGTTCTTCCTTTCTAAGGTTTTTTTATTACCTTATCCTATATCTTATATATAAATACCTTATTCTAGCTACTAACCTAGGTAGGTTTATTAACCTTTTATTAAGCATAACAAATAGGTTGTAATATTAAGTCTCCCTTAGAAGGTTTAGCTTCTAGACTTAATATAAGTAGGTTGTTTTACTAAATCTATTAGTTTTTATATTTCTTTCCTTCTTTTACTAATAAGATATTAGAAGAAACTTCTATACGTAGCGTTACTTATTTACGCTATCTTTGCTATATATTTAGAATTATCTATAAGGGTTATAACGCTACTATGCCTTATTGTTAGAAGTATAAGTATATTATACTTCTATTTTACTTATTTATCCTATTTAGTCTTATCTAAGACTTAGTAGGACTTACAAAAGTAACTAGCTAAGAATGGCTGCTTGCTAGTTTAAACATATGATATTCAGATCCCTATGGAATACTCTTTTTAACCTTATCTAAAAGTCTATTTAGTTAAAGAAGATTCTAGTCTGATTTATAAGCTGCTTTATAAGCTAGTTGACGTATATACTTACGTATACTAAACCTAGCTTATAGCTTCCTATATTAGCTATTATAGGCGACGTTATACTACTATATAACTAGCCTAATTCTCTCCCTTAGCTAGCTATTAGTTCCTCAACCAACTCAGCTTCAATATAAGCCTATACATTCTTTACTATTAAAGCCCTACTTCATAAGTACAAGTTCCCTTACTCTAATACCCTGTTATAAGGATATCGTACTATCTACGAGATTCCTACCTACCGTTCCAACAGGTTATGAGCCCAGCGGAGTAATAACTTTACTTATTCTTTTATCCTCAACTCTTCGGTTATTAAATATCTTAAACTCTATTTTATTCCTATAAACAATATAAGTTTTAGGAATTTATATTTATTATTCTTTTAAACCGTATATTATTATAACGGTTATTATTATAACGGCTATATTCCCCTAAGACGAAAAGTCTAAAACTTTAACTCTATTCTAGTACTATTAAGGCAGACGAAGTGTAAGTCCTTAGTACTACTAAATACGAGACTATTAAGGGGATTACGTCTTAGAAACTATTATTCTAAGATATTACTTGCTGCTTTTAGTGCTTATATACCCTATTATAAAGGCATATCCTAGGGCTTAGCACTTAATAACAAGGCAAAATACCTGTTATTTACTCAAGGCATAGCTCCTTAGTATCTTCAGCAGCCTATTAAGGGATAAATTCCCTATATTATAAGCAGTTTTTGGGCTATAAGTCCCCTATCTCAAGGGCAATAAGTACCCAAGGGCTATAAGTCCCTATATTTAAGGGCAATAAGCACCCTATTAAAAGTCAATATGTCTTCGACTACTACGACTACTACTACTGCTATAAGAGCCGTTACAGGCTGTTTAATGCCTGAAAATCAACGATTAAAGGGTATAGATAACTGGAATACCTGGATTACTACCCTTCAAATCTATTTTAAATTGCTGAATTTATCCCAATACTTTGAGGATCAAGAGAAATATTCAGCTATAACCGAAGAGCAAAAATCACAAGCCTTACTAGTTATAAGGCAAAATTTACAGCCAGAACCTCTTAGCCTGGTTTTTAATAATAAAGACCCAGCAGAAGCCCTAAAGTTACTAAAGGATACCTATGAAGGTTCCGGGCCGGTTCTAAGGCAACAGCTATATCTCGAATTCCACGCTATTAAATTCGAGGATTATAGCTCTTTAAATCTATTTATTAGCTCTTTTAAGGCTTATTTATCTAAATTAGCCTCTGTAGGAGCAAAAATCGAGACTATAGACCAAAATACGGTCTTTATAGCTGCCTTATCAAAATCATTTCCTATTTGGGCTGAAAGGCAAAGGGCTGCCTTACGTTCTAAAGAGATACCTACTTTAGAAGCCCTTATTACGGATATATTAGATGAAAATAGGCGTGATGAGGACACCCCTATGTCTAATTCCTATATCCATAGGCAACAGTCTCAACAACGGTCTAAAAAGACTAAGAGGTCTAACTATAGACCTAATGCCTTTAAAGGCAATAATAAAAGGGAAAACCAACAGCCTCCTAGCAACTCCTACTCTTTCTATAATTTAGAATATTATAGTGGGATTGATGCTAGTTACTTTAATAAGAGGCCTAATAGCCCTAGTTCTAGTTCTAGTCCTAAGAACTGGTGGCTGTATGATTCCGGTTCTACTGTTCACATAGCTAACAGTAGAGAATTCTTTACAGCCTATACTTCTAAAGACAACCTCCCAGAAGTCAAAACAGGCGCTGGACCTATAAAACCTAAGGGCCAAGGTACTATAGACCTACCGCTCTACTTTAAAGGTCAAAGGTCAACTATTAGGCTTGAACAAGCCTTATATATACCGGATTTCACTATAAATACTATTTCAGGTCTAAGGCACTATCTCTCAGGAGGCTATATTAACGGGAATTATTTATATACCCCGTCTCACAAAGCCTTTGCTGCCTTAAATATCCCTAAAAGGGGATTTTTCCTATCTATATATGGGAAATTAGAACCTGATATTCATAGTTTGAGGAATAAAAAGACGAATAAGTCCTCCTCAACTAATAAGACTAAAAAGTCTACTACCTCTAATTATAACGAGGTTGATTTATCCTCTAGAATCGATGAACTTTCCGATTCTGAAGCCTCTAACTATATGGCTTTTGAGGAATTACAAGGTAACCCTAACCCTAAGGGTCTAAAGGGTCAAAATAACCCTAATCTTAAGGGTAATAACCCTACTAATCCTACTATGGATTGGCATAACAAATTAGGACATCCTAGTTACTCTTACCTATATAAGACAACTAAGATAACTAAGGGGATTCCTATCAACCAGCTTAAAAAGGACGATTTACAGTGCCCTAGCTGTGAGAAAGCTAAGTTAACTAGACAACAGTCTATAGTTAACTATAACAGGGCTACTAAACCTCTCGATCGACTATGTATCGATACGATTAAGATTACGCCTTCTACTATAGCTGGGAATATCTACGCTATCCCATATACTGACGATTATACTAGCTATAGAGATATAGATTTCAGTCCTACTAAGGATAAAATCTTATCTCTTGTACAAAATAAGCTAGAATATTATTATACGCAGTATAACCAGTACCCTAAGTCATTACGAATTGATAATGGTACTGAATTCGCTATAAGCGAATTAGAAGCCTATACTAAACCTAAAGGGATAGTTATAGAGCTTACTACTGCATACACGCCAGAACAAAACGGTATAGCTGAACGAGCAAATCGAATCATAGTTGAAAAGGCTAGAACTATATTACTAGCTTTAAAACTACCTCTATTTCTATGGGATGAAGTCTTTAAAGCTGTTATTAAGTTATTAAACTATACAGCTACTTCAAGACTCCCTATTACACCATACGAGGCATTTTTCAACTATATATTTCCTAATAAGGATAATCGACCTGATTTATCTTCCTTATATAACATAGGAGATTCGGTCTATATATATTATCCTAAGGAAAAACAAGTCAAATCGAATAAGGTTTATACCTATACTCAAGAGGGCATATACCTCTATACAGAGGCAACGAATATTCATATTATATACTGCCCTACTAAGCCTTATAAATCACGAATCATAAGGGCTACTCATATTCGTTTTATACGAAATACTATAAGAGAGGGGGAACAAGAGGCTCAAGATTCCTCTAAATCCATTACTTCTAGTATTTCTAAAGACGTCTCTAGAGACGTTAAAGAAGCTAAAGAAGTTATACCATCTAAAGACGTCTCTAAAGACGTTATAGTCTCTAAAGACTTTAAAAACAAAATCGAAATCAGGCTTCCTTCTATTAAGAACAAGGAGGAATATATAACTATTAAAGAGAATAACTATATTATTCACTATCTCTTTTCTAGTTACTATACTAAGGAACCGTCTACTATTAAACAGGTTCTTAAAAGCCCTGAAAAAGACAAATGGCTTAAAGCTATATATCAAGAGATTTCCCAACTTATCTCTAAAGGCACCTTTAAGGCTATAAATTCTAAGTTAGCCTCAACCCAGCCTATAACGGCTAGATGGGTATTTAAGCGGAAATTATTACCTAATGGAAAAATCGATAAATATAAAGCCCGCCTTGTGGCTAGAGGCTTTGAACAACGTTACGGAATCGATTATTTCCAGACTTTCGCTATAGGGTCTAACCCTACAACTTATAGGGTTTTATTTGCCCTTGCCGCCTATTACGATTGGGAAATTCATCATATCGATATCATAGGAGCTTTTTTAAACGGCGAATTAGAGGAAGATATCTATTTAGATCCCTCTAATATTCCTCTAGCTGAATTCTTTAAACAGAACCCTAAACAAAACACTATAGGATATAATCCTACTAGTAATCAGGTTCTAAAGCTAGAAAAAGCCCTATACGGCCTAAAACAGAGCCCTCGACAGTGGCAACTTAAGGTTAAGGCTATATTTAAACAACTAGGCCTACAACCTCTTAAATCCGACGAGGCAACCTACTATAATAATAATAAGGACAATCCTATTATCATAGTAACCCACGTCGACGATTTTATTATATTCGCTAAGAATCTTAACGAAATAAAGAAGCTTAAGTTATTGGTTTCTAAATTCGTTGAAATTAAGGATCTAGGCGAAATCAGCTATTTTCTAGGTCTCAAGATCACTAGAGATAGACCTAATGGGTCTTTACAAATCTCTCAAAGCCACTATATTCAACAAATCCTAGAAAACAACAACTTTAACGGCATTCAAGAGGCTATACGAGAGGCTATTTGGCTTCAAGGTCTCCTATCTGAACTAGGCTTTAACTATAAGCCGATACCAATCAAAACCGATAATAACGGAGCCCTAAACCTAGCCTATAACCCAGAATATCATAATCGAACAAAACACACGGCGATATACTATTATTATACTAGGCAAGAAGTAGAAAAAGGAAATATCTCTATATCCTATATTCCTTCTACTAGTATGCCGGCTGACGGGTTAACTAAGCCTCTATCTAGACCTAACTTTATTAAGTTTATTAAACTTATAGGTTTAGATCCTTCTTCTAGTATTAACTAGAATTACCCTTTTATCTTTTCTACTAAATAGTATAAAAGAGGGGGTGTTAGAAGTATAAGTATATTATACTTCTATTTTACTTATTTATCCTATTTAGTCTTATCTAAGACTTAGTAGGACTTACAAAAGTAACTAGCTAAGAATGGCTGCTTGCTAGTTTAAACATATGATATTCAGATCCCTATGGAATACTCTCTTTAACCTTATCTAAAAGTCTATTTAGTTAAAGAAGATTCTAGTCTGATTTATAAGCTGCTTTATAAGCTAGTTGACGTATATACTTACGTATACTAAACCTAGCTTATAGCTTCCTATATTAGCTATTATAGGCGACGTTATACTACTATATAACTAGCCTAATTCTCTCCCTTAGCTAGCTATTAGTTCCTCAACCAACTCAGCTTCAATATAAGCCTATACATTCTTTACTATTAAAGCCCTACTTCATAAGTACAAGTTCCCTTACTCTAATACCCTGTTATAAGGATATCGTACTATCTACGAGATTCCTACCTACCGTTCCAACACTATTAGTATTTCTTAGCCGAATTAGTAGGTTATTATCTTTTACCTTTTTCTCTTCTTTACTTATAAAGTCGGTTATCTATCTTAATAGTAAGTTTAGTATAGCTAAGAAAGTCTTTTAGTTTATCTAACTTAACGATCTCGTCTTTAACCTTATCTTTAAGTCTTAAGTAGAAGATAAATATCTTAGACTTATTAGTTATATCTAAGGTAGTGTAAAAGTATCGAAACTCGGTAGCATAGTAAATTACTAACTTAGTTTATCTAAGGTTATTAAGTTTCCTTTCTACCTTGCTATGTTTATCTAGGTCTTAGAATAGGGATTTAAGTATATACTCGAATCCTTTAAAGCTATCGAAAATATTATAAGTCTCTATATTATAGTTTTCTAACGTTTTGTTCTATTAGTAATTTTCTAAAAATAGTTTAAACTATTAAAAGGCTTTCCTATCTAGGAAGGTCGAAGCGTATAAAACTTTCTTAAACTTATTTCTAAAGTTAAAATAGTAAAAGTTATAATAATTCTTAAGTTAAATTAGGAATCCTTTAAGTTTATTAAAAGTATTATTATACTTACTTAAGGTATTAAAATAAAGCTTCTCTCGTCTATCTATAAAGGTTTAGATAATATTAGTAATACCTTGTAAGGTATAGTTCTAGTTTAAGAGTTCCTAGTTACGTCTTTTAAGGTTCTAGATAGTAGCTTAAAGTTACTTAAAGACTACGGTATTCGAATTAAATATTTCTTAAAGTCTCCTAACGTTATGGTTATTCTTATAAACCTAACGCTAAAGTTCTTTATTATTATTATCTTCTTCTTCTTTAGATTCTTTTTCTACGTCCTTTATTTCTTCTTCTCTAAGTTCCTAAGCAAGGTTCTTAACAAGTACTTTCCCCTTAGAAGAGTTAGGAGAAGTAGTAGGAGTTTTAGTAGTACTAGATAAAGATATCTTATCGAAGGTATTATTTATTAGTTTTATAGGGTTAACTTACTAAATAGAAGTAATTAAAGTATTACGGCTAGCTAGTAATAGTAAGGTTTCTACTAATAGAAGTTAAGGCTACGATACTAATAATAGGTTTTATATCGTATATAGGTATATCGTACTAGTAGATCGAAGGTTAAGGTAAGGTAATTAGTTTTATACTAAGTAATAAGGTATAGTAATATTATAAACTATAAGCTAAGCTAAAAGTTATTAAAGATAAATTATAAGTTAATTACTAAAGAACTATCTAAAAAGTCTTAAGTAAAGCTTAAGTCTTAATCTATATATAAGTCCTTAATAATTACGTAATAGATCTTAATAAGCGCTTGTCGTATACGATAAGTACTTATTACTAAGGGTAAGCGCTTACTTCCTTAGCTAGGCGCTTATTATATTATCTTATCTCTACGTAACCTATATAATAGTTCTTCCCTTCTAAGGTTCCTTTATCACCTTATCCCGTGTCTTATATATAAATGCCTTGTTCTAGCCGCTAACCTAGGTAGGTCTGTCAACCCTCTGTTAGGCATAACGAACGGGTCGTAACAGTATACGACGTAAGTACTATTATTTAAGAGTAGTTTCCTAAATCTATTTTTACCTAGCAGGATATCTATAATGCTAAAGCCTGAATCAATCGCGAAAAGCTTAATAGGTATATACTAACTATAGCTCTAAATAAGCTTTTTAATAAGTAGGAGATCCCTTATATTATAAAGTAAGTAGATAATAAGCTGAATCGGCTTATTAGGCTTGTCTAGACGTTTCTATACTCTCTCCGGATATAGAAGCGGTTCCCCGAGGTTATTAGCTTTGATAATACTTATAATACTAATCGCTTTAAGCTTCTACTCTTCTAAGCTATAAGGCAAACATGTCTTAGATCGGTATTTAATTGTTACGACCCGTTGGACATGGTCGCCAACACGACCCCGCCTGGATCCCGGCGGCTAACGCAGGGCATATGTAACCCAGCCGACAGGTGTAACCAGGGATCCTCGGAACGGAAGAACTATGGACAAGTCACGTGGCCTCGGGGATAACGCGGGGTAGGGACAACCCGGGCTGGATATGTTGGATATGTCAGATATCCAACCGATCCCCGGATATGTTGGATATGTCAAATATCCAACCGATTCCCGGATATGTTGGATATGTCAAATATCCAACATAGCCAAGATAAGGAGGACCGTTCAGGACTTGTATATAGGATGGACTCGAGCCGGGCTCGAGGACAGACTTCCATAGCTCTTCAGCAATCAACTTTGTGATTACCCTAACCGGTACTTTCAGCTATACCTAAGTGACGACTACTCTACGACTCTTGTTGAGGCCTTGACTGATCACCAAGACCTTTGAAGATCTACGATCTATTCGACCAGGACCACGGAACGACTGTTACTACTCTCAATCCCTGGCTTACTGTTAACACAAACCCACTGTCAGTTAGCTGGCCGTAACATTAATATAATATTTAGTCTTATTAATAATAAGAGACTAGAAGGGTTTTAGTTCTTATCGCAAAGTATCTTATAACTTATTAATTAGAACTCTATTTGCTAACTAGATATTATTATTACCGACTACGATAGATAGATAAAGGTAGCTTTTAATAAATACTTTCCAAATATATAATAACAGCTTTATATTTACTATATTAACTTAAACGTTATGCTTAAAGCTAAGTAGAAGTAGCTTTAAAGCTATTTTAGTAATAGTAGGTCTGAAGAAGACGATCTAGCTTTATAACTAGTTACTAAACTTAGTAATAAGGACTATGCCTATATCTATACTTTAGTAGATAAGGCTATGCTATATAGCTACTAGGGGGTTTTTATAATATAGAAGTTAGTTCTATTTACTAAGATAGAGGATGCCTTTAGGAAAGTATAGGCAAACCTTTGCAAAGAGTTTAAAGACTAACGGCTTATTCTAAACTACTTATATAGAATATATCTACTACTAAGGGAGTAGTAAGTATGTTATTCTATTCGCTAGTACCGAAACTTCGGTATCTATATAACCTTAAAGACGGAATTAAGTAATAATAATATTAAAGGCTATCTTCTTAATAGACTTAGCTACCTATATTACTTAGTTAATATAATATAGGATATACTTAAGGATTAAGAAGTTTGCTTTAAGCAAGCTTGTATATAGGATAAGATCCTTATAAGCTATAAGTTTATAAGGAATAGATCTAAGTACCTTAGGGAGCTTCGAATAATACTTTTATTATAGTGTCTTGGTTTGATTACGAAGCAATACCGTCTAGTAAAGAAGGCTTTACTAATAAGTAGAAATCTATTTCTAACGCCTTTTAGAGACTATATAGAAGACTATACTATCTTTATAAAGTATAATATCTTATACTATTATAAGATCTATTCTAAACTTATAGATAGGGTATAGTTTATAAAGGATAAGGTTTACTTACGATAATAGCTATAGAAGTCTTCTTCCTAAGATCTATATCGACGGATCCTTAATCCGAAGATTATAAGAAACCTTTATAATAGACTTAAGAACTTAATATAGCTAGTCTTATTATCCTTATTATTAAGGGATAATACTTAATTAAGCAGCTAGCTAGCTAGATAATTATATAGCTAACTATAAAGTTAATAACCTAGCTAATTAATAGCAAGGCGTAAGCATAGCAAACTACTAGGAAGCCGTAATAAGATTACCTTAGTAAGGCTTATATAAGAGATAGCTAGTAGCTAGGCGCTAACTTCTTCCTAGTAGTAGATATAAAGCTAAGTAACTATTCTTAGTACTAGCTAATTAACTAGCTTTCGTTTAAATAGAAGAAGATTATAAGCAAGTATCCGTAAGATAAGGAGTTAATAGGAACTACTTAGTAATAGTAATAAGAGTCTTAAACGTTAAAAGTAGGGGGGGTATTTTTTATTATTATATAAGAAGAAATAAAAGTAGAAATTAATTAAGATTTATAAAAGCCGTTTTAGTTTAGTTTAATAAAACCTAATTCTTTTTTAGAAAGGAAGAAAAAGACCTACTATTTAAGATTTATAAAAGCGGTTGTTTAGATAGTTTTGCAAATCTTAAATAGGAGGAATAGCTAAGAAACGTAGGCTAGTAAGGCAGGCCGGCTTTATGTCTATAAAACGGAGGCAGGCCTCTTATAGCTGTGAAAAGGTGGGGCGTTAGCAACGCTGGCCTTACCGCCTTCGCCGACTTGTACCTATGGGTCACCAAAATTTCTAGCCAATCACAACCTTAGAATGTAATGCGTCCCTAAGGATGATGCGTCCCTATCAATTCGTGATGCGTCCCTATCAATTCCCTTTATTAAATCGCGAACTACCTTCTAGTTACTTTATTTATAAAGCTTAAAAGTTCATATAATAACGCCCTCAAATACCTTCTTCTATGCAAGTGACATACAAATCTGCTGAAGGGCCCTTTGCACTGCAAGATGGAGAAAATTGCTCCATCTAGTCAAAAAGTAAGTACTTTTGTAAACAGATGAAGGTGCACTGTGATAAAGCCTACAAGGTTTTCAAGACCAACAAAAGCAATTTGCTAAGCTTTAGGATCTCGTATCTGGTTTGATTGCTCCTTGAGTATGAGAAGTTCAACTTACTTGATTTTTATATATATATATAAACCTCAATTGTTCTCAAAGAGTCACAATAGGGTATTTTCTCAACTGCATCACCTTAAGTCTTCCCCCTTCACTTGACCTGCATTCTACTACCAGCCTAAACTCATCATGATGAAGCTCCTCTGTATGGCTCCTGGCATCACATTGTTGATTAGGCTAACATTCTAGCAGATCTTGCGGTCACATGCTATGCGAGCGTTGCATATGCGGCCCCCATTGTCGAAGAAACAACGCTCAACACCACGCTCGCGTCCAATTTCGCTGAACTAGAAAGCCGGGCTGCTGGGTACAGCGTCATCACTCCAAACACACTTGAGGACTGTAAAGATCATGTTTACGCCGGTCATGATGCTCAGGCCTACTTCTCTTACTGCACTTCTTCAGCTTCTTACGTCGTGAACTGCAAAAACTTTCAAGGCCGCAACGAAAACACGCCAGCTATTGCCTGCCCGGCCGACTATTTCTGCGAGAACTCGGACTCTTATGGTAGTGCCAGTACCGACCGAAAGACCGGCACCCATGTTCGATGCATTCACCAGGACGCTAAAGAAACAATTACTGTCCGAGCAAACTACGATACAAAGTCGGCGGCATACTGTAACGGAGAACAGAAAAGCTTCCATGCTTTGATTGAGACTTGGGGGGCTAAAAGCCCTGTGAGCTATAGCTTCTTGGTCACAAAGGACAGTGGTGCTACTTGGAGCAATGCTGGATCGAGCTCAGGAGGCCCTGGGTACTCTAGGATGGCCTTCTCCTATCTCGGAAACGGGTGCTTCAAAGCCGTAGTTACTGCTGGTGCCTACGGTGTCAGTAGCATTTTGAGAATTGGGAAACCAAATGGATTTTAATGTGGACGAGCAAGAGGCATCAGATGCTTGCTTCCTGCATAGATGGCTGATGCCGGACTGCACAGGTCAGCTAGAAGGATATCTAAGGCAAGGTTGGGTTGGGTATTGATAGGTTGGGTTTTTTCATCCCATGAGGTCTGAGAAGGCCTTACAATATGCGTTAAGCTAGGTTACTAAACAGGGGTTTTTACCAACCAGATTACTTTTCCCGTTACCACTTCAAATTCTCGGTATTTGAATCTTATGCTATTCTTTCTGACTTTGTTCTCCACTCAGCAAGCCAAACGACAGTCGGCCTTACTCAACCAATATATACTTATCAATCAGTATTTAAGAAATTTTTAATTTGATCCTGATTATTGATATCTATTCTCTCCCCTGCGTTGCTTTTTTTCCAAATCAAAAAACACAGCGCTAAATTATCTTCTAGACTCTGGTACTTTTGTGTGGTAAGGCTTCCTTTGGAGGTTTGATTGGGAAGGTAAGCATGCTCGTGCCCTGGACTCATTCATAATTCGCATAAGACCCAGCGTGAATGTTATTTAGTAAGCATCATGTGTCGACGACAAAGGGTGGCTCTGGCTCCTTAAACTCCATTCTTGAAGTTCTTTACTGATATGTTCCCTAAGGTAAGGACATGTTGGAGAAATATTGTCAACCTTTTTGGGTTTACATCACAAAAAAGCATTCAGAGTATCGCGAAAGAATGTCCGTCAATGCCTCAAGTCTCCGATTGCTGATGCTTGGCTTATTATCTCCCTGGTTAGTCTTGGACGTCCCCTCCCAACACTTTATCTAGCACATCTCGAGTGCCCACCACCTGCGCAAACTCCTCATGCAAGCTGGCTAAACTGACTGCATGCACAGTCTCTGCGTCAAAGCCGCCCTTTTCATAAGTAGCAACAGCATCCCGAACGAGAACGACCCCATGCACATCATGCCCATTCCCATCAGGCCCGCCTTCGTCACCGAGAACCTGCAAGTTCGCCGCCATGCGGACAGTGGTGCTCACGCAGTGATCGGTAGTCAATCCTACAACTACAAGCTGACGAATCCCGGCAGACCTGAGCATCGACTCTAGATTCGTGCCTATGAAGCCGCTGTTGAAGTGTTTGACTAGAACCGGTTCGGAGTCCAGAGGTGCGGCGAACGGTAGTGGCGTTACGGAGGGTACGGACGAGCCTTCGAGGAAGTGCGACGGGTGTAATGCGGACGCAGGATGAGTGGAGTGGTGATGAACATGAATTATGGATACCGGATTCCCAGTGGATTTTGAAGAGGCGATGTTGCTGTTGTGCTCGCGGGCTGCATGAAGGAGTTGACTGACATTTTGTTCGAACAATGGTGTACTGCGAGAAGAGCCCCAGTGCGTTGGATGTTTGAAGCCTTCTTGAATGTCAATCAACAGGAGAGCAGTGTGTGTTTTTGAAGCCGAACGCATAATGTCTACTTGGGCTTTTTGGAACCTGTTGAATTCTGGAGTAGAAATGATTGAGATCGTAACTTTCTTGTGCTTTACACTTGTTGTGGAATTGTCAGTTCTAGATTTATGTTTGTAGATGTGACTCAACGAAAACTCGAGTTATCTCGGCTTATTAATACTTCGCATTACGCCCTGTGAATGACCTTTGTCACCGAAAGGCATACACTAACCGCAATAGGACATCATATAAGATGGAACACATGACAGTGAACTCATCAGCGCTAAAATATCTGCCTATCTTGAATACTCATGAGAGCAAGAAGTGGCGATGTAAAGCCTGAAAGAAAGGCAACGCAGGTGTCAAGTTTTTTTTTTTTTTTTTTAAAAGTAGATAACTTCTTCCCGCTGGGGCTCCAGCGTTTGCTGCACGGATTATGCCAAGGTGTCGTCCAACTCGTACTCGAAAAGCGTGAAACCTTTCAACGGCGGTACGCTCGCATGGATTCCGCGACAGTAGGTCAGCTTTACTGCAAATAGTCTGCTACCTTATGGGAAATGAGATAACTTTAAAATTGCTGATACTCACCAGGGCTTCTGTCAACTCTGAATGTATGCCAGGAACCCGAAGAACGCAATGCAGTAAGAGTCAGTGTGATGAGAGGAAGTGGGAAGCCGTTGTATTTCGTGGGGATCGGAACCCTCAATACATTTTCTCGGTGTTCGGACAATAAGGCGCGGGCCGTTACAATACTGAGGTCCATAGTGGAACTAGGTATGCTACATCGGATTCAGTAGACACCCCGCGTCCGGCTAGGGAGCACCCGTTCACTTATTGAATCCATCAAAACGCGGGGAATCACAAATAACCAGCAGAGCTCTATTCGATGCCGGCAGTCATGGTTGACGTGGACGATCCCCCACCTGTTCCGAGGGTAGAATCCGGCCCCTCTCTTGGCTAGTACTAGACACCGTTATGCAGCTCTGTAGCTAAGGTACTTAATCATAACCACCATCCTTAGCTCTAATCCTGCCATGGTGGTTCAATTCTAAAGATCTCTAAAATGCTCTTGTTAAACTTTGCAACCGTTGGTTACGGCCTTGCCGCCATTATCGTCGTTTTCTTTGCCCGGGTCAGTAGCGTTTTTTTTGTTTCAGAGGAGTCAATAATATGTCACCGGGAGCCTTAATCCTGACAGGTTTGTAGATTTTATTTCTCGGCCTCACGTGTCCCATCCGTCACCTACCAGGGCCTTGGTATACGTGCTTCTTTGACCATGTCCTCAAGTTTTACAACCTCACCGGTCGGCGCATGCATTACGTCCATTCCCTCCACCACCGCTATGGGCCAATTGTCCGCATATCGCCCACTGATGTTGCAGTTGCAGACCCGGATGGGTTTAATACAATTCACAAGATTGGTTCCGGCTTTCTGAAAGGTCCATGGTATTCGACTATTGCACCAGGCGTCGAGCCGGGTATTTTTGCAATGGTAGACCCAAAGCAACATGCCGCTCGTCGAAAACTCTTTGCTCGAGCCTTTACGAGCACGTCTCTGCGTCAAAACTGGGAATCTGTCGTGAGACAGAAGGTAGAGAGGGCCGTAGAGCGGATAAAAACCGATGCTCTCAACGGAAAAGCTGATGTGTTCAAGTGGTGGACAATGATGACTACCGATGTGATCGCCCACCTCTCGTTTGGGGAGTCGTTTGATATGTTGGAATTTGGCAAGGTAATCTTCCCAAACTTCAAACAAGAGAATAATGTTAACGTGTCAGAAAAACCAATACATCAAAGCACTGGAATCCGTTTTTATCATGAGCACACTCCGCGCCGAGTTGCCACTGATTTACCATTTGGCTCGGCTCCTTCCGGTCAAATCGATTCAATCAGTTTTGCAAGCCCAAACAGTTGTAGATGCCCATGCTGTGAGAGCGGCTGCCAACCTCCGTCAAAATGGGCATTCTGCAAATCTCTTTGGCAATATGCTCGCAGAATGTGAAGCAGGCGAGAAATCCGACCTGACTCCAGAAAAAGTACAAGCGGAAGCAGGCAACTTGATTGTTGCCGGATCTGATACTACTTCGGTCACCCTCACATATCTCATATGGGCTGTTCTGAAGCGACCGGATCTTCAAGCTAGACTTGAAGCAGAGCTTGCAGAAGTGGGCGCAGGGTTCGATGATGCTAGTCTCGAGAAGCTGCCACTGCTCAATGCCGTCATCGATGAGACTCTCCGGCTTTACGGAGCTGCTCCAGGGAACCTACCTAGGACCGTTCCTCCCAGCGGTGCAACAATCGAAGGGTTTTTCGTCCCTGGCGGAACGGTTGTCGAGACACAGGCTTACACCCTGCACCGCCATCCTGACATATTCCCAAATCCATTGAGGTGAGCCATCTGAGCGGAGGTGAATCTGGACACTACTGACTGGAATACCAAGATTTGATGAGACTCGCTACTTGGACCAGGGTTCTTTGTCAAAGCAACAGAAACAACTATTCTCTCCTTTTGGAGCTGGCACACGTGTCTGTATTGGGCTGCATCTGGCTCGTATGGAACTTCGACTCGCCACTGCGGTTTTCTTCAGAAATTGCCAAGGTGTGAGACTTGCCGATGACATGATGGACGAGTTGATGGAAATGCAGAACTTCTTTCTGATCAGCCCGGCTGGGCACCGTTGCGAAGTCACGTTGAGATCATAAATCTCTGCTACATTATCTTGATTTGTCTCGTTGTCTTGTAGGCAGAATTCGGAACGGGGCCATCTGAGTGGGTTTAAGGTGAACCTAAGGATCGCCTCCAGATCTGTCACAGTTTGTATGAGAGGACACTAGTTCGCTGACAGTGATTTAAGATCGTTGCCCTTCTGGGGCTGAACTGCTAGTCTTTCTAGTTCATAATCCATTGGCTAGCCACACGTACAAACAGGCAGTTATGTCCCATTAAGCGTCTCTACAAACCATGAAAAACGCTCCATCGCAAAGCTAGTGTTCTTTTCGCGAAGTTCAACGCCACCATGATGTCAGATGCCGAAGAGCCACTGATCGTATGTGCTACAAATGCCCATGGTAAAAGGTGCCACTCAACGTGAGAATATGAGTTTCGTAAAGCAGCCTATCATCCGGCGGCGCAGCTCAAAGCCTGCAATTGCCAAACACTCCTCAACAGAATGATCTGGTCATTCTCCGGGGATCATACTGGTTATGGAGTTGTTCTAGACTTTGCTCAACAACGTGCCAACTCTCTCGTCGTGACTCGGACCGTGGCAGATGTGTCAACCAGTGAAATGGTCCAGACCGCTTTCCGACGGCGGGCTTATCTTTTCCGACGCGGACGCACCGGGACCAACATCCGTCATCAGAGAGACAGTGGCGGGTTTTTGGTCATGGCGGTGTTGGAAACGATGTCAGGCAGTGTAAAGGCCATTTTGGGTATGGGCGACACCTCATCTTACGCGGAGGTCTCAGGGCGAGACAAGAGGCGTCTAGAGCATTGAACGGAATAGGCAAGGGCTCGTAGTGTACTGAGAGAAGGGTCTGCAAAGGAGACACTGGAGCTAACTACATCTCCCAAATAGGTGAGGTTACACATGTTCCATCACAGCTTTTGGACGGAACCTGAAAGTTGTGCTGCATGCTGACGCGGGTGGATATGCCCGGACGCATTGATCAACACATTTAGCAGCTGCCCATGAGTATTAGCTGTTATCATTGGTGGCCGGGAAATAGGAACCATCTAGATCTGTTATGCAGGAAGCTTGCAATGGTCAAAATCCTATTTGGCAAAGTTTGCCTACGCAGGGCGAGAGAATCACCATTCGGGAACCACCCAGAGTCATCCACTAAGACCCTAGTGCATGATTGGGCGCCCAAAGGGGTGAAAACCAGCCGTGTGTGGCAGAATGCAAGGTGTGATGCGGGCGGCTCGGGCCCTGGACGTTAAAGCAAGGGAACATGACAACTTTAAGCGAACCTAGGCCTGTTTTTGTTTACGTTGGAGTTGAGCCTCGCGTAAGGAAGATCCATATCATGAGTCAGAAGGCCTCCGTTCCTTAATACTTATTACCTTTGATAGATTCATTTCCGGCACAGCAAGTTCGCATAGAATTAATCTGGCTTTCCTCAATGCGAAGCAGCCTACGTGTTATGACTCAAAAAAGGTGACATGACTTGAACTCAAGAAGCTGAATTTTAGGCACCTAGCTTTACTAGCAAGATCTGAAGACAGATTAGCTGGGGTTTAGGTGGTTAGAGTCGCCATATGGAACGGATGGAAAGCTGTGGCAAATGAAGATACCAAGAAACATGTCACACGGCAATAGGCTGCCGCAATTCACATGTGTAAAGTACAGTACACTTGATTATGGATTTTCATAGGATGGCCAAAACACTATGGTACCCAGAGAAGCGTCAAGCGTAATATAAAGTGTCGGAGCGAAAGCTGTCTAATAGAGGATGCCTGGTGTCGTACCCCTCACGGTTGAAGTAGTGGGAAAGTGATTGATACTAGGATTACGGTATGTCAGTTGTATGGATGGTGTCCTGCAGAACAATAAGAAATGAAGTGAGAGAATAATCATTGTTTTACAAAGTATGAAGAATGAATGAGAGATGAATTGGAGTAATGGATAACCACATTGAGGCGAAAATGGCCTAACAAGAATTAATCAATTCCATAAATGGTTCTTTGGGGAAAGCAGCGAAATGTTTAGGAAGAGCCCGAGAAATGATAGTCACGCTGTATATACAACTCAGTGCGCGGGAAAGGACAAAGCCGAATAACTGGTGACATGCTGAAGGACCTAGTTTTGGAGCTTCAAGAACAAGCTACCTCAAAGTGACCGGGAACCAAGGGCAAATTATCAAGATTATTGTCACAGCACAGCATCTGGCAGTGTCAATCCTTATGGAAGCTCCTGGACGTCAAGGCTTTTGGCACTATATTGCTATTTAGCCCCCATTGACTGTGTGTTGCATAAGCGATATTCCCGGGTCGTCAACTTTAAAACTGTCACATCTCATTCATTATGCAAGCCGAAAAACAAGTGAGAAACTTCTTTGATTCTTATAATGGAACCTTAACCTCGAGGCACGACTCTCAACCTTTCCCTTCTGGTGTGCGGTCCTTGAATTGGTGTGCCCATCTTCAACTCGAACTAGCAGGGGTTTATTAGCCAGGGTGCCATGCTGATTTTCAGCTTTTCCTCAGTCCTGCATGACCCCTCAGCAGCAGACTAATGGTTGGTAGGTGATCAACTGCAAGTCTAAAACAGCTTAATATGCCCGCAACTGACACCAGGATGCAGCTAAAATAGCCTGCTGCGCCCCCAATTACCAGATTTTGAGGTCAAACTACGGCGGAAAGCAGTCTCAGTGGCCAAACCACATGAATAGCTCATGATCAGCCCAAAGTAATGAACAAGAAACTGTTATGGCGCCCGTCACTGATGCATTGAAGCATGGCACGGCTATTGGCCCCCAAGCAGATCGCCGCAGATCCAGCAGCCGGGTTATTTCAAAGAAAGAATTTCCTAACAACACCAATCATGACACCAGAACACAACTGCTTGCAAGGGCTGCTGCCGGGTTGCAACCGTGCTATCATATCTCACCAAAATCTGTAAATGCAAAGATATGTCGAAACAGAAAACCGTTTGATGCTTTCTACGACGCGAATATGAGCCAGCCACCATATGCCTATGTGACGAAGTATTTCTGACTGAATGTTAGCATTATGCTCTTACCTGTCCACAAGTAATTTTTGAAAAGTTTTTCCTTGAGGGACGTAACCTTCCAAGACATTGTGTCACCCAGACATACCCGAAAACGTGTTGAAAACGCGTGAAGTCGTTTCTCGAATGCCTCGGCTTCTGATCTGACCTTCCGGTGGAAGAGTCAGACACTAGCCATGTGTTTGACGGTGCGACAGAGAGGGGGCAATGCTTTGAACTTGAGAGATTTTCCTCGAGACCTTCTAAATCCATCCCTTACCTTCAAAATGGGGGTCTGTCTCATTTGAGGGGAGGAAAGCTGGTCTTGGAGTTGCGAATTTCCACTGCAGATGCATACGATGGCAAATAGCCTCCCTGATGGGCGACCAACCACGTCGATTCTCGACCCGTGGGAGACCGAGTACGTTGAGACAGAAAGTTTTTCTTGCTTTTTTTCGTGCCGGACCGGGAAATTTTGTGTTTTTGCAGGAATGCGGCCAACTATTAACCTTGAAACTCCCGTCCCTGGCCCATTGGTCTGGGTTCTCAATAACTCATCCATCTTAACTCTCAACTCGCTCCAAGCCTTGTTCACCTGGCACGTCGGTTGTCTTTGGAACCACAAAGCAGTCCATGGCCGATCTCGAGCTTGATTTACCAAATTCGATATCTGTCGGACTCTAGAGCAAAGCATAGTACTACTATGTCACCTCTTGCCATCGGATCGAGCATGTTGATACCTATTTCAACACGAAATGAGGCGGCCACAGTCCAATCTATGATGGATGTATCCAAGGACCCAGCATCAAAAGTGGTTTCTTCTATATGGTCCATGATCGCAATCTCAACTGTGTTTCTGTTTCTCCGGGTATATTGCAAGAAGATAAGGTCACGAGGGATGTGGGTTGATGACTATCTACTCGTATTATCATGGGTATGACTGATTTATTGTTTGCAACCTCTTATCTGACGACTTCCTGGCAGGTATTTCTCCTCATATCCAACGGCCTTATTACAGAGCTTATGAAGCTCGGTTTCGGCACGAGCATAGTGTTTGTGCCACATATGCACACTCTTACCGTCCTCAACGATGTAATCAACAAGATATCACTCGCGCTCAGCAAGACATCATTTGCAGCAACCATGCTGCGAGTTTCATACGGCTGGCAGAAATCATTTATATGGTTCCTCGTCATATCCATGAACATCATCCTGGCGACAAGTGCAATTACCACCTGGAAGGCAGCGTGCGACCGACCAATGGACTCGTATGAAGCTGTACTGCCGGGATCTTGCTGGAACGTTTTCGATTCAGTGATCATGGCTATGGTTTCGAACGGTACGTTATCCTATGACGAGTTCAACTTTACACTCGCGACTCCTACTGATAAAAGTTTGAACAGGATACTCCGTATTGGTTGATTTCAGCTTGTCACTGCTCCCATGGAGGACCATATGGCAGTTGCAGCTGAATCGCCACGAAAAGGTTGGTGTGGCCGTCGCTATGAGCTTGGGCATCACCGCCGGCGTGGTAGGAGCTATCAAGGTGGTCAAGATCGCAACCGTCGCTGACGGAGTCGACATTCCTTGTAAGTGTGATGCCCTAGTAAGAGTGGCTCACGCTGACCCGACCTCTCAGATCGTCTGTCTCTTTTGTTCATTTGGGGCCAAGCAGAGCCCAACGTTACCATTATTGCCTCCTCTATTCCGGTGTTACGCGTCCTTTTTCGAGAGATATACGCCACGTCAGTGTGGAGAGAAGGCGGAGAGTACCTCAAGTCGAGTTCTCAAAGCACTTTGCCCACCAGTATCGGCATGGTTACTTTGGAGGAAGGAAGAAAGACTGAGGACAAAACTGGTCGGAATATACCACAACTACCACAACCTATGAGACCATGTTCGTTAATCGACACGATGAAACGCGCCAGAGAGCCTATGAGATAAGCCGATGATGAATTACGAAGCGAGAAAAGATACTATTTGACTGTTTTTTCACTCCATAGTAATAGCGCCAGTTGTATAATTTATCCCTAGCATATTTATTTCTTAAGTCTTTTCTCTCCTTTCTCGCCCTCATGATTGTTCGGTCATCTCTACTGTCATTATGCGCAGAAGTCTTTGATGACGCTGCTCAGAACAGCAGTAACTTCGCGAAGGCTTTCTACACCCACCCATTCTTCCTTGCCATGAAGCCCAGCCCCCTTGGGCCCGTAAACTACAGAAGGGATGCCAGCTTGGTAGAGAAGGGCGGCGTCACACCAAAACGACAATCCAATCGGCTCAGGTGCCTTGCCTAGTGTGCCCGATACGTGGTCAACGAACGTCTTGAGAAATTCGTCATTCTTCTCAAGCGCAAAAGACGGTCGCTCGAAAGTCACTCGCGGCGGCGCATACTTGAACTGCGGTGTGTTCGCCGCAATGCGCTCCAGGATATCTTGAACATCACGGAGGATAGCCTGCTTCGTTTGTGACGGGATGGTCCGGAATTCAACCGTGAGCGTGCACTTGTCAGGATAACTCGACGGCTCCTCGCCGCCCTGGATGAGTCCACCATGCAACGACGCCTTGCCCAGCCGAGGGTCCGAAGGCAGCGTCTGAGAGTATTCAAGGAGAGCAGTCTGTACCGCCCCGGCGAGTAAAATGGCGTCTACGCCGGTTTCCGGCATGGATCCATGCGCAGCAACGCCTAGCACGTCAATCTCGACCCAGATGAAGCCCTTGTGGGCGTAGATGATATCTTGGTTAGTGGGCTCCGGGATGATGGCACCATCCGCCCTCCAACCAGCGGCGATAACTTCTTCAGTGCCGAATGAGAAGTTTTCCTCGTCTGCGACTGCAGCCAGGATAACGTCGCCTCGGAGCGATGAACCTTCCGTGGACTTGAACTGCGCCATGGCTGACATGGCTGCGGCAACACCTGACTTCATATCAAGACATCCACGACCAAAGATCTTTCCACCATCTTCCGGTTTGAGTTGGCCACTCAAAGGGTCGAGATCAGGTGAGTAGCTGCCTAGGCTGACAGTGTCGATGTGTCCGTTGAGCATGATCGACTTGCCTCCGCCTTTGCCACGGAGCACACCAACTACAGAAGGACGTCCCGGCTTCGTTGTTTCCAGCCAATGAGCCTCAATATCGCGGTGCTGTAGCCAAGCCGAGATGTAACTGGCAATCTCTGCCTCGCCGGCACCTGATGCCTTGGACAGATCGGGGTTGGATGAGTCAATGGTGGTAAGGATCTGGGTCAGCTTGATTGGGTCATCAACCGATACGTCAAGCGGCTTCTTGTACTTTCGCTGGCCCTCAGTGTTGAGGAGAACAACAACAGAATCCTCAGAGAGGCAGTTTGGTCGCGGGCTAACCTGAGCAAGACGCCGGAGTGCGGCAACAGTGGCGCCACCACAAGGACCGCTCTTTACACCCTTCGTCTCGAGATACTCAACCGCTAGTTGTGCCTCAAAGTCAGAGACGGTTGCACTGGCGTCAACGCCCGCTTTCAGGTCATCGAAAGCCGTAAGGGAAACAGTGCCGCAGTTGAGTCCATCCATAATGGTTCTCGACGTGTGAACCGACACCGGCTTGCCGGCCTTCAGACTCTTCCATAGACACGGCGCAGTATCAGGCTCCACAGTCAGAACAGCATTGTTCCGACCATTGGATTTGCAGTGAGAAACAACGGCGTGTGCCAGAGATCCAACACCGACTGGGCTTACCATCAGTGTTGGCTTCAGGCCCTTCTCGGCAACCTGCTGCTCGGCCTCGACAACGAGGGTAGAGTATCCTTCAACAATCCAAGCAGGGATCTGTTCGTATCCTTCGAATGCATTGTCCTGAACGAGGAGTCCACCCTTGACAGCTTTCGATGCTTCCCACGCCTCCAAGACGGCGTCGTCATAATGGGAATCGCTCGAAATCACATTCGCACCTTCGGATGCAATAAGCGTGACGGCCTCGCCGTTGACGCTGCTGGGAACATAAATGTGCGCAGGAATCCCAAGGATCTTGGCCATTGCGGCAATGGCTCTGCCATGGTTGCCCTCAGTCGCTGCATAAAGCGAGATGGAGTGTTCCTGGGCAGCTTTCGCGACTTCGGCCAGAGGCGTATCGGCAGGCAGACCCAGCTCAGTTGTGATCGCTCGGTATGTTCCCCATGAAGCGCCCAAGATCTTGAAAGCGGGAAGACCAAGCCTGTTGCTTTCATCTTTGAGGAACACGGCCTTTACACCGAGTTCTTTGGCCACATCGTCGAGCGAGACGAGCGGTGTCCGTGCGAATGAGGGGAGCTGTTGATGGAATGCTTGCACCAGAGAAGTGTCGGCGACAGGGCGAATTGGTCCTGTGCTGTCATTGATGTAAACGTTTCTCCGTCCGGTAGCCATGATGATTGATATGAGTTGCTAGACGCGATGAATGAGTCAATCCAACGGCATCTCCATATGTGGATGGCGTGATGCGGTATTTATGAACAATGTATATCATTCAAGGTCAAAAAACATCATAGCCACGGCCACAGATGCTAACGATAATACTATCATAAGAAAAGGCGTTTTGGACAGTTTCCCCCATGATGAAAACCGTCATATTTCCGCCCTGCCGTGACATGAAGAATAACCCGGGGCTGAAATACCCCGCATCTCTTTTACAATCTATGTCAGTATCTCATTTCACTCCATAGTAGACGTTTACTAATGCAAGACCCCTAGTGAGTCACCACGACAGCGTGAGTGGAGTTGACGTCGAAAGGCGCATAAGGCGTGACCGACGTACAAATAGCAGCAGAGGCCCTACGATTTGGAGAAGCTTGCTTGAATCATTCGTTACACACCCCTTAAAGACCCCAACAGTAGCCTCTCTAGGACGCTCGCCCAAGCCCCTATTCTGCGGAGTACGCCCCGTCAAAGCTGTCATTTGAGCCCTATTTACGGTACAAAACACCCACTGCAACGCTAACAGTCATGGAGCTACCCTACACCACTGTCGACGTTTTCACGGACAAACCCTTTGAGGGGAACCCCCTGGCCATTGTTACCATCCCGCCCGGTGTCACTTTGACGCAAGAGCAGAAGCAAGCTGTTGCCAGAGAATTCAACTACTCAGAGACGACCTTTGTGCACGAGGTCGATGACACCTCATCCAAGGAGCGGCGATTCGACATCTTCACGCCGACTGAGGAGCTGCCCTTTGCCGGCCACCCGACCGTCGGCACCGCCGTCTCTTTGAAGGTAAAGGGCGTCAATAAGCTTCACGCTAAAGCTGGGCCGATCTCCATCGAAGAGACCGGTGATGATTCTGTGAGGGCAGAGATCCCGCATAATGTTCGCCTCCATCAGAAGCGCCTAAGGGATCTTGGCCCTGGCCCTTTTAGTGACTCAAAGAATGAGATTGCTGCTGCAGAGATCAACGCGCCCGTCTTCAGTATTGTCAACGGCATGACTTTTGTCCTCACCGAGCTCCCTTCGCTTGAGCTTCTTGGGTCGCTCAAGCCTGGGTCGGTTGATTTTCATCAAAATGAACTAGTAGATGAAGGCTGGCGCAAAACTTTCATCTCACGGTACTTTTTCGTACGCCTTGGCACTGAGACTGTTGATGGGCGCGTCGTACAGAAGATCAGAACCCGCCTGATTGAACCTGGTATGGAGGACCCCGCGACGGGCAGCGCCGCGTGTGCGTTGTCCAGCTACCTGAGCTTGCACGAGCTATCGGGCGAGTCCATCAGCTTTGAGATTACCCAGGGCGTCGAGATGGGTCGCAAGAGCAACATCTATGTCGACGCCGTGGTAAGCCAAGGATCGGACGGCTCACGCAAGCTGCAGACCCTGCATCTTGGAGGAAAGGCGACCAAGGTCATGAGCGGTCTCATTACTGTGAGAGAATAGGCTATTTACGGAAGCAAATTGTGATAGGAATCTTATAAGTTGAAAATAACAGACGCGTGTACACTCTCCGACCTTTTAAAGGTTGATCCTCAAACCGAGGGTGTTGTTGAACGTGACGGTGCCCCAGTACGGCTCCATGCCGGCATTTCCAACATTGACGTAGGTGCTTTCGGAGAAGACGCCCTGCTTTGCCAGCGCAACGAGCCAGTCCTTGATGTCACCTTCGAATGAGCCACCCTGCAGATCTCCAAACTGGCTGTCCTGCGGCACGAGCAGCGACGACACCGTGATGCCCGTGTCGGTATTCTTGCCCTGGTAAAGCTTCCAGCCGTCCTTACCGAAGAGCCCGTCGATTGTCGCAGTCGGTCCTTCGGCCCAGCCGATGGGGACCTGTCCTCCTTCGTAACGAAGCCAGAGCATGAGCTCCTGCGCATTGCTAGACGTGCTGTCGCCCTTTGTGTCGGAAGTCATGAAGTCGTAGACGACGTTACCTGAGCACTAGTCAGCACTGAATTTGAGAGCCCGTATGCCGAAGCGCTCACCTTTATAGGCAGAAGTGTTGGAGACAGTCCAGTCATAGGTACTAGGGATGCTCTTAATGTCACTCAGCCTCGTCTCCAGGCTTTGGGTGAGTCCGATGAAGGAGTATCCCTTGACGACGTCCTTGTTCACGGTCGGGTTAATGTCCCAGATGCTACTCCATTTAATCCGCTGTGCGTCGCCCTCGCCTGACGTTCCGTAGTATCCAGTGCAGCACGATCCGCTGATGGATTTGTAGTTGTAGTTCATCGAGTAAACGATCCACGGCGTGCCCATAAGGACCTCGAAGTCGTTGGGAGCGCCGCAGAACTTTGTCTCGGCCGCGGCCACAGAGGCCAACACGGCCGGCATCAAGAAGCGAGCGACATGCATTGCGTTTGCTGGAGGTAAAGACTGTAAATGTGATCGTTGATATCGAGCGACTACAACATGAGTGTTCAGCCAGGTGACCTTTGCAGGCCAGCCTTTGCTGGTTTTTTATCTTTTAGACAGATTCATCCCCTACTGCCGAGAACGTCTTATTACTTCCGTGGAGAAACAGGGTAATCGAACAAGCAGACCGCGTAGTCGTTGTAAACACCGGGTCATATTTGCTCGTCAATCTGAAACCTGGTCCGATCCAATCACCACGGAAAAGCGGCAAGCTAATGAGCGAAAACCCCAGCTTAATCATCTTATAGAGCTTCCCGACGGCTTCATGTTGACAGATGTTACCCTTGTTATCGTACGCATGCAATTTCAGTCCTGTACTTCGGATTCTAGCGCACTGCAATTTGATTGAGTTTCAACTGGGGATCACACAAACTCCATCTTCTCGATATTGAGGTTGCATGGGAAAACGATCCCGCCCATGTCTGGATCTCGGCTCTGCTCATCTGCGCAAGGATAGCCATCCTTCTCATCCCTTTCATGCTCCTCAGTGTTTATTCCGGCGTATTGGCCCCCACATTGCCACCATGTTACCTATTCCATGATAACTTTATAATCGTATAAAACCGTCTAGGGACTGATAGGTGGAAACTGACTATAAGTCTTTAGTGTAGAATTCTCTCGGGATCTGTGTACTTTAGATTTATTGATTGGCTAGTTTAGTCAATTTGCACACAAGCGTGGGACAGAGTTAAACCAGACCTGCCCTTCAAAGCCCACACAATGGCATCGGAGACACGGCGCTATTGCACACTTCGATACCTTGGTAATGAGTTTAAGCTTGTGTACTATTTGAGAATAACCAAAGACTTTGGCGGAGGCCAACGTCTGATCGAAGATGTGACCATTCAAACTTCTCAACCGGAATGTTAAAGTCACAAGCTATTGGCTGCAGAATTTCCTGGGCAGACCTTTCAAGTCATCCAACCCACTCAGCTTAGATAAGAAACAATGGATTGAGCCTATGACTCCATACCCTAGAACATTCTTGAAGAAATTACAAGATCCACTTTGACTTTTGGCAGATTATGATGCGAGATTCAAGACCCGCGGTTCATGGACGAATTGGAGAGTCTAGACTGCATTAGTGCAGAAGTCCACCCAGAACTGTGGGACAGGACAACGGTGGGATCAACCGGCCTGTTGGGTGCAATGCTGTTTTTGTGGAAGAAATAGTTCAATGTTTCTTTAAAGTGATGGTTCAATGTCACGGCAAGCTCCCTTTGTTTGGCTGCTCGAATGAAGCTATTCGCAAACCCGCGAGCCATTTGGCAGCCGAGATCTTCACGTTACCCCCGTTTGTCGTACTCCGCTTCCAACTTGGCGGGACGCAAGCTTAAGACGCATGTACCTGCAGACACCCCCACGCGGGCAACAGAACAAATGGCCGACTTTACTGTGGACTTGGACAGACGGCCATTTTCTGTTGCCCAGGTGGAACCTTTGGCCTCGGCACTTGGACGCTTCTGGAATCAAGTTCAAGGCCGAAGAAGTTTACAAATCATTCACAAGAAAATAAAGAAATCTTCTCCGCACCCCATGAGCTGATCATCGACACCTTGTCGGTACTGCACGCCACTAGACAAGCGTTGACAGATCATTTCACGTGCGATCAGTTTCCGGATTGATCACATCGGCGAACGGCTCACCTAAAGCGAACCACCACCCCCAGAATAAAATCCCGAATGGTCCGAACGAAAGCTACTACGTAGAAGCCAAAAGGGCGGAATGGGGCCGCGACAGGGGGTGGCATAGCGGCCGAGTCAGTAAAAATACAGTCAAGCAGTGTCGCATCGCGACCCCATAATGACAGCATGAGTTGTCATTGCGTCATGTTTGCTGTGCTGGGAGCTCGGTGCTCGAACCCACGGCTATGTATTCAAAAGAAAGGACATCGTCTCATCTTTCAACTTGTTCGTTTTTGAAACAACCATACTCAAGATACCTTGGGATTCAACCTGTGTGAAGCAACCTGACCAAAATCTCGACATTCATAATGGCTCCCACAAGCACCAACGCCTGGTCCCTCACCGGCATCGGCAAGGATAACTGGGAAACCCTCGAGCTCAAGAAGGACGTCCCCCTTCCCAAGATCGGTGACTACGACGTCCTCGTCCAGATCGAGGCCGTCTCCCTTAACTTCCGTGACCTCGCCATTCCCAAGGTGCGTTCAGCTACTTCCCCATATCAGCCTCATTCCTAACCGTATCCAGGGCCTTTACCCCTTCCCCGTCAACTTCCCCCGTGTCCCGGCTTCTGATGGCGCCGGCCGTGTCCTCGCAGTCGGCCCCAAGGTCACTCAATTCTCCGAGGGCGACGACATCTGCACTCTCTTCAACCAGCACCACCAGTCTAACCCCATCACGCCCCTCGCCGTGAGCAGCGGTCTCGGTGGTGCCCTCGACGGTACCCTCCGCCAGTATGCCGTCTTCCCCGAGTACGGCCTTGTCAAGGCCCCCAAGACCCTCAACTCCGTCGAGGCAAGCACCCTCCCCTGCGCGCCATTGACCGCTTGGAACGCGCTGTACGGTCTTCAGTCCAAGGCCCTCAAGCCTGGTGACTTTGTTCTCACGCAGGGCACTGGCGGTGTCAGTCTGTCCGCTATCCAGTTCGCCCTTGCTGCCGGCGCACAAGTCATTGCGACTACCTCGTCCAAGGAGAAGGGCGAGAAGCTGAAGAAGCTCGGCGCTCACCACGTCATCAACTACAAGGAGACGCCCAACTGGGGCGAGGTGGCCAAGTCTCTGACGCCCAACAACGCCGGCGTTGACCACATCATCGAGGTCGGTGGCCCCGGCACCGTCGCGCAGTCCCTCAAGGCCGTCAAGTTGGAGGGTGTGATTTCCATTATTGGTTTCCTGTCGCACGGCCAGGACACCAAGGACCAGCCTACGCTGCTGGATGCGCTGTCCAACATCTGCACCGTCCGCGGAATCTTCGTCGGCTCGAAGCAGCAGTTCGAGGAGATGAACCAGGCCATTGACGCCAACAAGATTCATCCTGTCGTTGACGAGAAGATCTTTGGTTTCGAGGAGGTCAAGGATGCGTACCAGTACCAGTGGGACCAGAAGCACTTTGGCAAGGTTGTTGTCAAGATTTAGGATATGTTAATTAGCCGTTTCGTCCTAGGGATGAGCGTATGAAATATTAATGCAGTTACGATTATCATTACATACTCTATATCATGTTAGAAAACGCACTAATTCGTTAATCTGAGCACAAGACAGGATTGGAATTGAAAAATGATATTGAACTATCGCCATTGTAAAATATGTAATGTGCATTGTAGTTATGACTTCGCCGACCGCCCCAACTATGCGTTGCAATCGCATCGCCTGTTGGTATCATACAACCTCCCACCTAACATCCCTTCATCCCTCAGTTCCATTTAGTAGTTTGGGTATGAGGCGCCGTTACTTTCGGTCAGAAACATCTTCGATACGGCCGGCCTGCTGTGGTCCACCACGGAGAACACGGCCCTCAACGATGGGACGGCCGTGAGAATCGTACTCGAGGGTTTCAGTGTACACCGGCTCTCCAGATCTTTGTGAGGCGCTCTTTATGGTTGTGCCTTCAGGTGTGCGTTGTGTCTGCTTGGCGTAGCGCTGGCTCTCCGTCTTGCCGTTCCAAGAAACGGAGGAAGAGAAAGATACCGACGAAGAGCTCCAGACAGGCATGATGGGTTTTCTTTTTACTTTGGGGTTGTGATAATGAGATGGTCTGGTTCGACTTGTTGTGTGGTAATACAGCTGATTTGCGTATGGGGAGTGTTGGAAGATGAGGTTGTACAAATACTTGATGGCTTCAGGTTTACATCATTGCCCCACAAATTCTGCATACGTCATATCAGCCAACATTGATGCACAATCTCATTGGATGGCAGACTGTGATCACATGCTACTGTCTGTCTACCTAGATGGCTTTGACAGTAAAACATTAAGCAATACGAGTAAGGTTTCCCCAAGACGTGAAGCAATCTAAATACTGGTGTGACCTAAATGAAGGCTTTTATGGTCTATGTTGACGATACTGTTGTTGAACGTCTCTTCGATGAGTCTTCGGTGAGCTACCTAGATAGCGTCATATTCATTCAATTTGAAGAGAACTCAAAGATCAGAAACGGTCAATTGAATTGATGAACTGATGAGTGAGAGATAGGTTTGTTGTTACTGGCAGCATGAAGTTTCGCAGCTCCGAGTTGAACAGCAGCAAAACATTACTATATATGTATCATCTCATACAGCCAATTTCTCATTCTTTCCGATGTGACTGAGTTCATATTTGGTCGACGCTTTTCAAATATCCTACTCAACTTAGGGTTATCACTTAATTTCATGCTGATGATCCATAAGTGTAGAAAGAGATCGACGATGGAATGAGATGAGCATCAAACAAGCCGTTCCTGTTTTGGCAGGAATCCAAATATACTCATAAAACTCAAAATGTTCATCAAGGCCTAAACAAATTATTGTAAGAAACTGACGATAGTGAGGCACCTAAATTTTTTGCACCTTGACTCAATATTGCCAATTCCTTTTATTCAACATGCTCATCTTGGTCCCATCAAACAGCATCGCTAACCCCCCAACCTCATTTCGAAAACAAATAGTTCGTCAATACAGCAGCATGATCTGAAGTCCACTCATTGTCCGCATGGTTTGGTTCAGGCTTGGGGCTACCCACAACCAAATGCTTCGAGTCGGCCACTGCCAATTTCTTCCCCTTGTGATACACAAAATCAATTCGATCCATCGGCTCCGGTCGCCCCTCATTCGTCAAGAAAATAGGCGACCACGTAATACCCAACTCTTTCTTAGGGTCTGGGTGAGCAACACGGAACGAGTCAACCAGCCCGGCATTCGTAGGCTCTATCGATGTCGGCCAAGGAACGTATCCTTGGCCGCAGTGCTTATCCTTCAAGGCATCCGTCCAGTCCATGTGCGAGGGCGCGTTGAAGTCCCCGACCAACAACACCGGGACTTTGTCCGCGTTCGCGAGCTGAGTCTGCATAGCCTTGACGACAGACTTGATCTGTGGTGTGCGCTTCGACTCCTCCTCTCTCTTCAGGACCTTGTCAACTGACATCTTGTCGAAGCAGAAGTCGTACGGCCCGTAAGGGGTGTATCCCAAATGCACGTTCCACAATACCACCTTATCCTCACCAAGGGCGATCTCGACATACCCGCCCCACGAATCGTGAACATGCGTCGTGGTAATGGGATACTTGCTGATGATACCAACATCGCTCCCCTGCCAGGAGTACCATCCCAGAGCATCACCGAGGCGCTGGGCATGCCCACCCGTGCTTTCTTGGACGCCTACGACATCCGCACCGCTCGAGGCGAGGAATCGTACCTGCTTGGCGTGATAGCCGTTTACCTGCGTACCTCCGTGCCAGAGGTTATAGGTCATGACGGCAAGGTTACCAACCAGGGAAGTGCCGGATGCGCGAACTGGAACGGTTGCTTGCAGACGAGCGGAGGATCCGTCGGACGCGGTAATCTCGACGGTTGCTTTCGAAGTTTTGGAGACATTCGGTGTGCCGGAGATGGTGCCATCAGCGGAAACCTTTACCCAGTCGTCGCCCTGGACTTTGCTGTACTTGACTGTAGAGCTCCCGCCGTCAATTCTCAGTCCACTAATCTTGGCCTCGTACTTGTCGCCTTGGCGTGCATTGGGCAAAGTGATCTCGTTAACAATGAAGGCTACCGGACGGTTGGCAAAGGGCACTTGGAAGATGACCGGTTCCGAAAGCCACTTGTACCCGTCGTTGGCTAGGAAGAAAGCCTTGTAATCGCCCGGGAGCAGATCTGTCGCCGAAATCTTCACTGTTCCCTCGCCCTGCGGTGCGTAGGCCCATGCCAGGGACTGTTCCACGAATTCCTCCTTATCAGGGCCGCCGCCAGACGCATGATAGACGCCTACCCAGTTCTTTGCATTTGCACTCGAGGTTGAATACTTGAATGTCAACAGGGGTTGTTGTGGAAGAAAGGCGAGCGAGCCGGATGCCTGTCTGGTTGCTGGTGCGGCCTGGGCAGTTGTCGCTTCGAGGGCGAAGAGGATGCCCGAGAGCAGGGTGGGCAACGATGGTAAACGCATTATCACGGCTATTGGGGAGTGATATCCGTTCACCTACGGAGTGAAAAGAAGTTCTTTAGGTTCACGAATACCGCCGGGCATCGTGGTCTCTAAATGCCTTAACCATCTAGGGCCAATGTAACGTTGGTTTATTGAAACAGATTGTAACTGGGCAACTTAGACACCCGCAGTGGAGTAGAAGTAGATCCTACGGGCCGCCCTGCGCCACTTAAAAAAGCCATTCACGCATACATGAAGGATTCCACCCTTACAAAATAGGTAGCTTGGCAAGATAATGACCTGTATTTCCTCTATTAGGCTACTACAATCCCTTCAATTAGTAATTGGCGCCTTCGCTTGAGGTACATAGCCTTTGCCAGTAAA
The DNA here is from genome assembly GCF_014235925.2 of Colletotrichum truncatum. NCBI lineage: Eukaryota > Fungi > Ascomycota > Sordariomycetes > Glomerellales > Glomerellaceae > Colletotrichum > Colletotrichum truncatum. Next base: position 4,226,663 of record NW_027222401.1, on the reverse strand, counting down.
CGGGTAGGATTAGGTCAGTCTGCCCAACCATATTGGAAGATGTTCCTCGTGTTCCAAGTGCCCTACGCAGGAAATTAATTTGCTTCTCGAGCAGGGATTCCTGCTAAGCTAACATGTACTCTCGCTTGCATTTACGGCTGCCTAAAGCTGATGTCACAGACTCTGGTGTTACCAGGCCTCTGATCCTTTACTTTTCTAGACCTTCCTTCTCAGTGTAGTGATCATCATCCCCAACTTCTGTCCTATGTTCATCGTCTGAAGGACCACCGAGGTATTCGCCAAATACCCGTTGCTCAATATCCATGTCTTTCCAGGCGATGCCGTGCGCCTTTCGGCTTTGCCTTCTAAAGTAAATCCTCTTGGCCCATTTCCACGACTCGACACCGGCGAAAAACATCGCTGCGGCCACGAAAACAATCGCCCATTCCCAGGAGATCCCCTTATGCTTAAAAACTACTGTGTTGATCACCGGAATGTAGAGCAATGGAAAAAGAGTGACGAATCCCAGGATGATGGCCCAGAATAGAAACTGGTTCCTCCAGACATCAATCATCCATTGAGTAAAGTATTTCTTGGACCCCGGTTGCATGCGGAAGAATGAACGGCGCATGTCAATCATCTCCCAGGCCAAAAAGAGCGCAAACCATGTCAGGCAAGCAAAGGTTGTGGCTCGGGCCCGGAATACGACATCGCACGTCTCGCCGTATGTCTCGTTGCAGTTTTCTCCCAGCTGTCCGTTGCCGAAACCGTGTACCACGAGGGTAAAACTTGACAGGCACAGAGCGGCAATCCATAAGCCGTAAACGACCATGTCGACCAGAAACTCCTTTGTGAAAATGCCTGTCTTGAGAGACTGCGGTGGCCGGCGCATAATGTCAGGAACGGCGCGTTCGAACCCAAGACCCATGTCAGGCATGCCTGATGTCGCCATGATGATCCAGACGATTTCAACAGGTGCAAGTGGAAAGACTGAGAGTCCTCTGGCATCTTTGAACGCAAGACCGACAAGAAGGGTGCCGGCCTGAGCAATGTTTTCGGCAAGGACATGAAGCACGAACTTCTGAATGTTGTCAAAGATGCGGCGGCCCTCTTCGATAGCGGCAACAATAGAGGCAAAGTTGTCATCTGTCAGCACGATATCCGAAGCGTCTTTGGCCACATCGGATCCGGATTGACCCATAGCGATGCCAACGTCGGCACGACGAAGAGAAGGGGAGTCGTTGACGCCGTCTCCAGTCTAAGAGCCATTAGCCATCTGCCGCAACTGAAAACATCCGAGTACGAACTTACCATGGCGCAGAACTTCTTCCTACGATGAAGAGCCTCGATCATCCTAACTTTGGTGCTGGGCGCACATCGTGCAATAACAAGCGGGAGCACCGGAAGCCTATCAACGTCGTCGTCGCTCAACGCATCAAACTGCGAGGCCGTCATAACCATCGCGTCCGCGACGTTCCTTGCCACACGCTCCATACGGGACGGCAAAATGCCAACTTCAACAGCGATAGCCTTTGCTGTTTCAGGGTGGTCACCAGTTAGCATATGGACCGAGATGCCAGCTTCATGACATTGTCGAACTGCCGGTGCGGACTCTGGACGAGGCGGATCGTAGAGGCCAATGAGACCGCGGAAGACCAAGTCGCTTTCAACAGATTCACGATTAACCTCGTCGCCTTTGTTAGGTTTGCCGTTGTACGGCTTGCTAGCGAGAGCAAGCACACGGAGGCCAAGACCGGCGAGAGCTTCCATGTTGCGAAGAATCTCCTCGCGGAATTCTGACGTCATGTCAGCGAGCTCGCCGGAGTCTTGTGGTGTGTATTTGCTACAGGTTTGAATCACTCGTTCGACGGCGCCCTTGGTGTAAGCAAAGTATTCGTTCGTAAAGTTGTGCTTCATTATGACGGACATGCGCTTGACGTCGGAGTCAAAGGGCAGCTCGGCAATCTCACTCCACTCGGCATTGTCGCCGGTGGTCAGTCGCAGGCGGTTCCAGTCGAAACGAGAGGCGAACACTTGTATGGCAATCTCGGTAGGGTCGCCGCGTGCCACCCACTGATCATCCTTCTTGGTGATTGTGGCAAGGTTGGCGAGCGAGGCGACGTGAAGGAAGGCTGAGAGTCCGGTTTGGCTGTTTTCCAGAAGTTTCTCAGGTTCGACAATGTTTCCACAGGCGGAACCACCCTTCTTGAAGTCCAGATGCCTCGGTGATCTTTCATCGAACCGAATGTCACCTATCGTGGGATCGAAAGGCGTCGAGGAGTTCTCGACGGTATAGGTTCCCATTCCTGGGAGCCAGGCGCCACGGGCCAACATCTTGCCTTGGGTAAGGGTACCCGTCTTATCGGAGCAAATATCTGTCACGGCGCCGAGGGCTTCCAAGGACTTGAGGTTGCGTACAATAACATGACGCTTAACCATACGTTTGGTGCCGGCTGCCATGGTGATGGTAAGTACGACGACCAAGCTCGCGGGGATCATGGACAAGCCGGTGGCAACAGCATAGATGATGACCTCCTGGTTAGCATTAAACTTGTTGGCGGCTAACACAATAATAGCGCAGATAATAGCAATGCCGAACAAGAGTATGGCCAGCTTAGAAAGCTTCTTCTGCAGCGGGGTGCCCACGTTGACGCCCAAGAACCGGCCGATGGCGTCAGTAAAAGTCAGTGTGTACGCCTCGAGGTATCTATGAGGACTCGCATGGCCGTTAGGCTTGCGCTTGACCTCACGGACTTTGGAGTCTTTCTTGCGCAAGGCGGAGGCGATGGCACCGATTTCGGTATAGACGCCTGTCGCGAACACTATTCCCTTGGCCCGCCCTTTCGTGACGTTGGAGGAGCTGTATGCAACGTTGAGACGGTCTCCCGGGCCCGTGTTATCGGGAAAAGTAGCAGATTCGTTCTTGCGTACCGGGAGAGATTCACCCGTTAACAGAGCCTCGTCGGTTTCGAAGTTGACAGCCTCAATAAGTCTAGTGGCATTCTTAGTTGCTTCCAGGAAGTGAAGGAAGATGGAACATCTCACCTTACATCAGCCGGAATAGTATCGCCGGTCTTGATCTCAACAAGATCACCAGGTACGATTTCCCCAGATGGCACAACCCGTGACTCACCGTCGCGGATGATGTTGGCAGTCGGAGAGCTTAGGGAACGAAGGGAATCCATGGTCTTCTCGGCAGAATATTCTTGGAAAAAGCCCACAATGACATTCAAAAGAATGACAAATGTGACGACACCACCTTCAATCAATGACCCGATGCCGAAACTAACGGCCATGGCAAGAATCAAGACCTGAGCCTCATTAGACCACGAAAGGCTTGCCCTTGTTATGCGAGACTCACCATGGTCATGGCGTTCGCTATCTGAGCGATTACGATTTTCAAAGGCTGTACGCCCTCAGATTCGCCGAGATCATTGTTGCCGTATTCCGCCAGACGGGCCTCGGCGTCAGCGGCGGAAAGGCCATCTAGGGCGTTGGCGCGGAGTTCTTCGGCGACTTGCTGATAGGACAGAGCGTGTGCTGGCTGAGAGAGTGGTTTATTTGATTGACCAGAGACGTGGTCTTCATCAGGCTTGGCTGCCTTGGATTTCCCCATGGCAGGCACCGCACTCTAGAATGTCGTCTAGATCCGTTTTAAAATGGATAGAGTGAATTGGTTTCAAGCCAGTCGGCGGAGGTGATGAGAGGATTGAGATGATGATGATATTTCCGGGTTAACCCGAAAAACAGACAAGAGCTGTGAAGAATTGTCCGTTAATGGGACAGACTATTGCCCACAGACCAAAGTTGAAGGCAAGTCAACAAGGGCTGGTTAGCATGTCAACACAATGGTTAGTAGCAAACTAAGCAATCATTGGAGTGAAGATAAAACGTGGAAAGCAGACACCGTCCTTGTCCCGGGAGCCAGGCTGCTTATGAGGGGAGTTGATCATCATATTGTCCTTACCATGCGCAGATAGCCCTCAAGCGAACGGTCAAGCACCGAGACTACAACCGATGGGAGCACACTTGCGTCGTTGCTTCATGCCGCATATCTTTTGCCTGCGAGCTGAAGGGGTTGCGGCATAGATGTGCCCAAGTAAGATGTTTAACTGGCTGCGCCAGAGGGAAAGGATCCATACATCAAGCGTTAGGATCATCTTGGCCTTCTTGGCTCACCTTGGCGGGAATTTCACCTAGATTTTATCATCAATTATGAATGCAATGCCGCGAGAAGAAACAGCTGCCAAAAAGGCCTTGATATGTATGATGTCAGTCGCCAAGTCCCGCCAAGTCCGCTCAAGTGGAATGGAAAAACCAGCGGACGCTAATAAAGCGCAAGCGGGATGATGTTTCTGCTGTGTAAAAACAGCCTGTGCTAACTTGGATGCGCGTGCGACGCTGATGGCATCACACAGGTATGACAGGACCGCCGGCAAAGGCTGCACACCACTAGGAAAAGCCACTGACAACGCCTGCCGAGAGCGGTTAGGCCGATCCCCCGCCGTAGACGGCCAGTATCGGTCTCGCCAGCATTGACGAAACATCAGGTGGCGAGGCCGTAAGTAGAGGCGCAACCGGGGTTTCTTCAGGGAGGGGTCTCACTGCGGAAGAACTGGAGTAGATTCCGGGGCATTCGAAGCTCTTGGCTGGTTGAGCATGTGCTGTAATCGCGTTGTCTTACTGGCTATAGCTGTCCAGGATATCACACCACTTGGACCATGAAAGTTTGCACGCCGAGCTTCTGCGTTACGAAGACTCGGAAAGATGAGTGCCTATCTTATCTTGGTATTCCCGCCAGTTCGCTGCGTTTGTCACGGTTGCTCTACCAGTGTACGTAGTGAGTTAGGGCCAATTCTTGGGTCAATATTGGCTTTGCACCTTGATAAGTGACCTGAGAATAACTGGTTAGTTATCTATCGGTAGCTATACATAGACCATGATCGAGGTGACATCATAAAGACGAATACCTAGCCATTGATGGTATTTGAATGCCATTGGAAGCGCTCCAGCAAAGAAGCATTGGCTATAAGGCTTGGTTGATGGAAATGCCGAGCCAAGCACCTCGCGTGATCCACTGCCCGATCCGAACATGTGTCTTGGGAATGGGACTACGTCAGCATCCTGGTTTCCACGATGCTCCGCCCGGAGTATTACGGCCGGTACTCGTCCGGCTTATTGAGTGAAAGTCTACCGTGGGATATTAGTTGTCTTTTAAAACGCAAATTTCCTGCATTGTTTGCTTCAGAAAACATTAGTTCCATAGAATGTCTTTCTCACGGAGCAGCAGCCTTGGATGATCCCATTTCAACTTTGAGTGGCGGTACAGGATAAATATCAACCCAGTTGTGGCCGAACGGATGATTTCAAACAACTTTCTCAAGGAGTAATGTATTGCATGGCTATTTCATTTGCGCACGAGGCTTGGATCTTTTTTTTTTTTCTCTGTTTTGCGATCGTGGTACCCGTTAATGATCCGAAGCAAATGGAAGCTTTCAAATACCCCGAGGCTACGGTGCTCAATTTACTAGTTCGTTCTTTTAACCACACCCGTAACTCAAAAGTTGCCTCGATTTATTTCGTTTAACTGCAAGGGAAGCCAATGATTATCCAGAATCCGCGATAATAACGAGGAATTCTTACGGTATTCTATTTCATGAAGCAGTCTCCCACAGCTGTGCATCAAGAAGACTGGCGCTCAAGACCTATCACTCATACAGGATTGTTCGCGTACATGATGGCACACCTTTCGCCGATCTTGATGTTAATAGGTTTCTCTCTCGGCGTTGTGTTAAGATTGTGATGATTTTACTAGTGGCTCATGAAGAGATGAGATGTCTGTTCTGAGTGTCTGAACTCTTCTCCATTTGTGCGGTTTTTCACCTCACAATCATTTTAATTGATCCTTCAATTTTCTATCAGATAATGTTCTGATTCATGACGTAATATTAATATCCGAATCTCATCCTGCCAAGCGTGTTTTCGTAGATGAGCCAAGGCACCACGGAGACCAGCTGTCTAGTGAAAGAAAAAGGATGCCACCAAGCACTTGAAAACAGCGGAGCGTCTCACCTACTACTCTGTGTGCCAATACCATACGTTTAATCGTTCAAATTGCACTATAATCCAGGGTTTGCCGAAGATTTGACTACAATTGTTGAAATCTACTATCTTTCCAGGCCGAGTTGATCCAGATGGATTCTGCAAGATTCAAGGATGACAGCCTTTGCAGACTCGTTTTTGTGGCCTTACCCGAAGCCTAACATGGCCTATCATCCAAGAGTAAAGTAGCAGAAGCCATATGCGGCGACTCAAATCATTGATCTCATATCCAAGCTCACTGGTAAATGTCGAGAGATCTGCGATCGGTTGGAATTGCCCGGTTGCCATTGTCAACCCAAGGGCGCGCTCATGGTACGACAGACCCACTGTTTTGAGCATCCAACGAAGGCTCGGCGGCTCCTAATACTCTTCCTTTATGCTGACAGATATCCTTGCATCAATATCGGGTTGCATCATTGAGTGGTAATTAGACTGAAAATGTGTAATAAACTGCCAGCAATGCTCAAAATACATTATCAGGTCGTCCGCGCCTGGAATAGGTTTATTATAATGCTGTTTCTCATGTCTGCCCTCTCAATCTTCCATCGGAGCGAGGGACCCCATTAGAGGAATTTATTACCCGACCATGCAACAGTCTGTGGCAGACAAGCCCGAAACCAGGGACCAAGAAGCCGCTCAAGCCCCAGTACAGCTTGCAGAAGATGAATTCGAGTACCCGGACGGCGGCTGGACTGCATGGTCCCAGGTCATATCGGGCCATTGCGTCAAGTTGGTTTCTCATAGTGCCGTATGAGAGTGAACAGATCTAATGCCATTCGAACCTAGCGCGATGACATGGGGATACCCTTCGACATACGGCGTGTATCAGCTTTACTACACCGAAACCCTCGGCTTGCCAAAGGCCCAAGTCTCCTGGATCGGGTCCATCCAAATCTTCATCGCCTTCTCCCTATGCGCCATTTCCGGTCGGCTTGCAGATGCAGGATACCCGAGGCAGGCCGTTCTCGCAGGTTCGCTGCTTGCGATATTTGGTACGTTTATGACGAGCCTGACGGAGAAGTACTGGGAGATTCTTTTGGCTCAGGGTATATGCACCGGCATAGGGCTGGGCCTGATGTTCATGCCTACTATTTCAGTAATCAGTTCCTACTTCAAGAGGAGGAGAGCCATCGCCTTGACCATCTCCGCAGCCGGGACGGGAACTGGGAGTACTGTCTTTCCCGCTACCGTTCAGTACTTGACGCCGAAGATTGGGTTCCCGTGGGCAGTTCGGTGCGCTGGGTTTGTGGCTTTGTTTCTGGTAATTGTCATGAATCTTCTACTCAAGCCGAGACTGGCACCAAGGAAATCAGGGCCTCTCATTGAGTGGAGCGCCTTCAAAGAGCCCACATACGTTCTTTTTTCATGCGGCTGCTTCTTCTACTTTTGGGCCCTCTACTTCGGGTTCTTCTATGTAAGAATACTGGACACGAAATCGTCAAGGAACCTCGAGTTTGCTAAATTCCTTTATAGATCAACAGCTATGCTAGAGATATCATCGGGTTTTCATCTACATCATCCGTAAGCCTTCTGCTTATCACGAATGCCGTCGGAATACCCGCTCGCCCTATATTTGGCTGGCTGGCTGATACCTTTATCGGACCTGTCAACATGTTCTTCCTTTTGGTCAGCTCTGTAGGATGTTTGCTATATGGCTGGATTGGGGTCCGCGATCGCGCAGCAATGTATGCCTTTTCAGCCGTATATGGCGTGGCAGTCAGCTCATCTCAGGGAATGTTTGTCAGTGCCCTCGCAAGTTTGACCAAGGATCCCAGCAAGATGGGAACTCGGTTCGGCATGGTATGCACGATTTTAGCCTTTGCCACAATGGCAGGACCTCCTACAGCCGGCGCAATCATTGATCGATCAGGTGGCCGGTATGTCTTTGCTCAAATATGGGGCGGAACGGTCATGGTCCTTTGCGCTCTTATGATTGCGGCAGCTAGAGTATGGGGGACCGGGTTGCGATTGTTTGTCAAATGCTAGTGGCAATTTTACTGTAGACCCATACCATTGTCATGTTAGTTGGTGCGAAGGCTTGCCAGACCTCTAAGCTCCATACGTTGTTATCATGATATATACTACTTCTACAACTAACAGTGTTTCAATAAGCAACGGGACCCTCTCGAAAGGTAAACGTGTGTCATGATTCATGCTTAAAACAGGCTCAAAAATGCTATCATAATTACAAACGGGACCTAATTGGTACCCTCGATGCTTCACTCACACCGGAGCCAGACTTGTGGAGAGGCTCTGCGGTGACAGTTGCTTTGATCCGTCGTCCAAAGTACTCAATCTCCACGCTATCTCCTTCTTTAAGAGAGCTCGGCAGATAGCTATAAGCAATCGGCTTACCAACGGTATACCCGAATGCGGCATTGGTGACATAGCCCACAGCTTTGCCATTGGAAAATACCGGCTCCTTGCCGAGGACAACTGACTTGCCGTCGTCGACTGTGAGGCATCTTAATCTCCGAGAGGGAGATGATCGGGAAAGTTCCTTGATGGCATCATGACCAACGTAGCCTTGCTTGCCGGAGTCGATTGCAAAGTCGAGACCAGCTTCAAACGGGTTGTTCTCGGAAGTGACATCGGAACCGTAACTCCGGAATCCTGCCTCCAGCCGCAAGGCGTTGAATGCACTGCGGCCGGCTGCGACGACTCCGTGAGGTTGGCCGGCCTTGAAGATGACATCCCAGAGTCTTTGACCGTTCTCAGCACTGGTGTAAATCTCCCAGCCCTGTTCACCAACAAACGATAGCCTGATTGCCAGAACCGGAATACCAGAGATGACGGCTGCTTTCACGCTAGAGTCAGGAAGTCCCTGGCTGGTAAAGTCGTCTGAGCTGATGGCTGCCACGATATCAGCGGATCGAGGGCCCCATAGGCCAATACCGCAAGTGCCTCCCGTAACATCCCGTACCTGAGCCCAGTTGGATGGGTTCTTCTTCGCTTGCAAGCGAGCTTCTCTAGCTAGGTAAGCTTGATCTATTGGCCCGTTGACGGCAAGCTGGAACAAATCGTCCAGAAGTCTCGCCACGAAAATGTCGCTCTTGATGCCTCCGCGTCCATCAAGGAGCAGAGTGAAAGTAACGCTGCCAGGCTTCTTCGAGACATCGCTAGTTGTTGCTCTCTGAAGCAACTCTAACGCTCCCGGTCCAGACACCTCCAAGCGACGAATGGGTGTCAAGTCGTACATGGCAGCCGCCGTCCGAGTCTTCCAAGCCTCGGCAGCAGCAATCGGAGAGTAATATCTTGCAGACCAAGCATCACGATCTCTAGGCTTCCACTTGTCTGGCAACTGCTTCACCAGATTCGCGTTCGCCTCATACCACTGTGGACGCTCCCATCCGCCAGCCTCCAGGAAGTAAGCCCCGAGTTCTCTCTGGCGGGCATGGAACGGACTGATGCGCAGGTTGCGCGGTGACTCTCGGGGCTGGAGGGGATGCAAAACATCGTAAACTTCGACAAAGTTTTGCTGGCAGGTTTCGCTGACATAGGAGGGTGTGAGTTGAACCTGCTCAAACCGGGAGATGTCGCATTCGGAGAGATCAATCTCGGCTCTGCCCGTTGTAAGGAGCTCGGCGACGGCGCGAGCTACTCCAGCAGAGTGTGTCACCCAGACTGCTTCCGCCACCCAGAAACCCTCAAGGTTCGGTGCCCTTCCGACGAGTGGTCCTCCGTCGGGAGTGAACGACATAATGCCGTTGAATCCATAAGCGATCTTGGATTCTTTCAACGCAGGGAGCAGCTTCTGAGTCAACTCCCATGCAGGCTCAAAGTCCTTGGGGGTGAAATCCAGGCGCGACGGCATATTGTGCTCGTCGACATGCCTGGGAGTCTCCCCCAGAGAAGCGGCAACGACCGGCAAGGGACGGTGGCCATAGAAACCAATGCCGTATGCATCGCCGTGTTCACGATAGTAAAGATCGCGGTCCTGGTGGCGAAGGATAGGCAGACCTACGCCGTTGGGCTCTGAATTCTTCCCTTTTTGTACGGGCACAGGAGTTGTCTTTGCATATTGGTGGCCAACTGGGAGGAGGGGGATGGGAAGGCCAATCATTGCTCCCACCTCGACTCCCCAGAAGCCGGCACAAGATAGCACAATGTCAGCGGCGATCGTGCCGTTTTTCGTGATCACACCGGTGACATGTCCGTCTTTCTGGGCAATGCCGGTCACTGGGGTTCGGTCAAGGTATCTAACCCCGGCTTTCCGTGTGCGCTCAATAAGCAGCTGAACCGCGCGGGCAGCCAACGCCAGGCCGTCGGTGGGGATGTGCAGGCCGCCAAGAATTATGTCTTTGTTCAAAAGGGGGTACAGCCTCCGACACTCATCGGCACTAATTAGGTGTGCCTCGATACCCCATGATGAGGCGTATCCGTGCTTCCGTTTAAGGTCTTCGAGTCTCTCAGGGGTCTCCGCCACCTCTAGGCCACCGACTTGGTTGAAGCATTCTAGTGACAGAAGCTTCTGCACGGTGTATTTGGCGAAATAGCTCAAGGTTTTTGAGCCGTTGGTCTGGAATACGAGGCCTGGGGCGTGTGATGTCGAGCCCCCTGGCATATCCAAAGGCCCTTGCTCGACGACGGTGATATCGGTCCATCCGCGAGAGACCAGCTCATCAGCAATATTCGTGCCGACGATACCAGCTCCAATAATGACGACACGCTGTGAAGAAGCCATGGTCAGCGGACCTATAGAATGATATCACGATGTCGATGAATGATGGAGTAAAGGATGATGAAAAACAACCTCAAACTATGTAATTCTCTACATCTTGTACGATGACTTATATCGACGATGTAGCTCTCGTCGCAACTCTTGTCTCCAAACCCCGCATTCAACTAGTTGCATCATGTTATGATAAGGTCCCTTAGAAACTCAGTCGGCTATTGATAGTAACCACACGCTGACCCCCGGTAAGTCGGTGCCGAGCGGTCATGTGATCGGCATAAGGAAACCGATGCCGACCGTATCTCGACGCGCGTGGCCAAGGCCTTTACGCATGCTTCCCAATGCCACGTTCTCATCGCCACTAAGCAATCACTTACACCTAATTCGGTCGTTAATACGGTCATTTCCCCCTGTAGGAGCTGATAACCCGGGTAGCTCCCGAACCCTGTCTTCTGTGAAGCCCCTCCCCCCGGGTGCGGCCAGCATTCTTTGGCCGTCGGAAAAGGTAGTCGATGCGTTGTAGACCAGGGCCTAGGCCACCTTTTCTGCCGACACACGAGTCGAATGTAAGTAAGGCTTATCAGGCATTGTTGGATGGATGGATGGATTCCGTGCGTCACAGCAGGGTGCCGTAAAACGTGGGACGAAGCCTCCCCCTCTCGGCTGACGCTTCCAACCCACCACCCATCGTGATCGTATCAACCTCCGTTGTCGGAAATTATCAGATACCCGCCCCTCCTCTGTTGGAAAAAAAAGAGGGCGAAACTCGAATATGCGGGATCCAACCAAACGAGCATGATTACTGTAAAACCAAGGCGGGAAAGCCACCTGTCATCCACCCCACCATCCGCTCCGTCCGTGAGTCCATCACACAAATAGAAAAAACCTTGTCACCAAAAGACGAATATGAGACCAGCCACGTACAGACAGGATGCCATGGCGCTTGGAGCATGCTGCTGTAGACCCTGAATGTGGCAAAAAAAAGGAGACTAAATATCCGGGGAACAACGCTAACCAAGAAATGATTTGCTGCTAAGTGACGTTTTTTAAACTGCAGACGAATGGCTAGCAACGTGGGACGAGACGAACACCCGTTCTCGCTAAGTTGTAATGGTCTTTAGAACTCCTCCCTATACATCTCGCATTGCCTCACCGTTGCTCCTATCATTCAACGGCCATTTCTCAGCCACCTCCGACCCCGGCTAGACTCCGTAGTCCCCCTCCCATGACTCCTCAGTTGCAGACGCCAGGCGCTGAAGGATAACCCCTGTTCACTCCGCAGGATCCACCCATGAAGCCTGGGCTCAAGAGGCGCGCCGTTCCGTAATGAGCTTTCTGTGCATGGGGCTGGGTTTCCTTCTGAGGAGGAAGCCAATATTGTATTGCCTAATGAATACTCCGGGTCGACGATCTAGCCAGGCTATGTTGCAGTTCAGGACCCAGAAAGTTTGGAAATGGAGCTCTGAACTCGTCAGCCTATATCGGACATAGTTAACAGGTATGAAAGCGCACAATGTTGGGACTTTCAAAGTGAGGAGCAGATAATTATAGTTGAATTTTGAGGATCGTCATCTTGTCGGCCGTCATGAAAACCCCCCAGTCAATACTAACAAAACATGCAAACAGGCCATCATGGCGTCAATGCCCAGTCCATGTTCTTTCCCTCTATAATGACATCTTTGTGTACACTAAACGCCATCATGAAGAAACAAACAAACAAAACAAACAAAAAAATGCAACGCTAAAATTGATTAAACATGATGTTGTTGAAATTGTCTCCTTCCCACCACGCGTTACCTGGCTCCGACTGGAGATCGGGTAATTCTGCAATATTAATAAGTTGCGAAGAGTCCGCGTACAGCCAGGGCGTGGTGTTGAAGGTCAGACTGTCAATCTGCTCCACGTTGGGAGTGTCAAAGACGTTCTGCCGTGAAGATGTAGGTGCTGTCGAAGAAGAAGTAGAAGAAGAGGAGACGGTTTGCTTGTGGGATGGTTTGTAGGATAACGTGGGCGCTTCCTGTCCTCCGTCTGCAGTGTTGATCGTAATTTCGGGCGATGTCGCAACGATGATCTCAAGAGTCGAACTCTCGCTGGTGTCAATGGGGGGAACTGCTGGGGTCAGAGACGCATCGAGGAGACCCGCACTGGGGATCTCCTGCGAGTCAGTCGTCGAGTTGAACTGTAGAATTTCCCACATAAGGGGTACGCTGAGATAGATTTTTGACGGCATCCAGTCTTCGACGTCCATCGTCTCGGAGCCGGCAGCGATGCGTGTCATTTTATCAAGATTGCGGTCCTGGAGAGATTCTCAGTTGGTACTTTGTTCGTTGCTTATTCGCCCGACGAGCTTTTGTTGGGTGACTTACAAGAGCATTACAGGCGGCAGAACAAGGTATGAAACTTTTCAAAAACCTTCTACACTTGGCAAAGTCCGTGTTGGACTTGTGCTTCAACCTCGGAGCCGCAGCACAGCAGTAGTATAGGTGCACCGTGGCTGCTATCGCGGCAACATGTCCAAAGAACGGGTCTACCAGAGGCACTTGTTTGTCGACAACCATTTCTATCATTCGAACGATCCACGTGGCGTGAAGCAGGGCCTGTTCTGACGACCTCCTCCAAAAAGTGTTTGGGATTCCCAGATTGGGATTGTGCTGTGCTCCGACAATATAGAGAAATGGGTGGTTCAGGACGGTCGGAATTGCATGGTACGTAAACTGCTCCTTTAGCCAACAGGCCCAGTAATCACGGTTCATCTTCAACTCATCGATCTTGCGCTCGTAAAACTTGACGGAATCGTATCGGTGACACATCGGGATCCGGTTTTCCGTCTCCATGAAGTCAGAGAGGACTTTGGCATACATCGAGTCATGTCGCCAAGGTTCCTTCAGGATGTTGTGGGAGCAGTCGGAGACATATTTTCTCACTTGGCTCCAAACCCATCCCAAGCGGACACTCGTGTTCCAGATTCCCGGCTCACTGGGTGTTGATGTTCCGAGATTATCCACAGGTAGAGGCGGCGCCCTGGATTCCTGCTCCATCTGGCTTCCGCCGCCCGTAGAGTACTCTGGCCGCCATATGTCAGTCGGCACACTCAAAAGACCATCTTGCCGGCCGTAAGATTGCTCAAGCAGTTGGAGGCTCCAGAAAAGGCGCTTCTTCCGGTCTGTCGTGGGATCATCGGCGAGATATACAGATTCGTTATCAAGCATCGCCGACCGGCAGAGCTGAAGAGAAAGGCCTAGGTGGAACTGGCCAAGATGGACGTTTCCGTCTGGACCAGTCAGTTAGGGGCATGTTTGATCTCACGTAAGTCATGCACCGCATACCTATAAATGAAGAATATGAAAGGAGACACAGGCTCTCAATAGTCGTGATGTCTACTGTGCCATTCGCGATTCGAAGCATGATGAGAGTCTTTGCATTGTTACTGAAAAGCTGGAGATGATCACGCCTATCGGAGAACCGAGAAGTGAGAGCCAAGATGCTGCTGGCAAGGTCTTCTGGAAGTGTCCTGTAGTCGCCGATCTCGTCTCGCTCGAAGCACCAAATCGGTTGCCTGTGACAATACTTGAAGTACAAGTCAAGGCCGGTTTCCATGTCGTCGGGATCGAACACGACGGCGGTTGAAGAGTTATCAGAGGGATAACTCTGCTTCCGCGCCGGCGGAGTTACCGAATATGACTTCTCTGAAGTGTCGGTAACGGCCTCGAGAGACTGCTGTCGTTGCCGCGGGGGATGGTTCATCCTAAGAACCGGGTCAGATCGTCTAAACGTAGCATTTCGCACGCGGTGTCGTATTACAAGCCGCCTCCACTGAGGAGGAGATCCAGTTTTTCTTCCAAGTGTTGAAGCCTCTCATCCTAATAACGGTTTAGGGCGCGAAATCCCGAACGTGTGTGGTGAGTGGGAGGTTTTCCCGAGACTTACCGATCGTCCACTCTGGGACGGCCTCATGGCCGGATAAGAACATGACTGCTGGAGCCGCACGCAGCTCGAACAAGCCGGCTTCTCCCCGGGACATCTTGTCTTTTTTCGCCTATTGTGATTCTCATATGTCAGCGCCCGTTCCCGTTCCCGTTCGGCCCAGCCCCCCTCTCTCCCTCGTGGTGAGATAAGACGGGGGCAGAATGAGATAATGGAGATTAAACAGACCTGCATGTGAGGCAAGCATGATGCGAGCGCCGTCTACCCCGAGAACTGATAGAACTAACACCCTCCTCTGGCGGTGGCATGTCGGCACTGGGAGGGATCTCTCACCCAGAAAAGACGACGTGAAGTCATTGAACAACCACTGGGAGGTATGTGCTTCCAACTAAATAGTTAATCACTTGCCACAAACCCCGCATGCATGGCGCTCCAACGAGTGGAGGAGGAATGGCCCCCTACCCCTCACACACTCACACACACACACCCCTTCACATACACCTTTCCCTATACATGTCCCGATGCAAGGCTGGCCATGCGATAAGAAACGGCAAATGCCACACTAAACATGGTCCAAAGATAGGATTGATCCGAGTCACGTGTATGTTACGTAATAATTCACTAGGACAATGTGAGTAAAAGTGTTTCTAGTCTGTCGATAATATGGCTCTCTATCTAGATGCACCCTCTACCTTACCGAATGCCGCTGAGAAACACTCATTATTTGGTTGTTGGTTTTTTTTTTTCTCTCTTTTTGTTTTATAAAAAAAAATTACCTTACAATCTCGAGACTGTATCCACGAGATCGTTCAATTCAGAGTTAGGATACTCGCAGTTGTCTGAAGAGTCCGGACGTTCCCGATCCCACGCCCACCGTCCTTCCAGCTCAGGAGATAGCTCTCCCTCCAGCATCTGGACTACATACTTGCCAAGGACAGGGAAGAACTTGAAACCGTGGAATGAGCCGCAGGTTGCAAGATACAGACCCTTTGCGCCTGAGTGGGGAGAGATGATAAAGTCTGAGCTGGTTGTGAAGGCATCCCTATCTTCAAGTCAGCTCCCACCCACCCCTGGTCAGTTGCGATAAGATAGATAACTTACCAGCAGATGCGGTGCTTCGTCATATTCCAGTTCTCGCTCTTCTTTCCATACCACAGATTACGTTGGTCAATAATATCTTGCTTGAGTTGCTTGGAAACCTTCCATTGAGCATAGTCTTTCACAGGCGGCGGCGCCGACACCTTGCGGCCAGGAAGCACTTCTCGTGTGTTGGAGAAGATCTTGGCTCCCCACCACTTGAGCTCCCTATCTTTTGTGGGTGGGATACTGCCGATAAACGGCTTGCCTGTAGCAATTATTAAGCGGCCGATCCGGTAGGGTTTTTTTTTTTTTTTTTTTCCTTTTTGCAAGGGGGAGGGATTTGGCTTACCATGTACCGCAGTGTACCCTTGAAAACCGACAGGCATATTAGCGTATTTCTTGTACTCCTCTTCGTCTAGTTGTGCCATTCCGGTAGTGATGCCTGCTGCGAGAATCCTGTCCCCTGCCGAGAGATTGGCGATACCGCTCTTTTCAGCGCTGAATTCCAACAGTTTCGACGTATACGCGCCCGTGCAGAGAATTACGTGCGAGGCGGTCAGTGACTGTCCAGTTGCTGTAGTAAGTCCAGTACAAGTTCCCTTGCCGTCAAAGTTGAGTGATGCAGTCTCAGCAACCACATATTTGACGCCCAACTCTATGGACTTGCGAGTGACGGCCCTCAGAGAGTCTCCAGCCGCGGCCCAGCCGCTGGCTCGGTTCACAAGCACCTCTTTGGCACCGGTGTAATCAGCATCCGCGAACAATCCGTTATAAAGCTTTTTGGCTTCTTCAATAGGGAGTGCAATGATGTCGTCCTTGCGACCAAGCTTGTGGTGATGGCTGATGACATTCTGGGCGTAGTCGCTACGGCAGATCCAGTAGACACCCGTCTGGTGGAAATAGGGCTTCCAGAGGGGGTCGTTCTTGAAAATGTCTTGCGCTTCAAGAGCTAGCTTGCAATAAACAAAGTCGTCGTAGTCGGCGCGGACTACCTTATTCCAGTCCCAAGAGGCTGCCACACGCTCTTCGGCGTCAAACGCATCCCTGTCAACCAGGGTAACCGATGCATCCGGATACTTCTGGATAAGGTGGTAGGCGGTTGACACGCCAAACACACCCGCCCCAACAATGAGATATGATGGTTTTCCTGATGACATGGTGTGGAGGGGGGGGAGTGATTGGTGGAAGGGTTGTTGGGGGGGAGAGGAGAAAGGCGTTGGAGGAGCGCCTTTTTTTTCCTTTCTTCGCAACTGAACAAGAACGGTCTCGGCAACTGGCCAGTAAAACGGTATAGGAAGACGGCAGAAGATATGTTCTCAATGATGCACTGGTGATCTAGTGATTCCTGGTCACGAAGCGGAATCGTGGGCAGTTCCCCGCGTAAAAGTAGGGGACTGCCCTCGGAACTGGACCCGATGTCGGCAGACGACCCGGCGCCGCCGATCACGTGATTTGTGTTTAGCTCCTATCTAAGTGGTTTACCTCGCAGGAGAGGATTCTAGCTATCGAACGATCTAGTCCGGGGGCGGACGTTTAAAGAAGAAGTGGTCGGCTTTATCACCGATACCAGGCAAAAGGCTGATATGTTTCGTCGTGGAGCTTGACACCCACATCAGCGAGGGGCCAACCCCGCATGAGCTGAATCGTAACAACCACAGACCCATGTCAAAGTGTCAGATAGCAAGATAGTCTAGGCCCCCTCACCTTCATCCGCTGTCTGCCTCCCTGGACGGAGTACCGATGCTGAATCCCATTAACCTCTGTTCCATCATGCAGTAGGGACGGGATAAGGCCCATGTCCCGCGTTCTAGAACCCCGAGGACCCCTATTGTGACCCGTGTGCCGTGTGCCGTGCTGTTGTTTTTTCACTGACACATGGATGCAACCATGATGCGTCAGGCCCCTTTCACCAAGCACAACGTTGGCGGCGTCAATTGACGAATCACGGCGACCGTAATCACCAGAAGTATTGATAAGAGGACGGTAAACAACATGAATCGACAACGGTATGCAACGTCGTCTGTAGCCCCAATGGGGGTTACCCGCTTATCTTATCCAGTCCAATAATAGAAAATAATCAGAACATGTTTACTTCGTATGCATCTGCTAGGAAACTTTATACACCCTGTCAAAGCACGTAGAAGTAGGGGTTCTTCGATAAGAGTTGAAGCGAAGATTCAAGCTAGATGGGGGTGGTTGCGAACAATCAAGGACTGACAATACAAACTACCCACAACTACAACAACAACACCACCACCATCATCATCCACAATCACGAACTGTAACACAAGCACGAAGGACGACGACGATACCCATGCCTGACAACGATAAAGCGGCCCAAAATACTACCGTCTGCAAATTTGTAACTGCCGGTGTGTAATCTCAGTCTTCCAAAACTGGCCTGCTCAATCCTGCCAGACTGTCATCGTCGATGAACGCAGGTACATATGCGTGAAGGCCTGACCGGTACAGGAAGCGGTCTGGGCTTTTCTGCTCCGACGGTGCAGTAACTGTAACATTGTGAGGAGGCAAGTGGGCATGATAATGTCACGATGATTTCAGAAAAGGGTATCTGGGTGTTTGGTGTGTGTGTGCCACGCCACCAGAGGGTGCATGCAGCGATGAGCAGAACGGGTCGTGAATCCTCCACTAATTAGGTAATATTTGACGCTGCTTAACCTTAAAGTGGGTGTGCCACACGAAATGGATGGGCTCCCAGACACGAATGATCACATCAAGTGATTATGGGGGTGGATTTCCGGGGTAAAGGCGCCATCAAAAAGAGCTCTCCCAGCACCGGAGGGGGGTCGGACTGCTTTCTCCGCACCCGTTCAACCCCCCCAAGTTCCGTTGTCTCCGCACCATGCGCACCATGGGCGTCTGATAACAAAAAAGCGGCCAAGAGATTCGAAAATGCCGGTCATGTGATCGGGTTGATCAACCCGTGTAATCAGCCACTTGCTAGCTTTCAGCCTCCAGATCGTGATAGCCAGCTTGTCCGGCCGGTGTAGTGAAACTCAATGCCGCGCCCAAGCCAAGTGATCGGTCTCCCGGTATGGAGACAGCGGTGCAAGAGTCATGGGAGATTCGATAAGGGTGTGTGAGACAGATACAGATTGGCTTTGATCAACCGTATTCATCATGAGTATATAGAAGGACAGTCGTCTCCGAGAATGAGAGGATAATAATCAATAAGCAATTCACACACAAGCAAGCCCAAGCTTCCAAGAATACCAGACAACTTCATCTGAAGTTTGCCATCGGTTTTTCCTATAACTCCTCTTATCATACACCTTTTTTTTATCACAGGGTCACCTGATCAGATCTTTATCCACATTATACAATGTCCTTCCTAAAGAACTACATCGGACTTGGTGGGGCTGCTGTACCACCTCAGGATGAGAAGAACGCGGTTAGAGCCCTTCCCGCTTCATGGTATACATCTCAGGAGATGTACGAGCTCGAGCGCCGCGCCATCTTCTCCAGGAAATGGCTCCTCATTACCCACAAGGCCAGAGTGCCCAAACCTGGTGACTGGATTAAGTATGATGTCGCTGGCTACCAGTTCATCATCGTCCAGGACCGCAAGGGAAGCATCAACGCCTTCCACAACATTTGCAGACACAGAGCCTTCCCCGTCGTCACTGGTGATGGCGGAAACAGCTTCATGTTCTCTTGCAAGTACCACGGCTGGTCCTATGGTCTGAGCGGCAACCTTGCAAAGGCCCCTGGCTACCAGGACCTTGAGGGTTTCGACAAGTCCAAGAACGGTCTTTTCCCCATCCATGTTCACGTCGACCGCAACGGATTCGTCTGGATCAACATGGACGCCAACCCCAAGCCTGAGGTCGCCTGGACAGACGACTTCTCCGGTATCGACGAGCAGGAGAGATTCCAGTTCTACAACTTCGAGGATTACCAGTTCGACCACAGCTGGGAAATGGAGGGCGAGTACAACTGGAAGATCCTTGCCGACAACTACAACGAGTGCTACCACTGCAAGGTTGCCCACCCTGACATTCCTTCCATTGCCGATCTCAACTCCTACTACGTCAACACCAAGGACGCCTACATCCAACATTTTGGACAGCCCACTGCCGAACAGATTTCCAAGGGCTTCCGCGTTGCCGCCACATACTTCTGGCCTAACGCTTCCATGAACGTCTCGTAAGTATTTGGTTCCCAGCCATAGAAGCCACACACAGTATCTAACACCTTGACAGCCCTCATTTCTTCTTCATTCAGCGCTTTGTCCCCAGCGGCCCCAAGAAATCAGTAATGAGATACGAGGTCTTCCGCAACAAGAACTCCAGCGACGAGGACTTTACCGTCATCAGCGACATGTACAAGCGCATCATGTCCGAAGACAAGTACCTCTGCGACAACGCCCAAAAGAACCTCAACGCCGGCGTCTTCGTCAACGGCGAGATGCACCCCGAGATGGAGAAGGGTCCCCTCTTCTTCCAACAAAGAGTGCGCGAGAACGTCACTGAACACTTCAAAAAGGAGCAGGAGCTCGGCACACAGATCTGGCCCGCCCAGCAACAAGTTCCCAAGACCGCCAAGGCAAGTCAAGATGACGAGGCCTTCTGCTCGGCTGTCGACTGCTGCAGGAACAAGAACCAAGTGGAGGATAAGAAACCGTTGTGCTTGGACGAAGCAATTGCTTTTTAATATGGGAATGGCCCTGGAGACTGGCTAAAACTTAGATGATGATCGGACTTTTTGGGTAACGTCCCACACCCACTTCTGGGCACCCCCCACATTTGGGCACCCCATTTACACCAAAAACGCCGTTTTTCGAAATTCTATATTAAACTAACTACTATACTTACTAAGAAAGGAAAATATATATAAACTATGTTAAGTATAATTATAGCCATCTAATTTTTTATAAAGGTTTAAATATAATAATAGTTATAATATAGAAGTTTAAAACTAAAAGCTTTAAAATGTTAGTAGATACTAGTAACTTACTAGTATTCCTTAACATTAGAAAAATATATTTTCGCTCATATAACGTACATGATAAGCGAGTGAGACAGACAAGCGAGTGAGACAGTAAACCGCGACCGTCGCACCTTGACGCGACCGGCACCTTTTCCTCTACAATAAATCATGGAATCAGCTAGTATTGAAAGAAGGTTACAAATTGCCCTTCAAGCAATGAGAAATGACCCAAAACTTAGTGCTCGGGCCGCAGGTGCACTCTATACAGTCAGTCACGCAACATTAAGCCGGCGACTAAAGGGAATAGTCTCACGACGCGACAGCATGCCTAATTCACGGAATTTATCAGATTTAGAAGAGAAGACAATAGTTGAGTATATTCTCGACCTAGATGCGCGATCATTTCCTCCCCGGCTGAGTGGTGTGGAAGAAATGGCCAATCGACTTCTCGCAGAGCGCGACGCGCCTCCAGTTGGGAAGCGCTAGGCTTCTAATTTCGTCAAGCGACAACCACAGCTTAGGACGCGTTTCTTTCGCAAGTATGACTATAAGAGAGCTCAATACGAAGATCCAGAGGTGATTCGTGGCTGGTTTTCGCTTGTGAAGAATACAATTGCGAAGTATGGTATTGCTGATGCTGATATCTACAACTTTGATGAGACCGGCTTTATGATGGGCGTTATTGCTTCTGGAATGGTTATTACAAGTGCTGAAAGGCGTTCAAATACGAAGATGACACAGCCTGGCAATAGGGAATGGGTTACAGTTATCCAGGCTATTAATTCCCAAGGGGAGAGCATCCCGCCATACATCATCGTTGCAGGCCAGTATCACCTCTCAAGCTGGTATACAGAAACCTCTCTTCCGGGCGATTGGGCTATTGCAACGTCTGAAAATGGATGGACAACAAACGAGAGAGGTATTGACTGGATCAGACACTTCGACATTTATACAAAACCACGTACGTCTGGGAAATATCGCCTCCTCGTTGTTGATGGTCATGAAAGTCACCACTCCGCAGCCTTCGAGCTCTTTTGTCAAGAAAACAACATTATTACACTGTGCATGCCGGCTCACTCGTCTCATCTACTTCAACCCTTAGATGTTGGTTGTTTTCAGCCGTTAAAGAATGCCTACGGTCGGCAAATTGAGAATAAGATGCGGCGAGGCATAACCCATATCTCGAAGGAAGATTTCTTTGCAGCATTTCACGAAGCTTTTAAGCAGTCTTTTACGAGGAAAAATATCCAGGGAGGTTTCCGAGGAGCTGGACTTGTCCCTTTGAATGCAGAAAGTGTTCTCTCAAAGCTGGATGTAAAGTTCCGAACGCCAACGCCTGAGGAGGGGGTCCCTCAGACACCAGACCCTTGGATCTCTAGGACGCCGAGCAACCCAAGCGAAGCAAGATCACAGTCTACTTTTATTAAGAGTCGAATCTCACGCCACCGAAGCAGCTCTCCAGCATCAATTTATAGTGCTGTGAGTAAGCTAGCCAGAGGGACAGAAGGACTAGGGCATCGGGTAGCATTACTAGAGTCAGAGGTTCAAATCCTTCGAGAGGAGAATGCAATATTAAGTCGGCGTCGAAGGGCTAAGAAAACACGTCTACAGAAAGGAGGAAGTCTTACTATATCTACTGGAGAGGATATACAGTCGCAAAGAGAGGCAGACACGCAACTACAAGAGGAAACGCGACGGAGTAGTGGTCGCAAAGTGAGGTCTGAGACGACTCATCGTCGGTGTGGCGTATGCGGGAATACAGGCCACAACGCGAGAACATGTCAATTTATTGAGGAAACATCCGAAGAACAGGAATCCGAGTAGTATTAATCAATCTAAGATTTCTTGTTATAGATTTCGATATTATTGTCGCGAAGGTCTGGTTTACTGTCTCACTCGCTTGTCTGTCTCACTCGCTTATCATGTACGTTATACTTATTTAAAAAATCTAGGAAATTAATATTTATACTTATTAAAAGTATATAATTATATCTAAAAGAGATTTAAAAGTATTACTTTAGTAAATATAGTATAATTAAGGGTTAAAATTCTATAATAGAAACTTTTCTTAAGGGAAATTTTAAAATATTATTCTAAGCTTAAAGAATTTTTTACTAAGTATAAGAATATATAAATCTACTATATCTTACTTAAAAATTCTAATCATATTAGTTAAATATCTCTACCTATTTTATATATTAAGATATAGGCTAGGTAAATTAGTATTATAAATATTAAACCTTGAATTTATAATACTTATTATTAATAATACTAGTATATAGCTACTTAAGTATTATAATTAAGTCTTAATCTATTTAACATATATTTATTCTCTTTAATAAGTAAAGTATTTAGTTTAATATAGAATTTCGAAAAACGGCGTTTTTGGTGTAAATGGGGTGCCCAAATGTGGGGGGTGCCCAGAAGTGGGTGTGGGACGTTATAGGATAGCATTGCATGTTATGATTAGGCGACTTTGCATTGAAATTGAACATTTCTTTCTTTTTTTGGTTATTCAAATGCTTTCCCTGGAACCTTTAGTAACCTGCATGTTTTCATGCATTGTTGATCATATGCAATTACCTGCGAGTGAAGTTTATGTGTAATGCACATGCACTTTGGACGCCTCGGCAAGAATATACTCCTCTTCTTCGCGTCTTTTACAAGGATAAGACATTGAAGAGCTTGGTCTACTTGCATTAGTGCGAGACCGGCAGTCCTGTCCCGAGAGCCAAGGTATCGTGCTTCAAGCTTTCTTACCATTAAGAAGCAGGAGATATCTCATTAAACTGTTCATCTTTACTCGGGATCGTAGAGAATTGTCTTGCAAGATTGTGCATTAAGAACGGATAAGATCTTACCATAAGGCTAGATTATACTTTACATACCTACCTCCTAGCTTTTTAACTGAGTTTGCACCAAAATCGCTGCAGGCCTTCACCCTACGAATGTGGTACGACTTTAGCAGCACTGTTTCAGAGTTGTCCTCAATTATAGTTTTATGTTTCCAAGTCTATCTCCATTCTATGTCTAAAGAAACCTTCTCAAGAAGGCAAAACCCTTTCCAATTTCTTTTTCAATCTTTTTCTCCGGGTCATCCTGGAGATCTAACAAGTGCTGGCCGTTTTCAACAAGTGCGAGCTCTGATTCAATCCCATTGCGAACCAACAATTCACTCATCGCTTGGGTCTGCTGGAAGGGAATCAAGTCGTCTTCTGTACCATGTATCATGAATGTGGGCGTTCGATACGTTCCCTTTAGAACTTGAGCATGTGGGCTGATGGATGCAACCCGTTCTGGCGATGGGATTTCCATTGCCTCGTAGTCTTTCTTCGATTGTGAAATCCCTTGAGACTCGGAATGTAGAAGTTGCCATTCACTTGGCACCCCGTTAAGCCACAAGGGAAGTAGTTGTCCTTTCCAGTTTCCGTGTAATATAATCCTCGAACGAGGGTCATTTGGGGCCAGCCATTTCCCGGGCATGACGGGTTGATTACTCTTCTTAGCCCGATATTCTGTTATTGGGTAATTTTGCACACCCTCGAACAGATCATATGGTTCGTTCGCAAGGCCATGAGTATCAGAGGGGAAGTTCGGCTTGGTCCATGCTGATAAGTCGATGTTAGTAATGCTTCGCCAACAGTAAGTAGGAAGTGCTGGTTTGCTTACATTCACTTTCAAGGAAGGACGGGCAATAAAATGCAAGAATTGCCTGCGGTGGAAACAGCCTTTGCTCAAGAGCAGTCCAGGCGAGTGTCATTGCCAGATGGCCACCGCTGGACCAGCCAATTGCAAACACTTTTGGTCCAATTTTGAGGTCAGGCCGTCCAAGTTTGATGGATGGCAGTTCTTGTCGAGCCCATTCCAAAGCAGAACAGGCGTCAGCCATTGCACCTTCAAGGATGTTCGACTCAGGGCAAAGTCTGTAATCGACTGAGATGGGCAATATGCCGTCATCGTGCAGTTGCTGGATATACTTCAGGTTGATGTCACGTCGTGATAAGGTGATATAACCCCCTCCATGGAATAAAAGAGCTTCAATATGCTTCAGTTAGCTCAACTTTCCTCCATACAGTCGAAATGCCAAAGACTTGTTGATCACTTACCGACGGACCAAACCTTCGATGTTGAGTGATTTGCTGGCGGGAGATAGACATCTGCGAACAGCCGGTTCTCGCCTGTCTGCTTAAACATGATGGTTTCCACCTCAAATCTCTTCCCCGAGACAACAGGCTTGGGCTTAGAACAAGTCTTAAATCCGGTGATGATGCGGAGCATATTAGACTCTGCCTGATCACCTCCAGTCCAATCAACATGCTCAAAGCCGGCATTTTGGAAGCTCTTTTGCCAGAAATACTCATCCGCAAGGACGTGTTCCCTACCGTCTGTCATTGACCACCACCCATCCATGACTAAAACAAAGTTAGCGATGCGATCAGCTTGCTCTAGGTATTGTCAATATCTTACGTCCAAACACGAGATCGAACCAAAATAAGTTCTTTGTAAATTCAACAAGCGACACCATTCCGTCAGCCACGAGCATCTTTTTAATGTTTGTAAGTGATGTTGTAAGATCAGCGGTGGCATGAACGCAATTCGTGGAAATAACGAGATGGAATTTGTTCAATAGTTCAGGCGCTGGCTCTTTGGTGACATTCAAGGTTCGGAATTCTAGCTTTCCTGAAGCCGAGCTCAAGAACCCAGGTAGTTTTTGCTTAGCCCTCCCAACGAGGGCCGCAGCCACGTCCGTAAAGGTGTAGACGAATGGGATTCCTGCATCGCACAGCGTTCGGAGTACATGCTTGGTAGTCGAAGCAGTTCCGCCACCAATTTCAAGGATCTGAATCGGTTCCCCGCTGGCCTTGGCCGCCGTTTTTGACAAAGTACCTTCTACAAAAGAACAGAGTTGCTTGCCAGCTGCTAGGTAAAACGGCGCATTTGTATACACATCCTCAAGCAGAGTGGCATTCTCCTTGTTCCGGAAAACTAGGGTCAAGGGGTCTGCCGCTCCAGTCATGCAATCAGCCAACGGCTTTGCAGTAACATCGAGCAGCTTATGTTCAGATGCGTGACGGGGAAACAGCTTGAGAATCTGCTGCAGCTGCTCTGATGAAGGCTTCGACGGAAGTGGCTTATTGGTTCGAACCCATGTTTTTCCACGGCGACGGATCAGTGACGCGTCTGCCAGGATTTCAAAGAGCTGCAATGCAAGCAAGGCATTCTTTTGAGAGTACTCAATCGGGGGAAGCTCATCGCCTTCTTTGAAAGTTGACAAATCGCAACCAAGCTGTGGAAAAGCTTCCACAACATATTGAACGACCAGCGCAGCCTGATAGGGGTACACCTCACCCCAGAATCCGGGAGCGCCATACGAGTTTGTGTATTCGTCCGAGGCAGCCTTAACATGTTGGAACGTCTCGTATGCGTCATGCAGTTGAATCGCAGTCTTTCCGTGATGAGCGTGAGGATTGCTCGTTATGCAGAGCCCGGCGGCTGCGTCACCCGAAACACTCGTCGGCGTCGATGCACTCGTGCTTTTCTGGTCATCGGGCTCGCTGCATGAACCGGAGTCACTCAATGGCGGGCTAGGCAGCGTTCCGCTGATGTCCTTTGATGGTCGATGGCGACGTATTCCTTGCACCAAGTCGCGGACAAACACCATATTTTGGTACTCGGTGTCAGACAACTCGATCGAGAACTTTTCGTTCACTTCAGTAAGCACTTCAGTTGACAAGAGAGAGTCAATTCCCAAGTCTGCCAGCGATGCGTCGTTGCTCAAGGCACTCAGATCTATTTCTGCCACTCTAGCGAGTAAAGCAAAGACCTCATCTTCGCGGACAGAGTCAACATTGGGCGCTTGAGGGGGTTTTGCAGCACTGAAAGACTGATGTTGCGGCTTGATCCTTGGGCTTGCTGGCTCAGGAGTAGGTGGCTTTTGGTTGGTGTTGCTCCG